>NC_044402.1:128920426-129231873 GCF_006542625.1 Nomascus leucogenys
CATCTACAATCAGCTGACTTTATGTAGATTATCTTTGATAATGTGGTGGGCCTCATCCAATCAGTTGAAGGGCCTTCAGAGCAAAACCGAGGTTTCTCTGAGGAAGAAAATCCTTCCTCAAGACTGCAGTATCAGTTCCTGCCTGAGGGTTTTCTGGAAGTTTTTGACTTGCCAGTTTCCTCATAATCATGTAAGACAATTCCTTGAAAGAAATCTCTTAATGTGTGCATGTGTGTTTTTGTGTCTGTGCACGTGTGTGTGTGTGTGTGTGTTTATATATATGTATTCTTATTATTCTTTGGAGAACGCTAATTGGTACAGTGATTAACCCTCTGGATGAAGATAATGGAAAGTTAAATAGAACAAATTTAGAACCGCAAACTACAGCAATCAAAATTCTGGTCTTCAAGTATGAGTTTAATCATAGACTAGACACAACTGCAGAGTGTATTATTTTCTTTTTACTTTATTTATTCTTTACTTTATTTCTTCTTTACTTTATTTATTCTACTTCTTATTATGACAGTTCACCATCTAAAATGAGGCATGATGAGACAAGGGGATGGCAAATTGCGAAGACAGGGTAAGAGAACCACATGATACTGTGAGAAAGCTTTTTTTTTTTTTTTTTAACCTGGAATGCCAGAAGGAACAGAGACGAAATGAGTTAGAAAATACATTTAAAGAGGTCAGGAGATCGAGACCATCTTGGCTAACACGGTGAGACCCTGTCTCTACTAAAAATACAAAAAATTAGCCGGGCGTGGTGGCTGGCACCTGTAGTCCCAGCTACTCAGGAGGCTGAGGCAGGAGAATGGTGTGAAGCCGGGAGGCGGAGCTTGCAGTGAGCCGAGATAGTGCCACTGCAGTCCGGCCTGGGGGAAACAGCGAGACTCCGTCTCAAAAAAAAAAAAAAAAAAAAGAAAATACATTTAAAGAAATAATGAGTAAATGTTTTAAAAAATAGTTGAAAGACATAAATTCTACATTCAGAGCCCAGTCAATCCCACAAGAAAAATAAAAATAATTTCTCATGTAGGTTTATCCTAGAGAAACTGCAGAGAAACGATAAGAAAGCCAAAATTTTAAGGACAACCAGAATTGTATACACTATACTGAACGGAAACAATGAGTGTTCTTACGCGGGTTGAAAGAATATAAGAGCCCATCAAGAATTCACATTATTAAAAGGTTAAATTAAAGCATTTTAAGATAAAGCAGAGATTTGTCACTTCCAAATAGAGCCTAAAATAGAGAAGAAAGTGCGTTCTTCAAGGAGAATAAAAATGATCTGAGAATGAAGTTTGGAGACAGAATAATGATTGAAAAGATATAGAAGATAAATATACATACTAATTTAAGTATACATTTATTATCTAAAACATCAATCATGTGTTATGTGGTTTAAAATATATGGAGAATAAAATATGTAACAATAGCATATTATTTAAATTAATGTAAAATTTTTCTAAGATTCTTGACTTATTTAGGAGGAGTGTCAAAGAATCAGTTAATATTAGACATTGATAAGCCAAGAATGTATGTTTTATTTCTCAGGTAAGCACTAAATAACATAATTTCTTAATTCAGAGAAGAGAGAGAAATAAAATACTAAAAAATTTTATCAGTTCATGGAATGCAATAAAGAAGAGAAAAAGGAAAATTCAATAGTTGGTCAAAAATAAAGGACATGGTAAATTGATAGATTTATACCCCAAGATATTATAAATTAAGTTTAATGGAAATTTAATACATGTAAAAGTTAAAAGACAAAAGTTGCCATAATAGATTAAAAATAAAAGATAATAACCTGAAAATTTAAGATCCAGAAAGGTTGAATAAAAAATAATTGAAAAGGCTGGGCACAGTGGCTCATGCCTGTAATCCCAGCACTTTGGAAGGCCAAGGTGGGCGGATCACCTGAGGTCGGGAGTTCAAGACCAGCCTGACCAACATGGAGAAACCTCATCTCTACTAAAAACACAAAAATTAGCAGGGAGTGGTGGCACATGCCTGAAATCCCAGCTACTTGGGAGGCTGAGGCAGGAGAGTCACTTGAACCCAGGAGGGGAGGTTGCGGTGAGCTGAGATCATGCCATTGCACTCCAGCCTGGGCAACAAGAGCGAAACTCCATCAAACACACACAGAAAAGTAATAATAATTGAAAAAAGCCATACAATAAAAACACTAACTGATATAATATGATGCAGGTATGTTAATATCAGGAAAAATCTACTTGAAGGTCAAAAACTTTGCAGGAGTTAAAGTGGTTCCTTCATCACAACAATGTTTATTTAACAAATATGTGATGCTTCTAAATTTTTATGAACATAATAACAAGGTTCAAAATGCAGAGAGAAAGACATCAGCAACTACTCGCAGAAACAAAATCCCCATAATCATAATGGGAAATTTTAAAACACTTTGAGTGAATTATACAATGAGTCATCAAACATAAAGAGGGTAAAACCAATTTGAACAGCATGATTTGCAATTTGGACTCAATTTATATAAATAAAATATTGCACCGAACAAAAGTGTAATACACATTTTTTTCTCAATCACACAAAACATTTCCCAAAGTGACCACAGTTAAAGCCCAAGTAAATTACATAGGGTTGAAATCGTATGTATTATAGTATACATTTTCTCACCCCATCTCTGCATGTCCTTGTTCCTTTATTATGTTATAATCATTTTCTTCCCTCTGGTGCTTTTTTGTAGCACACACTATAAGCCACTTTTCCATTTGTGAGTGTCAATTTAGTAACAATACTATCTGTAAATCAACTTAACTGAGCACTGGGTAAACTCCAGTAACTTGAAATGCCTAGCCAGTGGATAAGCCAGCCTGGTACCTTGTAACTGATAGCTGGGTGACACCGCTTTCTCTCTTAGGAGATCTTGCTTACCACAGGTGACTAAGCGAGGGTGCCAGTGTTGGTCTGTACACTAAATATTAGAATACACTAGTTTATTTCTTATTATATTAGATAAATAGTAGAGAAAACTTTTAAATTTTTCTCAGTGATGGATTGAGAGCCCCAAATGAAAAAAATATTAAAAAGTTATGATTTTCTCCTTCCTGCATCTCATTAAACTGATACTTTTTGCACACTTTATTTCAGATGTCATTTTCTGTATTGCAGTGGTTTGTGGTACTGTAGCACACATGGCTCGTACCTCCCTCCATATCCCCTTGGCCACCTGCAGCTGCCACTCCTGGCATGGACAGATGCCTACCTTGGGTACCTCCCTTGTTCGCTGCCTGAGAACTTTCTTCCACTGGGAGCAGGGAGAGTTAACAGCCAGGGGGGCAACCATTAACCAACAGAGGGTGAGCCAGGGAATAACCCCCTCCCCCCCACTTTCCTCTCTTCTAGTTGCCAATTCTGAGATATGTTCTACCTGGTTTCTGGAGAGTTCTAACTATAAAGAAGCCCCAGTTAGTTACAGCAGAAACCTGTGCATTAATTTATTCCTTATTGGTTTTTCTTCCTTCCCTCTCCTACTTCCTACATTTCCTCACTTGCGTTTTCTGGAATGAACCATACCCACATCCTTGTTTTAGACTCTGTTTTGAAGGTAATCAAAATAAAGATTGGCAGTGATAGTTTTAACTGTATAGTACACGTTTCCATTTTCATCTGCTTTTGATAAGAACAGCCACTTTCTGTAGGGAAGTCACTCATCCTCCAATCATGTTAATGTGAAGGGATGATCAATTACAGTACTTTAAGTCTCTATTTCTTTAGAGGTGTGGGCATGCTACCCAGCCCTGGTTAAGCATGGTATTCAATCCTCCTACATACAGTAATGAAACCAAACAGACCCAGACAGTCTATCCATGCATTTGATGCATAGTTGCTGAGATGAAGACTTTCTCTTCTTTTTGCTAAGATGCAGATCTTGACCTTCAAGGAAACAAAAGCCTGATTGAAACAGGCATGACTAATGCCAACAAGTGAAGCCAAGCAAACCCAAGAAGAAATTGAAAAATAGAAAAGAAATGAGTAGAAAGCTCAAAATATAATATTTGAGCCCCTGGATCTAGCTGGGTCTCGGATCCACACTTGGACTTTCTGGTTGCATGTGCATTTCAACCTCACTTCCCACCTTTTTTCTGTTAAACCAGTTTAAGATGGATTTTGATGACTGAAAACTCAGGGTCCCAATTACCATACACACTCCTTCCTCAAGTACATCTGTCTCTTCAGTGAACATTTACACAAATATCATGAAATGCACAGCGTGCCATTTTGTTGTATGCTTGTTGTTTAATTTTATTTGAACCCTGAATGTGTTTGTTTTGGGATTATTTCATTTGCCTATAATGAAACCAGATAGGCAGGAAATGAATAATTCTCTACACCATCGATGTTTGGTTACCGCTTTGGTGTCTAGTACAGAAGAGAGCATGCTGAGAACACTTTGAGAGTGTGTGTTGAATGAATGAGTGAGAGAAGAGCAAGTGCAGAGGCTGTAGGGTAGCACGAAGGTGGCACATTTGAGGAACTGAAAGGAGGCCGCGTACAAAGAGTCAGTGGGGTGCAGAAGAGGCTGGGAAGGTAAACAGGTGGTCAGGTGAGGGTCACCAGGTGGCACAACCTCAGGAAGGACCTTCACATTATAGTTTACATAAATGGTACCCCTCTGGAGGTACAACCTGTCTATGAATGGTGCCCCCGGGCTTTGTAATGCAACATCCTTGAAACAAGTCAAGAGGAGGGAAGAGCACCAGGTCACTGTGCACTTAGGAGATGAGGCAGAGTGAGGTTCATTGTGAGGAAAATCTCACAGAGAGCTAGAATACTGAGGGCAAATTTTCCAAACCTGTTATCGCTTGTGGTTGGGTTTTTTGTCCATTCTGGACATACACATAATTAGCAATTGCTATGGCCAGGAAATGTCAATACATATACTTTAGCACACACAAAATCATTAATACATGCAATCCGGTTTTCAGCACTACAAAAGCGCAAGGGGTCCAGATGCGCTGGATTCTCAAAACTAAATAAAACAGTCCTCATATGCACCCCTACAACCCAGTAGCCAGTCTCCCAGTAATATTTTGAATCAATTTTGGTATTTTTTGGTTGAGAATATTTTTTCACACTGTACTTTCAACACATTTTGATGTATTAAAGTGAGACCATTTTATTACATCTCACCTCCCTTGCAAAAATTGCCAAAAACCATAATAAAACCCACACGTGTTTCCCGAATGTTATGTAACTTTCCAGTACATAGCAGAGTGAAATATGCAATCTTAATTTTACTCTACCATGAAATTATTTGCCTGGTGCGTGCTTCTCTATGAAGAGCTTTGAAACAATCATAATTGTGATTAGTGCACATAAAAAGAGGAGCAGTTGTTTGCTTTTCCACTGGTCTTCCAAAGAGTTGCACTGGTGATTTAATGAGAAAATTCAAATTCTCTTTGTTTCATAATACTAGTGATCTCCCAAAGGATATTGTCCACTCCCTGACTCAGAGCAAAGTTAATTTCTATGCTCATTTGCTGGAGGACCCAGATAGAATAGATACGGAATCATGTAATGTCTCTGTCATATCCAACTTCTGTGACCTTTGTTTAAAGTTGCTTAAACTCAGTTGTCTCAACTGTACAATGAGGATGACAATGACTTTGCTATAGAACTTTTGCCAGACATTGAAATATAGATACCTAATCTAGGGTTCGGCATATGTTATCATTGTTATTATAGCATTAATAGTATTTTATCTGTTTATGACTAAATTACAAACACATTCCATTTATTATTTAGATCTTGACCCCTTTGGGGATGTAATACATGTATCCTAGAATTTCAAATCCTGTCCTCTTAAGTGTTCACATTGGAGATGTTGGTATTTTAGAAGACTGACAGCAACTTTCTCTTCTGCTTGCTGACACATTGAGTAAAGAATTCAAGAGACAGACAGATGGGAATTAAGCTACAAGGCACGCTAGCAGAGCTGAACTGGATCAGTGGCCAAAACATTTTGCTATTTTAGTACCCACCTGTGCAGACTCACCTCATCACTCACAGACATAACTGCCTCATAAGCTTGCCATACAGTGATGCAGATGGTGTATAGAGGTTGTTCAGAAAACACAGAGGAAAGGAAGCATTCACTCCCTAGTTCACCCACAGGCTCAATGACTCCTCCAAGAGGAGACCTGTAGATGAGGGTGGAAGGGAGAGCAGAAGCAGTTTCAGATGCTTCCCAAAGTGTGGACATTCTCATCTAGTAAAGTGGAGTGGAGTGGAACCAGAATGGCCTTCTCTTTTAGGATGAAATAGGACATAAGTTTAGGGAAAGGAAAGCTTGCCTATTATTTTATATATATGTGTGTGTGTGTGTGTGTGTGTGTGTGTGTGTGTGTATATATATATATATATATATATATATATATATCTGTTCTATTTCCCTTGTGAAAGAAAAAGATCTTGGGCCCCAAAATCACTAAGCTAAAGGGAAAATTCAAGTTGGGACCTGCTTAGGGCAAACCTGCCTCCCATACTCTTCAGTCACCTCTCTGCTCACTGGGATAAATGCATATCTCATTGCCTTCTTTGGAAAGGCTAATCAGAAATTCAAAAGAATGCAACTGTTTGACTCTCACCTACCTGTGACCTGGACCAAACCAATGTTCATTTTACATATATTGATTGATGTCTCATGTCTCCCTAAAATGTATAAAGCCAAGCTGTGCTCTGACCACCTCAGGCACACATTGTCAGGACCTCCTGAGGCTATGTCATGGTAATGCATCCTCAGCCTTGGCAAAAGTAATGTTCTAAATTAACTGAGACCCATCTCACATTGTTGAGGTTCACACCCTCCACAGAAGTAACCCCCTCCACAGTCATGAAGATGATCTTTCCCATCTAAATTATTTACTTTTACTATATATGTACATAGTAATAAACTATATATAACATTATATATGTATATTTGTTTTAAAAATTTGTAACAGTAATTAATGCATTTTTTCACTCAATATTTTAAGATTTATCCACATCCGTACAAATCTATGTAGTTCATGAATGTTAACATTGCATACTATTTTACTGTGTGACTATACCTTATACCTATTGATAGGCATTTGGGTAATTTTCTCACTGCTACAATCAATGACCTTTACACATTTTTATTATCCACTTGCAAGGGAGTTTCATGGGATTATATGCAATTCCAGAGCAGAATTGCTGGTGCATAGATAATTTGCATCTTCAACTTTAGGATTTGTTTGTCAAGTTACCCCCTCAAAGGTGGTGGTATTAACTTACATTCCCTCCATCGGTATATGAGTTCCCACTTCCTTACATTCTTACCTCAGAATTAGACTCACCAGTCCTGTTCCAGGCAGCACTAGACTGAGCAACTACTGTGAAAAGAGGTCCGGCCTCAGGTAAGGCCAGGTCTGGCCCAGGTAAGCCTTCCCTAGGCAGTTGGCTTCAGTGAGGAAGAAGAAAGAGCTAAGCATATCCAGCATATCTTAGCATATCTTATTGAGTTATCCAGCTGCTTTTTCTATATTTGCTAGCCAGAGAAATCCCTCCCGAGGTGTGATGGTTAAGGCTATGCATCAACTTGACTGGGTTAAGGGATGCCAAGGTAACAGGTGAAACATTATTTCTGGGTGTTTCTATGAGGGTACTTCTGGAAGAGATTAGCATTTGAATCAGTGGACTGAGTGAAGAAGATTGCCCTCACCAATATGTGCAGGCAGCATCTAATCCCCTGAGGGATTTGCCTTGGAGGTGAAAGCAATTCTCTTTCTCTCTCTTCTTGAGCTGGGACATTTATTTTTTCCTTCTCTCAGACATCAGAACTCATGGCTCTCAGGCGTTGGACTTGGGACTTATACCAGTGCTCACTTTTTCCCCTCCATTCCACCCCGGTTTTGAGGTTTTCCTCCTCAAACTGGCACTTACACCAGGGGCTCCCCCAGTTCTCAGGCCTCCAGACTGATACTGAATTATACTCCTGGGTTTTCTGGGTTTCCAGCTTACAGACATCATATTGTGAGACTTCTCATCCATGATAATCCCATGAGTCAATTCTCATAATAAATGTCCTCCCGTCTATATGGATCATAGTGGTTCTTTTACACTAGAGAACCTCGAATAATACGCCAAGGGAAATATGAGTTAGAGGGAGGACAAAGGCTGGTGTTGGGTCACATCAATGACATTTGTGCACCTGAAAGGAAACATCAGGTGTGGGAGGAAGACATCATCTCTCTCCCAGCTTGGTGTGTGTATGAGTTCATTCTCACACTGCTACGAGACTGGGTAATTTATGGAGAATAGAGGTCTAATTGACTCACATTTCCACAGGCTGTACAGGAGGCATGGAAAAGGAGGCCTCAGGAAACTTACAATCATCATGGCAGAAGATGAAGGGGAAGCAGGGACAATCTTCTCACGGTGGAAGAGGAGAGAGAGAAAGAGCAAAGGGGGAAGTTCCACACACTTTTAAACAACCAGGTCTTGTGAGAACTCACTCACTATCGTGAGAACAGCAAGAGGGAAATCTACCCCCATGATCCAATCACCTCCCCGCAGATCCCTCCCCCAACATTGGGATTCCAATTCAACCTGAGATTTGGGTGGGGCCACAAAGTCAAACCGTATCCGTGTGCTTCTTCAAACTGAAGGTTTTTATCTTCCTCCAGAACCAAAAAATTCTTAGACATATTGATATTGCCTATCCTATTATCTTTATCTTCTTCTGAGACATAGAGCATGTCAAACCTGTTATTTTATTCTCCATGCTTCTTAATTTTGCACTCATTTTTTCTACCATCTCTTTTTGTGCTGCATGCTGGTAATTTCCTCAGCTCTATTGTGCAGTTCATTAATTTTCTTTACTACTGTAACCCACACATGAAATTGTAATCAGTCAGTGGCAAGTATATCATGAACTTACTGAGGGATGGGCAAGGCAGTGGCTCTCAACCCTAACAGCACGTAGACAGAATCTCTTGGGGAGCTTTAAAAATCCTGATGTCAAGGCTTCATCTCAGACAATGAAATTAGAATCTCTGAGAATGAGGATCCAGACAACAGTAGTTTTCAAAGCTCTGCAGGTGCTTTCAATGGTTAGCCAATGGCGAGGATCACTGTTGGACAAAAGGAAAGAGGGAAGCTTTAGTTTCACATCTTCATTGGCAGGTGACCCATACATGGGGCCTAATTACAAACAGGATGAAAGAGCAAAATCCAGGGAACTGAGCTCTTAAACTTTTAAAGGATTATAACAAACTTCAAATGTTTTTATAGTGTACTTTAGCATGTAAATGAAAAAAAAAACATAGTTTTCAAGAAAAATGTATTTATAATTTGGATTTTTGTGTCTGCATTTCCAAAAGTAGAAGTTCTGAACTGAAAACTGTTCTATTATGTTAAAATGTTTTTCCTTTAACTAAGTGGATGATGACTTTCTGCTATATTAGAGTAGGTTCTAGATACTTGAAGGGAAGGTTTAGGGAAATAAAAATGACAGGGCAGTAGGGTTTGATTATCTTCTGTGTGCTTGAAGCTTTATGTGTGTCCTAGTATGTTAGGACTGCTGCAACAAAATACCATAAACCGTATGGCCCACAAACAACAGAAGTCTATTTCTCACAGTTTTGGGGGATGGGAAGACCCCACAAACAACAGAAGTCTATTTCTCACAGTTTTCGGGGATGGGAAGACCAAGATAAAGACACTGGTAGATTTGGTGTCTCATGAGTGATACCTTCTTGCTGTCGGGCCAGGCAGCTCTCTGGGGCCTCTTTTATAAGGGGGCTATTTACGAGAGCTCTATCCTAATGATCTAATCATCTCCCAAAGGCCCCATCTATATCCTCACATCAGTGATTAGGGTTTCAACATACAAATATTTTTTGAGGTCGAGGGAAGCACACACATTCAAACCACAGCAATATTTTCTTTTAATTTTTTCAAGAAATTGACTATTATTATTTTCCCACTTTACAGCTGAAGAAACAAAAGGGAAAGGTTCATCTCATTGTCCAAGTTTTCATAGCTCATAAAGGGCAGAGCTGAGATCATAAATCCAACCTTTCTAACTCTAAAGCCGTCCTCTCCCCTTCCATTCTTGCCAGTTAGTTATTGCTTATTTGTAAGGACAAGCATTATTCACCGTTTATTTTACTTCCCAGAGAACACCTGCTATTAGTTTCCTGAGGTTTTTTTTGGCAGCCAAAGTCAGTTCTCTTTGGGCAATTGCATTCACAGGTGTCTCCCTACTCTAGAGATTTTTCTACACCTGGCCATAAATATTCTCTAATTTTAAACCTTCTATAATCCGTAATTCTCTATCCTAAATCCATGGCATAGTGACTGGCATAGAGAAAGTACACAACAAATATTTATCGAACAAATAAATGTGATGAGCAGGGCATGAGCAAAATCAGAAATTAATCCTTTAGGGACTTGTGCTGGGTAAGAAAGCCTGACTTTGGAATGAATGCAGTATAGAATAAGAAAAACACAAACCTTGACAATCTTGGTTTAAATCAACATTTTATACTTATAAACTTAGTAAATGCAAGTTGTTAACCTTTTTGAACTTGGGTTACCTTGTCTGTAAATTGGAATTAATAATGATAACCTCTTAAGATTGTTTTATAGACAAAAAAACTAACATATGGAGACGGCCCAACACAAATAACTTCTCAAAATATGGTCTCTACTTTCACTGTGTGTGTTTTATCTTATGAAGTTTATAAATATGCACAGTGTGATGATTTTTAAGGAAACTGGAAGAAAATGCATGCATTTTCCACAGAGATTTCGAGCACAACTTCTGGAGGTTCTTTTAATGGCATTGAGTGTGCTGGGACTCACAAGCCAATACATTAATAAAATATTTCAACAATGTATATATTGCATAGCCAGCTTCTAATGGTTTAGTTTTAATTTTATACATTTGTATTAAAAAGAAACTAAATGTAACTCTGGATTAAAATTACTCCTGTTGTTCAGAATAGGCTAATTTTGTGCTTTTTTCAGAAGAATGATGCTTTTTAATGGTTTATTTATTTTCCTAATAAAACATCTGACTAATTTTTCAAAAAATGTTGTAAGACAAATACTTCGATTCTTGTTCCCTGTCTCTTCCCAAAGTCCGTGTTTTTTTGTTGTTGGTTTTTTTTTGTTGTTTGTTTTTTTGAGAGAGAGTCTCGCTCTGTCACCCAGGCTGCCAGGCTGGAGTGCAGTGATGCGATCTCGGCTCACTGCAACCTCTGCCTCCCGGGTTCAAGGGATTCTCCTGCCTCAGCCTCCAGAGTAGCTGGGACTACAGGCAATGCCACCATGCCCGGCTAATTTTTTTTTTTTTTTTTTTGAGACGGAGTCTCGCTCTGTCGCCCAGGCTGGAGTGCAGTGGCGCAGTCTCGGCTCACTGCAAGCTCCGCCTCCCGGGTTCACGCCATTCTCCTGCCTCAGCCTCTCCGAGTAGCTGGGACTACAGGCGCCCGCCACCACGCCCGGCTAATTTTTTGTATTTTTTAGTAGAGACGGGGTTTCACCGTGGTCTCGATCTCCTGACCTCGTGATCCGCCCGCCTCGGCCTCCCAAAGTGCTAGGATTACAAGCGTGAGCTACCGCGCCCGGCCGCCCGGCTAATTTTTTACTTTTAGTAGAGATGGGGTTTCACCATGTTGGCTAGGCTGGTCTCGAACTCCTAATCTCAGGTCTCAGATGATCTGCCTGCCTCGGCCTCCCAAAGTGCTGGGATTGCAGGCGTGAGCCACCGTGCCCAACTGAGGTCCAAGTTTTTTAATGCTACTCGTGAATCAGAGAAGTAATTTGTAGGTTGCCTCAATGGATTTGCACATAAAAAGACTGACATTTCAACTGCATTCTGGACACATTCCTGTTTAAGGCCATAGAGAGTTTTTATTTTATCTTTGGAGAAGCTCCACCTTGCCACATTCTATTATTTCAGTAACAGATGTTTCTAGCCAACCCATTGAGTCATCACATGGTCGTTTTGTAAATTTGACTTTCATCACAATGTAAATCTTCTCAAGTTATCGTTTATAATGCCAGCCTCGAGTGAGCATACTTTTACTGCCCTGCTTTTAGCTGCCATTTGAAACCATGTGGGCTCCAATTAGGGAGCCAACTAAACCACTAGGAAAAAACTATCATTTTAAGTAGGTTTTCTGGAAAGGCAAGTCTTCTTTCCCTGCATTTACTGGCAGTTTTATATTATTATCTCATAGGGAGGAACAATGAGGCTGATGAGATATATCTACTTTAATGTATAATTTCCTCTTTGTAAAACATTTGGCTGAATTTCAGTGTGTAATGGGAACCAAATACTAACTTGATTTTCTATGTTTAAGGACAAGAATCCAGTATGTAAGTTTCTTACATGAGAATTTACGCTTTTTCACACTTCCTACAAAATGGAAAACAAATTGTTTTCCAAAATGTTGTATCAATGACAGTTGCCACAGAATATGTGTTCTAGTTATTCCATACCCATGTGAACATTTTAGTCTTGCCAGGTTTCTAAGATTTTGCCAATCTAATGAATGTAAAAGAGCAGCATCTCATTGTGGTCATAATTTGTATTTCTAAAGATCGTTAATAAGTTGAAGATCTTTTCATGTCAGCCATATGTATTTATTCTTTTATATAATATTTTATCAATATCTTTTGTGCATTTTTCTATTATACAACCCAATATCCTATTTTCATGTATTAAGTACCACTTTTTCTAATGATCTTCAATGATTTTTTTGTTCATAATTCCTGTTTCTAGGTTCTCTGTTCCATTCATCAAGGTATGGATACCTGAAAAAATAGCATTATTAATTTTTATGGCTTTATAATAAGTTTTTACATCTTCTAGAATATGCCTAATTTTTTTTCTTTAGGAATGTTTTGGGCCTATTTTTGCCCTTTGCTTTTCCAAATTAATTCTGGAATAATTTTGTCAAATTTCACAAAAAGTGCTACTGGAATTTTTATTGAAATTATATTGGGTGTTTAGATCAACCTGGGGAGAACTGAAAAATGATTCTATTTAATGAAATTAAATCTATATTATTTAGGCCTTTGAAATATATTTAAAAAAATTTACATGACTTTCTTTGTATCAGTGATATGTATCTTTAATCAGATGAAATCTGATATATTTTAATTTTTTTATAACAAACGTTACGTTTTTAAAATTTGTTTGTTGCTGGCTTTTATAGGATTATTTTTTGTATAGACATCTTCTGTCCAGCTGCCTATCTAAATTATCCTTATCATCTTAACAATTTGTAGATTTTGGGGGTGGAGATTTTAGGTAGACAGTCATATCATTTGCATATTAAAACAGTTTAATTAGCTTCTAATTGGCATTTGCCAGTGTTTATGCTTTTAGTTGGAAGATTTAGTTTATCTACCTGTGAATATTGTATTCCCGTATATGCAGATTTACATTTTTCATTAGTTTAGAATATTTGAATTCTTTGTCTTTTCAAATATTGTCTCTCTTTTCTTCTTATGGAACTCCGATTAGATATACACATCCTATTCTCATTCTATCCTTCATATCTTTTTTTTGAGACGGAGTCTTGCTCTGTCGCCCAGGCTGGAGTGCAGTGGCGGAGTCTCGGCTTGCTGCAAGCTCCGCCTCCTGGGTTCACGCCATTCTCCTGCCTCAGCCTCTCCGAGTAGCTGGGACTACAGGCGCCCGCCACCACGCCCAGCTAATTTTTTTTTTTTTTTTTTTGTATTTTTAGTAGAGACGGGGTTTCACCGTGGTCTCGATCTCCTGACCTCGTGATCCGCCCTCCTCAGTCTCCCAGAGTGCTGGGATTACAAGCGTGAGCCACTGTGCCCGGCCTATCCTTCATATCTTTTAAGATTTGTACGCATTTGCCATTTTCTGAACTGTGTGTGATGCATTCTGTGCAATTTTTGATATATCTTCTACTTCTGTTTCTTCTAGTTCACTAAATGTTTCAACTATCTCTAAACTAGTATTAGCCATCAATTGAATTTTTAAATTCAGAATTGCATATTTTGGTTTCCCTAAATATTCTATTTTAAAATCATGCTTCCTCCTTATTCTTGATGATCTGTGTTGCATGCTCATCGAGACTGATTCCTTTATTTCTGTAATACTTGTAATACTGTTTACTTGTAATACTATAATAGCTGTTTGCTATTTTGTATTCGGCATTTCCAATATCTGGGATCTCTGAAGAACTAAGAATATCATTCTATATTTCTGTTGACTGTCATGCATAGTAGATCACCTTCTTTGGTACTGGTCAATCCTTATGGACTTATTGCTTAGACTTCATTCATGAAAGATCTATACGATAAAACTAGGATAGCTTTTCTCTAAAGATGGATTGCCTCTGCTTTGCCAGTTGCCATGGAGCATCACAAATCTGAACCTCTTTCTATCTTTTTCCCTATCGGGATACATGATGTATGTGGCCATTTACCAAACAGTAAAAACTTGGTGAGTATAACAAGGAAAGTCTTTCTTTTTTTCTTTACACTTCTACTTTAGAAAATCAAGAACATGAACAGGTTTACGGATTACCAATTTCATAGCGTGGAAATCTCATGCTTAGGTTCCTTGATCCCCAAAGGCTCAGGGATTGAGCTCCTACTGGTGTCTTCCTTCAGGACAGCTGTCCTGCCCCGGTGGCCACTCAGTCCCAACTCTTTCCTCTGATTCCAGGTAACACTTAAAAAAAAAAAAACAAACTGGGCATGATGAAGTAAGGGGTTTGAAGAATGTTCCTACTTCTTCTGAGACTGTGAAGTTCTTATATTTTCTGCCAAATGTGGTCTCTCTATTCAGTCACGATGCTGAACACAAAACATCCATATAACAATTATTTGACCAAGTTTTGAGAGTTTTTTTCCACATTACAATAAACACAAGTATGTTTAGAAGACTATATTACAGAATAATAATAAATTATAGAATAACATTTATTGCATATTTTCTATATGCCAGCCACTATCCTATACCCTTTACATTATAGTTAACTTTTCCAACAAACCTATAAGCAAAAGTCAATTAATATAATACCCACTTTAATAAAATGTGGAAATTGATACACAATAAAGTTAAGCATCTTGTCCAAGGTAGCATCTCTAGTAAATGAGGAAGTCGTGGCTTTAACCAGGGTAATCTGACTCCAGAGCTATTTTTCTTTAAACAATGTGATGTAAACACATCAAAGAAGCCCAATGTCATGGAATTCTGCAGAGAAGGAGGCACCAGCCTAGAACTCGGGGGCATCCCCAAATGTTGGCTTTTCAATGGCTCACACCCAGGGTTCTGTCCATGGTAGTTTCGGGTGATGGATGTGTTTGGAGCCCCTTGTGATTCCAGCCCATGGATGAAGGCTGGTCTTCCATTCCTGCTGGTAACCTCGGTATCTCTCAAGGGTTCACTCAGAGGCTGTCTTACTGGATTGTGTGAGGCTCACAAAACAACGTGATGTATGTGGCCATTTACCAAACAGTAAAAACTTGGTGGGTATAGCAGGGAAAGTCTTTCTTTTTTTCTTTACACTTCTACTTTAGAAAATCAAGAACATGGACAGATTTATGGATTACCAGTTTCAGATCAATGTATTAGTTTCTAGGACGATTGTAACAAAGTACCACAAATTGGATGTCTTAAATATATTGTCTCACAGTTCTAGAGACTAGAAGTCCAAGATCAAAGTGTCATCAGGGTTGGTCCTGAGGGCAACAGGACAGGATATGTTTTATGCTTCTTTCCTAGCTTCTGGTAATTTGATGGCAATCTTTGCCTTACATGGTTTGTATAATATCACCCTATTTCTCCCTTCATCTTTACATGGCATTCTTTTATATGTGTCTGCATCTAAATTTCTCTTTTTTATGATAACACTAGTCATATTGCAATAAAGACCCATGCTACTCCAGTATGACCTCCACTTAAATACTTACATTGCAATGACTCTGTCTCCAGATAAGGTCACATTCTGAAGTATTAGGAATTAGGATTTCAATATATGAAATTTGGGAGTCATAATTCAATCCATAACAATCTATACTCTTTCATTCTTATGTGTTTCTCCTGTACTTCAACATATAAAGACAGTAACTTACATTTTTCAAGTAGTCAGTATATGCATACCGAATACTCTTCTCAGTATGTATCTATTGACATTTAATTTTCAGCACCTTTGATGTAGAGGTTATATTATGCTAATTTGAAAAGTGAGAAAACTAAGACACAGAGAGGTTAAGATACTTGCACAAGGTCTGAGGGCAAAGATGGCCTGTGCCTGGACTTGGCTCTTGGTGCCTGCTCTGCACCATTTTGCAGCCCTAGCTCTCTACACGTCTGCCTCCACGTGGAGTACTCCGTGTGAGGAAGGAGAGGAGTTATTATTGTAGCTGGTGCACTCTTACTCTAATTAGCTATGAACTTAGACAACAGTCTTCATTATGTCCCATTAATAATGATGCTCGAGTTCTTTTAGAATGTAAGAATATTTTTTTTTTTTGAGACAGGGTCTGGCTCTGTTACCCAGGCTATAGTGCAGTGATACTATCTTGGCTCACTGCAACCTTTGCCTCCCAGGTTCAAGCGATCCTCCCACCTCAGCCTTCAATGTAGCTGGGATCACAAGTGTATTCCACCCTACCAGGCTAATTTTTAAATTTTTTTAGAGACGAGATCTCCCTATGTTGCCCAGGCTGGTCTTGAACTCCTGGGCTAAAGTGATCCTTCTGTCTTGGCCTCCCAAAATACTAGGATTACAGGCATGAGACAACACACTTGGCCTGATTTTTGAAATTACAAACCTTAGTGTGATTTGAATATATCTATAGAAACTAGAGTTGGCCCTCTGTGTTCATGGGTTTCACATCTGATTCAACCAACTGTGGATCAAAAATTTAAAAAAAAAAATAAAAGTTAACAGTACTAAGTAAAAAAATAATGGAAATAAAAAATAGAATATTACAACTATTTATGTAGATTTTACATTGTATTAGGTATTATAAGTAAGCTAAACATGATTTAAGATATACAAGAAGATGTATATAGGTCATATGCAAATACTATGTCATTTAAAAAAATAATTTCCATGTTTATTTTATTTTTATTTATTTATTTTATTGAGATGGAGTCTCGCTCTGTTGCACAAGCTGGAGTGCAGTGGTGTGATCTTGGCCCACTGCAACCTCCACCTTCTGGGTTCAAGCGATTCTCCTGCCTTAGCCTCCAGAGTAGCTGAGATTACAGGTGTTCACAACCACACCTGGCTAATTTTTACTGTTTTTAGTAGAGATGGGGTTTCACCATTTTGTTCAGGCTGGTCTTAAACTCCTGACTTTAAATGATCTTCCCGCCTCGGCCTCCCAGAGTACTGGGATTACAGGCATGAGCAACCATACCCAGCCCAACTTTTATTTTAGATTCAGGGGTACATGTATAGTTTTGATACGTGGGTATATTGTATGATGCTGAGGTTTGTGGTACCCGTGGTCCCATCACAGAGGTACTGATCATAGTATCCAAATAGGTAGTTTTTTAGCCCTTTCCCCCCACTTCCTCACTCCTCCCTCTAGTAGTACCTAGTGTTTATTGTTCCCATCTTTATGTCCATGAGTACCCAATGTTTAGCTCCCAATTATAAATGAGAACATGCAGTATTTGGCTTTCTGTTCCTGCATTAATTTGTTTAGGATAATGACCTCCAGCTGCATCCATGTTGCTGCAAAGGGCATAATTTTTTCTTTTTTATGGCTGCATAGTATTCAATGGTATATTTGTTCTACATTTTGTTTATCTATTCCACCATTGATGACATTTAGGTTGATCTGATGGCTTTGCTATTGTGAAGAGAACTGTGATGAACATATATGTGCATGTGCCTTTTTTGGTGGAATGACTTGTATTTCTTTGGGTATGTACCCAGTATTTGGAATGCTGGGTTGAGTGGTAGTTCTATTTTTAAATTCTTTGAGAAATCTCTAGATTGCTTTACACAGCGACTGAACTAATTTACATTCCAACAAACAGCATATAAGCATTCCTTTTTCTCTGCAGCCTCACCAACATCTGTTATTTTTAATCTTCTAACAAAAGCCATACTGACCAGTCTAAGACTATATCTCATTGTGGTTTCGATTTGCATTTCTCTGATGATTAGTGATGTTAAGCATTTTGTTTTAAGTTTGTTGTCCACATGTATGTCTTCTTTGAGAAGTTTCTGTTCATGTCCTTTGCCTACTTTTTAATGGGGTAAATTGACTTTTACTTGTTGAATTGTTTAAGTTTTTTATAGATTCTGGATATTAGGCTTTTTTTAGAAGCATAATTTGCAAATATTTTCTTCTATTCTGCAGGTTGTCTGTTTACTCTGTTGATAGTTTCTTTTGCTGTGCAGAAGCTCTTCAGTTAATTAGATCTCATATATCAATTTTTGTTTTTGTTGCAATTGCTTTTGAGGACTTAGCCATAAATTCTTTGCCATGGTTGATGTCCAGAATGGCATACCAAAATATCTGGGATACAGCAAAAGCAGTGTTAACAGAAATGTTTATAGCACTAAACACCTACATCAAGAAGTTTGAAATATTCTCAAATCAATGATCTAAAATCTCACCTAGAAGAACTAGAAAAATAAGGATAAATTAATCCAAAAGCTAGCAGAAGAAAAGAAATAACTAAAATCAGAGCAGAACTGAGTGAAATTGAGATCCGGAATTCGATGAAAAATATCAACAAAACCAAAAGTTAGTTTTTTGAAAGGATAAAAAAGATCAACAAGCCGCTAGCTAGATTAATAAAGAAAAAAAGACAGTAGATCCAAACAAGCACAATAAGAAACAACGAGGGCTACACTACAACTGATCCCATAGAAATCCAAAAGATTTTCAGAAACTATCATAGACACCTCTGTGCACACAAACTGGAAAATCTGCAGGAAATTGATAAATTCCTGGAAAAACCACACATGCTCTCAAGATTGTATCGGGAAGAAATTGAAACCCTGAACACACCAATATTGAGTTCTGAAATTGAATCAGTAATAAAGAAACCTACCAATCAAATTACCATGGATCAGGTAGATTGACAGCCAAATTCTGACGGAAATACAAAGAACTGGCACCAATTCTACCAAAACTATTCCAAAAAAATCGAGGAGGAAGGACTCCTTCCTAATTCATTCTATGAGGTGAGCATCATCCTTGTGCCAAAATCTGGCAGAGACACACACACACACACACAAAAAAAAAAACTTGGCGAGGTGTGGTGGCTCACACCTGTAACCTCAGCATTTTGGGAAGCTGAGGTTGGTGGATCACTTGAGCTCAGGAGTTTGAGACCAGCCTGGCCAACATGGTGAAACCCTGTCTCTGTCAAAAAATCCAAAAATTGGCCGTGCATGGTGGTGTGCACCTGTAGTCTCAGTTGCTTAGGAGGCTAAGGTGGGAGGACTACTTGAGCCTGGGAATGGAAGTTGCAGTGAGCTGAGATCTCGCCACTGTACTCCAGCCTGGGTGACAGAGTGTGACCCTGTCTCAAAAATAAATATATAAATAAATTAAAAAATAAAGTAAAAAGAAAACTTGAGGTCAATATCCCTGATGAACATGGGTGGAAAAATCTTCAACAAAATACTAATAAACTGTGCTCAGTAGCACATCAAAAAGTTAATTTACTATGATCAAGTAGGCTCTATTCCTGGGATGCAAGATTGTTACAGTATACACAAATCAATAAATGTGACTCACCACATAAACATAATTAAAAATAAAAACCATATGATAATAGACACAGAGAAAGCTTTCTATAAAATCAAATTTCTGTCCATCATAAAAACCTTCAACAAACTAGGCATTGAAGAAACATATCTCAAAATAATAGAAGCCAACTATGACAAAGCCATAGCCAATATCATGCTGAATGGGCAAAATCGAGAGGCATTCTCATTGAAAACAGGAAGAAGAGAAGGATGCCCTCTCTCACTGCCCTTAGAACTGGAAGTCCTAGCCAGAGTAATCAGGAAAGGGAAAGAAATAAAAAATATCCAAATAGGAAAAGAAGAAGTTAAATTATTTCTCTTTGCAGACAATATAATTTTATACCTAGAAAACTCTACATTGCCAAAAGGCTCCTAGAACTGATAAATGACTTCAGTAAAGTCATCATTCAAATGACTCAGTAGCATCTCTATACACTAATAATGTTCAAGCTGAGAGTCAAATCAAGAATGCAATCCCATTTACAATAGCTACAAAAAGAATAATATACCTAGGAATACAGCTAACCAAGGAGGTGAAAGATCTCAACAAGGAGAACTACATAACACTGCTGAAAAAAAAATCATAGATGACATAAATAAATGGGAAAACATCCCATGCTCATGGATTGAGAGAATCAATATTGTTAATATGGCCATACTGCCTAAAGCAGTGTACAGATTCAATACTATTCCTAGCAAACTGCTGATGTCATTGTTCACAGAATTAGAAAAAAAAACTATTCTAAGCTCATGTGGAATCAAAAAAAGAGCTCAAGTAGCCAAAGCAGTCCTAAGCAAAAAGAACAAAGTCAGAGGCATCACATTACCCAGCTTGAAACTATACTACAAAGCCACCATAACCAGAACACAATGGTCTGGTACAAAAACAAACACATAGATCAATGGAACAGAATAAAGAAACTAGAAATAGAGCCCCACACCTGCAACTGTTTCATCATCGACAAACATGAAAAAAAAAATCAGTAAAAAAGGGACTCCCAGTTCAATAAACGGTGCTGGGAGAACTGTCTATTCCTATGCAGAGGAATGAAACTGGACCCTACCTTTCACCATATGCAAAAATGAACTCAAGATGGATTACAGATTTAAATGTAAGACTTCAAACTATAAAAACCCTAGGAGAAAACCTAGGATACCATTATGGAGTATGCCATTTTATATCAGTGACTTGAGCATCCATGAATTTTCATATACACAGGGGTCCTGGAACCAATTTCCCATGGACATCAAGAGATGACTGTATTTGACTTTGGTAGCTGCTTTTTAATTTTTATATATTTATTAAATGATAGAATTATCACTGTTTGCATTTCTCTTTGGGAAACAATACTCTTTCTTCCTGTATAAGCATTTTTATTACCTAGTTCACTTTTCCAATTACACTTATATAAGGAAAGCCTGAACTTAAAATTAGCACTCGACTGTGTACTTGATCATAAACCAGTTTTCTGAAATAAAAACTGTCTAAATAAACATCTTTTAAACATAAATTTTATAAAAACAACTTAAGTTACTGATATTGTCCTATGTTTTGAAGTTTAAGGCAGACAGAAACTGAAATGAATTGGCCTTTAACAGGTGCAAGTAATTAAAACTGGAGCTTGATAGAAGGGAACTGCTTGATATAACAGTTAGGTGGAAACATAATCATTTAGAGCCTAACCGTCCCTCTGAACTCTGGCTCTAATGTGATATGTATTCGGTGTTTTGTTTTTATAGTGTCTTTTATTTAATACATTTCCTATAATCTGCTCATGAGATCTCAAAACATATTGAAGACATAGATCTTAGAACTGAGAACATTTTGCAGGGCTTAAACATTTCTTTTTCTTTTTTTTTTTTTTTTTTTTTTTTTTTTTTTTTTTTTTGAGAAGGAGTCTCGATCTTTCACCCAGGCTGGAGTGCAGTGGCGCGATCTCGGCTCACTGCAGGCTCCGCCCCCCGGGGTTCACGCCATTCTCCCACCTCAGCCTCCCAAGTAGCTGGGACTACAGGCGCCCGCCACCTCGCCTGGCTAATTTTTTGTATTTTTAGTAGAGATGGGGTTTCACCGTGTTAGCCAGGATGGTCTCCATCTCCTGACCTCGTGATCCGCCTGCCTCGGCCTCCCAAAGTGCTGGGATTACAGACGTGAGCCACCGAGCCCGGCAGGGCTTAAACATTTCTACTGAAGTGTAAAGAGAAAAATCAACCACCCTGTGAGAAGAGATTTAAAACTAATGTGTATTGATTTACCTTAATAGAATGATTTAACTGAATCATTACTTGTATGGAAATATGTTCTGAGGAAATTTTCTAAACACAGTTTTATTTTAGGCTGGGCACAGTGGCTTACACCTAGAATGCCAGCAATTTGGGAGGTTGAAGCAGGAGGATTGCACAAGTTCCAGAGTTCAGCCTGGGCAACATAATGAGACTGTTTCTACATACCCACATGCAAAGAAAAAAAAAAAAAAACTAAAAAAATTAGCTGGTGCCATGACGCGCACCTGTGATCCCACTACTCTGGAGACTTAGATGGGAGTATTGCTTGAGCTCAAAAGTTTGAAGCTGCAGTGAGCTATTGTCATGCCACTGCACTCCAGCCTGGGTGACAGCATGAGACCATGTCTCTATCTTAAAAATTATTTTATTTCTAGTAAGCGTGTAATGTCAAATGAAAAAATAATTAAATGTATAATTACCTATAAGCTTCAGTTGCCATTGCATATTTAATTGTTAACATAAGTAGCCATTCCATATTCTCTAAATCAAAGTGTTTATAAATTATGTTTATAGATTTCATCCTCAGCATAATCATTAGAGCAAACTAAAGTTGTTGTATTATTGTAACTTTGGTTTGTAACTCCATTTTTTTTTGTTCTCTACATGATTTAAGAGACAAAAAATATTTATCTAAGTTTTAGATATATAATGCCTACAGATATAACTTTGTGACAGCAGTAACTGAAAGGGAATAGAGATGGGGTTCTGTAGGAGCAGAGTGTTTGTTTGCAACTGAAATTAAGCTGGTATAAATTCAAATAAGAGGGTTATAACTTTAGGATATTAAATGTAATCCCCATGGTAACCATAAAGAAAATAGCTACAGAATTCAGAAAAAAAAAGGAAATAAGAGAATTTAGAAAGTTTCATTAAATACAATCAACTAAACACAAGGCAGTAATGCAGAAAATGATGGCCCAAAATGCTGTAAGGTATATAGAAAACAAATAACAAAGTGAAAGAAGTCCTTCCTTATCGGTAATTATTTTTCAAAACAATCTCAAAAGAGAACAAAATAGAGGACTTCAATTTCATGATTCCAAAATTTACTATGAGGCTATAATAATGAAAACAGTGTGGTATTGGAATAAAAACAGACATGTAGACTAGTGGAATAGAGTCCAGAGATAAATTCTCATGTACGTGGTCAAATTATTTTTGACAAGGGTACCAGAACCATTCATTCTTGAAAAGATGAGTCTTTTCACAAAGAGTGCAGGAAAACAGGATATCCATGTGCAAAAATAAAAAATTGAACCCTTACCTAATACCATATGCAAAAATTAACTCAAAGTGGGTCAGAGTCCTAAATGTAAGAACCAATACTATAAAACTCCTAGAAGGAAACAAAGGGAGAAAGCTTCATGACTTTGGATTTGGAAATGATTTATTGAATATTATACCAAAAGTACAAGCAATAAAATAAAAAATAGACAAATTGAACTTCAATGATAAGAAATTTTGTGCATTAAAGAATGCTATCAACACAGTAAAAAGGCAACCCACAGAATGTGAAAAATATTTGCAAATTACGTCTGAGATGATATTAATATCCAGAACATATAGAAAACTCCTAAAACTCAGTAATAAAACCAAAGACCCTATTAAAAAACCATCAAATGACTTAAATAGACATTTTGCCAAGATGATATACAAATGACCAATAAATACACAAAAGATGCTCAACATCACTAATCACTGGGAAAATGTAAATCCAAACTATTAAGATACTGCTTCACATTCATTAGGATGGCTACAATCAAATAAACAGAAAGTAAGCATTGGCAATGATGTAGAGAAAATGAAATTCTTGTGCATTGCTAGTGGGAATGAAATGGTGCAGCTGGTATGAGAAAAACTATGGCACTTTTCTTAAAATTTGTGCTAAAAATTTACAGATGATCCAGCAATTACACTTCAGAGACATGAATAGATATTTGCACACTCGTGTTAACAGCAAATATGTTTACAACGGTGAAAAAATGGAAGCAACCCAATTGCCCACTGACAGATGAAGGGATAAAATATACATACAATGGAATATTATTCAGCCTTGAAAATAAATCCTGATATAATATACAGTATAGATAAACCTTGAGGATATGATGTTGAGTAAAATAAGCCACTCATAAAAAGACAAATACTGTATGATTTCACTATGTTGTACATACAGTACTCAAATTTATAGAGAAAGAAAGTGAAATAATGGTCATCAGTGGTTGTGGAAAGAGTGGAATGGGAAGTTGTTTAATGGATGTAGAGTTTTAGTTTGGGATGATGAAAAAATTCTGGAGATGGATAGTGGTGACAGTTACACAACAATGTGAATGTACCTTAATGCCACTGAATTGTATAGTTAAAGTGGTTAAAATGATAAATTATATGTTGTGTATATTCTACCACTATAAAAGTTATTAGTTTAAAAATGTTTCAAAAACAATAAATGCTTGTTAAAAGTTTCAAACAATACAGAGGTGCATAAAGTAAAAAGAGAAAGCCTCACTCTCCACTCTCACTCCCCCAAGGATTCTGTATCTTTGAAATGATAAGATTTAAACTCATTTTATGGTATTAGCCCAAATTTCATAAGAGCACAGGCAATGTGTAGGAAGTGCTAGTAAAAATTAACAAAAATATAGGACTTACAAAGAGGAAGATAAAAGTGTCCATGACAAAAGAGCAGCTAGTTATACAGGGATCAGAAGTGTTTATCCAAATATAGGACTCACAAAGCTTGAGTTCTTTCTAGATGGTTAAATAATAACTGCAGCACAGATGGGCCTTCTTGGCTCTTCACACATGTAAAATATGATGTGTATTTGTAAGATAATTCCTTATGGCACAGAAAAGCGTTTCTCTATTTTATATAGAATTTATTTTTACACCCAATAGCTCCTTAATCTTGAAATTTTAACCCTAGAAATATATTCTATGAAAATGCTTAGTTGAATTAAGTTTTCCTCTGAGGTGTGTTTAATCACGTTTGTTATTTACCAGGTTGATTAAAACAATGGGTTCAAAAGACAATGTGCTCTTGATTACTTAAAATCCTCACCCTAGAATCAGCCAGATTTTATTCTTATTATTCAGAGAAAGTGGTTTCTTCCTCTGGAATCATTTTTTTTTTATTTTTAAATTTTTACCCCTTTCTGTTATCCTATTTTGGAATCCCCTCCCTTCTCTTTCATTCAAAATCACCTAGCCTAACTGAAGCAGACCAGCTCTTCTCTTGGGACCCTTTCTCATCTACTACAGCACACATACACACTCTTACAGTACTTGGGCCTATGGCCGTTTAAATGGCTATTTTCTTGTACCTTTTTTTCGCTTAGAAATTTCACCTGGGTAAAACTTGTTGCTTCTGTATACTGTCCACATACATATAAAGACGTTATTTCAACACTAGATACATAGTAGATGATAAACAAGACTATACTGACAGCATATGGTATAAATAGGCACTCTTTAATAATATGATAACCACTACCATCATATATGCCTATTATAATACAAAACTTATTCCACATATTTTATTCAAATTTTTCTTTTTGTATAAATTCAGTAGACTTGTTACTGGCTAGGTGCAGGTCTGCTCCACCTGCATGTAATAATTCAATCACTCTGGTTGACAAAATTTGCAACCTTCTATCAAAATCTATTATCTGCTTATTATATGTTTCTATTATTTCTGTAAGCAGTCCTAACAAACACAAAGAGGAGACAGTAGTCCCTTCTCCAACTTAGAAGCAAGGAGTCAGCCAAGAGCCAATCTTGCTAGAGAACCTTCAGAAGATTAGTAGCCATCATGGCCTGAACCAGTCTTTTGAGTTAAATTTTAGGGTGCCCTGGATGAGGAGAGAGTTAATTCAAATGGTTTTGGGGGGCTTTTGAATTTTATTTTTGGTTTACACACATATATATAATATAAAACCTAGAGTAACCACTGAAAAAGCTGTACAGAGAGATATACTCAAAAACACTTCAAATAAATCAAAATGAATTCTAAAAAAAGTTTAAATAACCCATAAGAAAGCAGAAAAAATAAGTAGGGAAATGAAAGCAGAGAGAATAATATAAAAACTTTAAAAGAAGACTTATCTTCTAGCATATGAATAATTACATTATGTATGAATGGTCTAAACAGACTGTGTTAGGCTGAATAATGTCCCCCACCCAGCTTTAAGATGTTCATGTCTCAAATCCTGAAAATGAAATATTTTAGGTTATAAGACAAAGGAGATTTAAGATTTCAAGTGGTGGTAAAGTTGTTAATCAGGTGACTTGAAAATAGAAACATTGGGAGGGAGAGTCAAGATGGACAACTGATGCAGCCAGGAAGAGCACCTCCCACTGAGAGAGACAGGACCATCAAGTAGACCAGCACACAAAGTGGAAGATCCGAATAGGTCTTCAGAAAGAAAGCATTGAGAGTGGGCAGAAGAAGGATGTAGACCCTGGGCTGAAATGGAAGGAAGGTGGGAATCCATCATAAGGTTGCCAAGCACCAGAACACATTTCTGGCCCTGAATGGCTCCTAGGGAAAGGGCGAGTGAAATAGATGTGGGATGGCCCACACCTCTGGACCTCTGGGATCCTCGATTCAGGAGACCACATGACCCCCATGGACGTGTGAGCTGGCACGAAGAACTGCCCAGAGAGTTGGCAGAGACAGAATTCCAGCCTGCATGGAGACCAGATGGTTGGGTGTGGAAATGACTGCAGTGAAACATGGCACATGGGCGCCCATCCCCCAAGGCTCACCATACTTTTCTAGGTAGCCCTAGCTAGTTTGGTTGCTGGACCTGGACAGAGCAGGGCAGAAGCAAGACTCAGTGGTATGCTGTCATCAAGAGACCCATCTGACATGCAATGACACCCATAGGTTCAAAGTAAAGTGATGGAGTAAGATCTATCAAGCAAACAGAAAACAAAGTGCAGAGATTGCTCTTCTTATTTCAGATTAAACAGACTTTAAAACAACAATATTCAAAAAAGACAAAGAAAGGCGTGATGAAATGATAAAGGGTGCAATTCAACAAGAAGACATAGCTATCCTAAATATATATACACCTAACACTGGAGTACCCAGATTCATAAAATGAGTTTTGTAGAGACATATGAAGAGACCTAGATAATCACACAATAATAGTGGGGGATTATTGAGCTCTCCATTGTCACTGAGCTCCCACCTCAAGATCCTAGAGAAAGAACAAAACAAACCCAAAGCAAATGGATCAACGGCATGTAAAAGCTTCTAGCAAGACTGGAAAAAAATGAAAGAGAAAATACAAATTACAAGTGTTGGGCAGGCAACAGGGATATAACCACAGACCCTTTTAATGTAGATATTAACATGACAATAAGAAAATACAAACAACTCCATACATGTAAACTTGACCATTTAGTTGAAATGAACAATTTCTCAAAATTGCAGACTACTACAACTTACCTAATATGAAACATATTTGAAAATTTCTATAAATATTAAGAAAATTGAATTAATAATACAAAGTAAACTTCCGAAAAAGAAACTTTAAAACCTAAATGGTTTCATTGGAGAATTCCATCAAAAACTTAAAAGAATTAACACAAGTTCTATATAATTTATTTCAAGAAATAGAAGAGAAATGAACATTTCCTAACGATTTTTATGAAGCTAGTATTATCCTGATAAAAACAAATATAATGAAAATTACAATTACAAACTAATAAACCTCATAAAGAAGCAATGGAAAATTCCTTATCAAAATGTAATCAAATAGAATGGATAATATATAAAAAGAGTTAAACACCATGGCAAATTGGGGATTATTATACTGATACAGATCTGGCTTAATTTTTGAAAATCAATCAATATAATTCACTAGATTAACAGTCAACTAAAGACAAACCACATAATCATATATCTCTATACAGAAAAAGTATTTCACAACATTTAAAACATATTCATGATAAAGAGTTCCAGAAAGATAGGGATAGAGAGTAACTTATGTAACTCCTAAAGAGCATCTACAGATAATCTACAGCTAACATGGTATTTAAAGTTGAAAAATAGAACACTCTCTAACATTGGAAATAAAGTTATAAGGTCTCTTCTTTTCATCTTTATTCAACATAGTGCTGGAAATTCTAGCCAGTGCAACAAAGGAAGAAAGGGCAGGGCTAGGAGCAGGGGAGGAAAATATACATATGAGAAAGGAAGAAATAAAACTGTTTTGATTTCAAGATGACATAATTTTTCGATGTAGAAAATTCCACACATCTTCAAAACCTCCTAGAATCATTAAGTTCAACAAATCCACAAGCTATGAAGCTGACTTACAAAAATAAACGGTATTCCTTTTATATGCTAGCAATGAACAATTGGATAGTGCAATTAAAAATATCATTAACAATTGCTCAAAAAATGAAATAGCTATAAATCTAATAAAATATGCACAGGATCTACATCTTAAAAATTACAAATTATGATGAAAGAAATTAAAGAACTAGATAAATGAAAACACATACCATGTTTGTGGATCGGAAGACTCAAATATATCAATTATCTCCAAATTAATATACATAATTTATGCATAATATGCATAATTTATGCAGTTCCTATAAAATTTAAAAATGTTGATAAGGTTGTGAAGAAACTCCTCATCACTGGTGAGAATGCAAAAATGGTACTGCCACTCCAGAAAGCAGTTTGGCAGTTTTCAACAAGACTAAACATGCAACTACCATGTAACCCATCAATTGTACTCCTGGCCGTTTATCCTAGCGAAATAAAAATGCATGTTCACACAAAATCCTTATAGGAATGTTTGTAGCAGTTTTATTAATAATAACTAAAAAGTGAAAACAACCCAGATATTCATCAATGGGTGACTGATTAAGCAAATGGTTTACATTCATACTATGAAATATAGAATTTTTCTGTGTTACTTCTTACAATTGTACAAGAATCTACAATTATCTCAAAGTAAGTATTCTTACAATTTTTTTATAGGTCTCTATCTTTTTTTATTTTGTTTAACATATGGAATATAATTATAATAATTTGTAATGTCCTTTTCTATTTATTCTTTCATTTTTTTATTCTTTTTGATTGATTTTTCTCTGCATTATAGATCACTTACTTTTTACATATCTATCGTTTGAATTGTAGACATAGTGAACTTTACCATTTTATGTGCTGGATATTTTCATATTCTTATAAATATTTTTTGGCTGTGTTCTGGGATACATTTAAGTTACATGTAAGTAACAAGCTTTTGACATTTGCTTTAAAGTTTTGTCAGATGGAATTAGAGCCAGCTTTCTTCTAGTGCTAATTTTGCCCTTATCCTTAGGCAATACTCTTCTGAATCCTGTACCGCTAGTATCAAGAATTGTGTTGTTATTCTACCTTGGCTGATGGGGACACCAACTATTCTGGCCTATTGTGATCTCTGGCTATTGTTCTCACAAATCTTTTTTGACTGTTCCTTCCCCCAACTCCACTCCAGCCTTAGGCAGTTTTGCTCATAGGCACACACTTAGCAGTACTCAGCTGAAGATTAAAGGGAAAAACAATGTGGATTTTTGGCGCTCTCTGTGCAATTCTCTTTGTTTAAGTACTTTCACCTGCAGTCTCTAGACAGCTTGATCTCCTTGGCTAGCCAACTCTATCTCCCCAGCTCATGGAATCCACTGGACTCAGCCTGCTTCACCCCATACCTCATGCTGTGGCCTGAAAGTCAGCCGGGGCAATTGCAGGGCACATCTTTCTTCCACTCTCTCTCAGTGATCTTGTGCTGCTCTGCCTGATATCGGTGTCTGAAAATCGTTTTGTATATTTTGTCCGAATTTATTTTCTTGTTTCAAAAAAGAGGATAAATCCAGTTCCTGTTACTCAATCTTAGCCTGAAGTGGAAATAATTTCTCACTCTATTTTTTAGCCTAAGTTTTTATATGTGGATAGAGTGTGCTAGCAGAGTCAGAGTGTTGCAAAAATTACAGGGAGAGTAACATATCACTCCCTCAGTGTTCTCCTTTCAACTTATGTATCCCCAGATACTATCAAAGACATCTAGGTGAAACCACTTAGATTGCTGGTTTTCTCTCCTTAATCAAGTCCTATATTATCTAGATCCTATTCTGTAGACTCAGCTGAAGAGAAAGAATAGTGTATGTTCCCCCTTGCCCCGCACTCAAGCTTTAACATACTAAAGTGCTTTATGATGTCAGTAAAAAGAGTCAAATTCTAAAATATTTGAAGAGATTTATTCTGAGCCAAATGTGAGGACAATAACCCATGGCACCACCTCAGGAGGTCCTGAGAACAGGTGCTCAAGGTGGTCGGGCTACAGCTTGGTTTTATATGTTTTAGGGAGACATAAGTCATCAATCAATCCATGTAAGCTGTACATTGGTTCAGTCTGCAAAGGCAGGACAACTCAGAGTGGGGGCTTCCAGGTCATAGGGTGATTCAAAGATTTTCTAATTGGCAATTGGTTGAAAGAATTAAGTTATCATCTAAGAACTTGGAATCAATAGAAAAGAGTACCTGGGTTGAGATAAAGTTTGTAGAGACCAAGGCTTTTATCATGCAGATGAAGCTTTCAGGTAGCAGGCTTCAGAGAGAATACATTACAAGTGCTTTTTTTTTTTTTTTAAATCAGACTTTATAAGATGCCAGACTCTTAGTGAATTCTCTCTTGGATCAGGAAAAAGACCTGGAAAGGGAAGGGGACTCTAAACAATGCAGACTTTCCCCACAGAGACAGCTTTGCAGGGCCATTTCAAAATATGCCAAGGAAATATATTTTGGGTTAAAATAATTTCTTTCAGGGCCTGCTATTGGTATTTTATTGCTAGAAAGGGTCTGTTTTGTCAGTCTTAGGTCTCTGTTTCAATGTTAATGATGGCCAGTTGTGCCTGAATTCCAACTGGAGCAGGATATAATGAGGTCTGTCTCAGCTCTCCTTCCCATCACGGCCTGAACTAGTTTTTCAGGTCAACTCCGGAATGCCCTTGAGAGAAGAGGGGTCTGTTCAGTTGGTTGGGGGCTTAGAATTTTATTTTTGGTTTACAGTGGAGCTCTAAAATCGACAAAATCAACATTTTCCATGGAATATTTTACAGCAATAGTATTCTGGGAAACAGATGATGGAAGAAAACAGTAGCAATGATACAGCACCGATGAGTGGAGAACACTAGGTTCTTCCTCTCGCGTCGAATTAGGAAAAGCAACACGGACACACGTGGAGTAGTTTTAAGGAGCAGGGAATTTAATAGGCAAGAAAAAAGGGGAAAGAAAGAAAGCAAAGACTCCCCTGTACAGAGACAGAGGGAGGGGGGCTCCAAAGCCTAGAGACAAAACCCTGCTTTCAGGTAATATCAGCCAGCTATATTCCACGGCTGGAGGAGGTGTTTGTTTGATTTGTACAGGGCTCAGAGGATTGGTTTGACCAGGCATGTCATTCATGTAGCCCCCAGGAAAAAAACTGGCGCTCCCACTCTAGCCTTTTCATGTGTAAATACAGGGCACCATGATGTTCCACACGTGGGGATATATGGGGGCAGCCATGCTGCCAGGCACATGTCGGGGCAAGGGCAAGAGGACAACAATGGGAATCCTCATGTTGGGTGGACCCAGTTTCTAATGGCTGGCATTTGCATATTAAAGATTGCTGGCCTAGGTCTAAGAGCCAGGGCTTTCATGCTGGACAAGAGCTGCAAAAAATCTTCCAAGAACCCCTTTTTTCCTCTCTATTTCCCTAAAATAATTTCTTAATAACTCCTACCTCATTTCTCCCTGTGGAGATATCACCCTAACTGCTATTAAGGGATTCTGAAGGACAACTCTGGCTGCTTCCTGCTAAAAAGGAGCGTCAAATAGGGAACAAACAGCAGCTAGGGCTTCTCCTGGGGTTGATCTAAAGGTCCTCGGAAGAACAGCGCATCCATGTGTGGTTCAGTTTGCAGCACCAATTGGAGTTTGGTTGCTTCTAGGCAAGAAGAAACAATTTGAGTTATAGTATTGAGTACACAGGGTCCAAATATTAATACAGGACATATAAGCAAGAGAAGGCTTAATAAAGGGGTCAACCAATTCCATAAAGAAGACTGGAATTCATTAAAGAAGGATTGTAGCCACCCGGAGCTGAAGCCGACATTTTTCCTGAGCCTGTTAATAATTTTGATTTGATCTTTAAGTTCCTGTAGATTTTCCTCTACTTTACTAGGGGTGTTAATCCAGAAGCAACATGTTTCATTTAAAAGTGCACAGGTACCTCCTACTTCAGCCGTAAGGACATCTCAGACCCGTCTAGTTTGTGCCACTACTGAGGCTAAGGAGTCTGTAGATCGCTGTTGTGCCTCTATGGCCCCTACAGTTGCCTTCCATCCTCATTGCATCATAATAAAGATATTAACTATTAATCTTTCAAGGAGAGGGATGCCCACAAATCAGAATAGACCTCTGGCTATAGAATTTCCCATCTGTGGTTTTTCTAAGATGGGATTGTCATGTGCATGCCCTCCCCAGTCTGCCCTTTCAGTTAAATTTCCATGTGAGGGCATAGAAATGATAGCTCTTTTTGTCCGGCGTATTCGAGATAGTGCAGTTTCTAGAAAAAAGCCTAAGTTAGGGATGTCCCCAGATGATGCTGCCATCTCAGTAGAATTTAAAAATAATAAGTCAGGAACTACTGCGACTATAGTACACGTTCCTTTCCACTTTCTTGGGAAGATTAAGTGTATCACGGAGCTGCACAGAAAACATAGCAGTAACTACTGAGACTATAGTCGAAGTTTCTTTCCACTTTCTTGGGAAGATTAAGTGTATCCCGGAGCTACACAGAAAATATAGCCCTGTTCCTTTAAGAGAGAGTTCTAAGTTGTGGCTTGTGAGAGATACCAGCAGATTTTTCTCATATCTTAGAAGTTTTCCTTCATTACATATAATAGGGACATCCTTGGGGTAAGGATAATCATATTTAGGATAGCCGCTTACGATGCCATTTGGAATTTGACATGCCAAATGAAAAGGGTCCTCTTGACAAATGGAGTTCTGAAAAAAACATAATATGCCCTGGCCAATACCTTAGATGATCCTTGTGGCAAGGTCTGTCAGTCTAGATGTCTCCAGTTCCCTGACAGATTTGTAAGCCGCTACTATTAGCAAGCATCGCACAAGGGTCTGGAGTTCCATAAGGGGGCATGTTTGGAAAGGCCCATGTGTTATTCTTTACATTATAATCAAGGTGGTTATCTAGAGCATGCCATTCCCTTCGGGACTTCCAACCAATGGGAAAGGCTAGATTCTGAAAGCCTCCTACTAAGGCTTCTGATTCTTGTAGATTACCCTTGTTGCATTCTCCTCCCCAAATCTTTGAACTTTCAGCAGTTATAAGCGTGATGTTACAGTACTTGAGATCTCCCAAGTATGGTCCTTCCCCATTACTGCGAAAGCAGAGGGAGGCATTTGCTATTACTCGGTCCACTTTTCCCAGCCTAAGGGTGTGAAGTTTATCTTTGGGGAGAGTGTTCTTTGGCACTGGGGGTGGAATTTTCTCCCCAGAAGAGTTAGTCACCCAGTTGAAAGCGCTCCCATACCATGTTCCATTTAGGCCTGATGTGTCTTTAAGGGCTACAGGTAAAGCCAACAAATGGAACCCTAAGATGGTGAGTTCTGGGTCATTGTCAGCTTCCTCAGTGCCGTTGAACTGAGAGAACCACTTAGGACAGACCCAACAATTAGTTTTGTTGCAGAAACGGGCCATGGCAGATATTGTAGGAGCTAAGAGGTGTGATGTATTACTAAGTCCAATAAAAAATCTTAACAGACTTAGTGATAGTAAAACGCTCATGTTTACTTCCTGTTAATAACCGTTATTCTTGTCGTGAGGATAGTAATTAAGCAAAATGCTACAGTAATTAATATTTGGCTTAAAAGGAGAGGTAGAAGTGACATAAAGTATTTTGTGAGGTAGAGGTGAGGCTGAGTAAGATGAGTAGTTCTTATCCCATTTCTTCTCTTTTGTGATTTTTCTGCTTACAGTCTATTTATTCGCATTGATATTCAGGTCGTTCCTCTGGGCTGTCAGGGGTTGCTCCCTCAGCTTTCCAGGCTTTGACTCGAGTGTGAGTCCAAGAGTCGATTACTGTAACTTTTATTGCTGACGGAGTGGAAAGAAGAACAGTGTAAGGCCCTTCCCAGCTTGAGCTTAGGGAGGGAGAAAGAGGAGGGAGAGTCTTCACCAGTACCAAATCTCCTGGGTTAAATAGAGGCAATCCAATTTCCTGGGGTTGGGCCTTTGCTAATTGTGCTAATTCCTGTTGGAAGTGAGCCAGAGAAGTTACATGCTTGACTAGCTCAGAGGTTTCCTGATCTAATGGAAAATCATTGGTAAGGAAAGGTCATCCATACTGCATCTCAAAAGGGCTAAGACCTAGTTTTGAAGGGGTATTTCTTATTCCTAGCAACGCCATGCGAAGACAACCGACCCAAGGAAGGTGAGTTTCTTGGGATAATTTTCTAAGGAGTCTCTTAATATTATTAGTTTTCTCTACCTTTCCTGATGATTGGGGTCTCCAAGCACAGTGGAGATGGTATTCTATGCCTAGTGCTTTTGAGACCCCTTGTGTGACAGCCGCCTTAAATGAGGGTTCATCATCACTTTGAAGATATCTAGGTAGACCAAAGAGGGGAGTTATTTCATTAACTAACACTTTTTTTTTTTTAACCTCAGAGGCTTTTTCTGTATGGCATGGGAATGCCTCTACCCAGTTAGTGAAGGTGTCTGCCCATACCATCAGGTATTGAATGCCCTTTGCCTCTGACATGTGGGCGAAGTCTATTTGCCAGTCTTCCCCAGGATAACCTCCGATTCTTTGGGTTTGAGGAGGAAGGAGTCTACTGTTTAGGGGATTATTTTTAAGACGGACTTCACAAGCATTAACAATTTTCATAATTGTTTTTAGTAAGTTCTCTCCTGAAAACAATCTCTGGGCACATTGATACATTTTAACCTTTCTCAAGTGAAAAGCTTGGTGAAGGACTTTAAGGACTTTCCATTGGCTAGAGGCTGGCAAGTGGAGCTTGCATCCTCTGACTGTAACCATCCTGAGGGTTGAAATGTATACCCTCGAGAAGTGGACCATTCTACTTCCTTAGGGGACTACTGAGGTTTAATTTCTCTTATGGAGCCTTCCTAGACTAGAGGGGTTTGAAGTGTGTTGATGTCTTGAGGTTTTCTTCCCACTGACTTAGCTGCCTGATCAGCTAATCTATTTCCTTCAGCTACCTCATCTGTTCCCTTTTGATGTCCCCTACAATGCATTATTGCGATTTCTCGTGGAAGGAAAACTGAGGACAGTAACCTATTAATTTCCTGGTGATATTTTATAGGAGAACCATTGGTGGTAAGAAAATGCCTTTCCTTCCAAATGGCCTCATGAGCATGGAGAACTAGGAAAGCTTACTTGGAGTTAGTGTAAATATTAGCTACCTTTCCTTTGCTTAAATTGCTCTTGTAAGAGCTATTAGCTCAGCTAATTAAGTGCTTGTGCCTAGAGGAAGAGGTGCACTTTCAATGAAGTCATTTAGAGTGACTACTGCGTATCTTGCCTTGCGGATCCCTTGTTCTACGAAAGAGCTGGCATCTGTGAAGAGGGTTCAGTTTGGATTCTCTAGGGGAGTTTCTCTGAAATCCTCCTTGGCTGCATAGATCTGTACTATGACTTGTTCACAGTTATGCTCAGGTTCCCCAGTTTCCTCAGGGAGGAAGGTGGCTGGATTTAGGCTAGAGCAAGTCTTTAATTGGGCGTGAGAACCCTCAAAGAGTAGGGCCTGATATTTAAGGAGGAGGCTGTTAGCCAAAGTCTTCCTCTAGAGTACAGTAGTCTTATTCACGTTATGTGGGGTGTAAACAGTTAAATCATTCCCCAGGGTTAATTTGGAGGCTTCTGGGACCAGCAGATCCACTGAGGCAATGACTCAGAGGTATGTTGGCTACCCTCTAGCTACTGTATCAAGTTCCTTACTTAGGTAACCCACTGGCTGTTGAGCTGGTCCTCAGGCCTGTGTTATGGTCCTCAGGCCATTCCCTTCCTGTCTGATGCATGCAGATTGAAGACCTTCCCTACAGGAAGGCTGAGAGCTGGTGCCTTGAGCAAGGCTTGCTTTAGCTGGTCAAAGGCCTTTTGAGTTTCAGGTTCCCAGATTAAAAGATGAGTTTTAGCTCCCTGAGTTTCTTTTATGAGGTTATATAATGGATGGGCTATTTCACCATACCAAGTTATCCATAGCCTACAGAATCCTGTAATACCCCAAAATCCTCTTAGTTGCTTGGGTGTTTTGAGGAGGAGGAAAGAGGAGATAGGCTTAATCCTCTCTTCCCCCAATGCTCTGGCCCCCTCAGACAGCACAAAGCCTAGGTACTTTACTGAGGTTTGCAGAGCTGGGCCTTAGGTTTTGAAACCTTATATCCTCTGCTAGCTAAGAAGTTAAGAATAGCTTTGATGCCTTCCTGAGATGCTTTCTCAGTTGGGGCACAGAGCAGAATATCATCTACATACTGCAAGACCCTAACCTGAGGATGAGAGAACTCAGAGAGGTCTTGTGACAGTGCCTGTCCAAACAGATGAGGACTATCTTGAAATCCCCGAGGAAACACCATCCATATTAATTGAGTGGTCTGGCCAGAGGGATCTTCGAAAGGCAAACAGGTATTGAGAATGAGGATGTAATGGTACACAGAAAAAGGCATCCTTTAAATCTAGGACTGTAAGCCATTTAGTTCCCTCAGGTATTTGAGTTAACAGGGTATAGGGATTACCATACCACTGGATGGATTGGAACTATAGCCTCATTAATGAGGCATAGGTCCTGAACTAGTCTCCATTACCCATTGGTTTTTGCACTCCTAATATTAGGGTGTTGCAGGGGCTATAACAAGGTTTGAGGAGGCCTTGCATCTTTAGGTTATCAATAATGGCTGCTAGCCCTTTCCTAACCTCTGGCCTTAGGGTAGACTGCCTCTGGTTAGGAAAAGAAGTGGGATGCTTAAGATAGATTTGGACTGGCCTAGCAGTTACAGTTTGACCTATTCTTCCTTGAATTGCCCACACTTCTGGATTAATGCTATCTTCCATCAGGGAGAGACAAAAAGTTTGTCCTCAGGCTATAAGGATGCTGGCCCCTTTGTGAACTAGAATATCTCTACCTAACAAAGGGGTGGGACTTTCAGGCATGATGAGAAAGGCATGTGTAAATAGTATGTCCCCCTAACTGCAGCTAAGGGGTTGAGAAAAATATTGAATTAGAGTTTTTCCTGAGATACCCCTTTATGCTCATGCTATGGGAAGAGGGGAGCCCTGGATTAGAGAGGAGGAGAGAGATACTGGCCCCAGTATCCAGAAGGAGATCTACTTTCCTTCCTTCAATTTCCAGAATCGCCCAGGGCTCCTGTGCTGTAATGGCAGTCTGAGTTGCTGGAGCCAGGGGTTTGAGCCCCAGGACCCATCAGTACTGCTGGACCATGTGTGAGACTAATTCTAAACCCAGTGACCTCTGCCTCTGGGGGCAGGTCTGTCTCCAGTGGTCTCCACCACAGGCTGGACAGGGTCGAGTTGGCTTTGTCTTGCGTCCTGGGCATTCCTTCTTAAAATGCCCTGACTGACCACATCGATAACAGCTAGTGGATGCACTTCAGGGATTCTGGACGTTATAAGCTTGTAAAGCTGCTACTAGAGCCTCTGTTTTTCTCTTGTACTTCCTCTCCTTTTCTCGGGCCTCTTTGCAATCCCTATTGTAAAAGACTGAAGTGGCTAGTCTCAGGAGGCTTTCTAGGGTGTGGTCTGGTCTTATTGCTTGCTTCTGTAGCTTTCTTCTAATATCAGGAGCTGCCTGTGTAATAAACTTGTCCTTCAGGATGAGCTGTCCCTTGACTGAATCGGGGGATGGAGAGGGGTGCTTTATTAGTGCCCCCTCAACCTTTCCATAAAGGCTGTGGGATTCTCATCTGGTCTTTGGTCTATCATGGACAGTTTAGAGTAATTGAGAGATTTAGCCCTGGTCTTCCGTAGGCCTTCTAATATACACCTTAAAAAGTGCTTTCTTTTCCATTCATCTCCTGAGTTATTGGGATCCCAATTAGGGTTATCTACCAGAGCTGCTTCCTTTCCTTGTGGGAATGAAGTTTCCACCGCTTCCTCACCCTCCTTTTCTCCTTGGTCGGCTATAGAAGGTATGTTGCTCGTCTCCGTATTTTTCTACTGCCTGCAGAACTGCCTGCTTTTCAGCTGCAGTGAGGGTTTGACTTAGCAGCAACATAACAACCCTCCTTGTGAGCTCAAACACCTGAGTTAAATTTTGGAAAATTTCTATATACCTATCAGGGTTTTCAGAAAATTGACCTAAGTCTCCCTTCTTTGGCTTAAGGTCCTGCAATGAGAAGGGAACTTGAACCTTTATGGCACCATTCTCATGAGGCATTTCCTGGAGGGAGAAGACTGAAGAGGGGAGAGTAGGATATACTGGAGATGGTGGAGCTGATGGTAGGATTGGAGGGGAACTGGAAGGGTTGGGATATTCAGTAGCTATCTCAGATTGCTCCTCTGAAGCCTGCATTAGCTCTGGGGAAACTACTCCCTGTGAACTTGCCTCCCATTACTGCTAAAAGAACTGAGTTGATTGTACAGAACTTGTAAAGGTCTGGGTTGTCTTGCAGAGCAAAGAAAGCCTGTACATAGGGGACCTCAGTCCATTTGCCCTGCTGTTCGCAGAAAAGTTCTAACTGTTGGATAATACTAAAAATCAAGGCTCCCCCCGCAGGCCAAGTTTGCCTGTCCCCAAGAGGGTAGGAAGGCCATACCCTTGTGCAATAAAATGCGAGGCGCTTTTTCTTCAAAGTTTCAGAGTCGAAGGGTGCCAGTGCCTTAAAATATCCTCCAGGGAAGTGCGTGTTGAAGACGATCTGTTACCCGTCTAGAAAGAGAAGTGAGAATAAAAGCGTCCTTTTAGTCTCCTTCCTTTCAGTATGTGATCCAGGATGGAGATGAAAACAGTAGAAGGTGTCGCTCCAGCTATTCTCTCTGTTGCTCCTGGATTCCTGGCACGCATTTAAATGTGTCACCCATGGCTGCAGGCGTGACCCTCCAAGCCATGGCACCAGAGGAACTGAGTTTTGGGCCTTAGTCACGCTGTCCCCGAGCAATCAGTTCTCTGCGTTTTATTTCCCTTTGACCTCCTAGACTTGTGTGGCCTGTGTGCCTTCCAAAAAATGGATTTCAAGAAAAACCACGTAATTGGGCAAGGCCCCTTTAAAGGAGGGGGCATGCTAGATTGAACTCTATATTCTGCTATTATAGCCCAGGCTGAAGCACTTACCCTTGGAAGAATGGTTCCAGTTAACTTTCAGACTTAAAATCCCCTTACTAATTAAGTACTGTCTTAACAGAAGACAAAATTGGTGCCTTAAAGGAATGTAGGAACTTAATGGCCATTTTCCTGCCAGTGGGACAATATCAAGACTAAAATTTGGCTATGGAAGACATTTTACTCCTAAATGCTAAAGGCGGAAACTTCCTGTTCCCGAAAGAGGTCTAGAGCCTGATGTATTTCCATGAAGTGATGCTGTCTGCTTAGAAATGCTATGAATTCGCCAGAGAAGTGGTAGCAAGTAACCTCACCATGGGGAGAAAGGGGAAAACTCTGTTCCTAGACAGTAAAAATCTTTGCACGTTTCACGCAGAGAAAGGGTAAGAGAAGGAAGAAGAGTGTTGCAACAGGACAGTTGAGTTTCTCTACCAACACCCAGAATGGGCTGTCAGAGGCCGTGTCCCGTCCAGAGCCCTTTGAATCACACCAGGGTGTGCTCTGGCTAGAAATTCTCAGTTGCCTCAGAACTTTTCTCAGTCTCGCACCATGGTAAGGCTCCCTGTGAAAAGAATCTAGTTCAAACATGGCCAACATTCCCAATACCGGTAGGTAATGGGGGGTTCTCCACATTCCCCCAGGAAGCCTTACATCGGTGACTTGAGTACGGCAGTCAACGCTAAGCATATGTACTAGGCCAACCGACGCCCATTGATTTATTTGATTTATTTTAATATAGAGGCAAAGAGCGCCTTGGAATGAAAGAACAGATTTTAAGCTTGCTCCCATACTCACCACTCCGAGGAAGTCTGTACCTCAGATTCCTGGCCGATGCACCAAAATGATACGGCCCTGATGAGTGAAGAACACCAGGTTCTTCGTCTCAAATCGAATTAGAGAAACGACTCGGACCCAAGTGGAGTAATTTTAAGGAGTAGGAAGTTTAATAGGCAAGAAATAAGGGGGAAGAAAAGAAGAAGAGGCTCCCCTGTACAGAGACAGAGGGAGGGAGGCTCCAAAGCTGAGAGATGGGACCCAGCTTTCAGGTAGTATCAGCCAGCTATATTCCATAGCTGGAGGAGGGATTGTTTGATTTGCATAGGGCTCAGGGGATTGGTTTGACCAGGCATGTTATTCACATAGCCCATGAAAAAACTGGCCTTCCCACCCTATTCTTTTAATATGCAAATGAAGGGCGACATGATGTTCCATACCTGGGGATATGTGGGGGCAGCCATGCTGCCAGGCACATGTTGTGGCAAGGGCAAGAAGACAAGGGTGGGAATCGCCATGTTGGGTGGACTCAGTTTCTAAAGGCTGGCATTTGCATATTAAAGGATACCAGCCCGACTATGTTGGGTGGACCCAATTTCCAACAGCTGGCATTTACATATCACAGGTTGCTGTTCCGGGTCTAAGAGCCAGGGCTTTCATGCTAGACAAGAAATGCGAAAAAATCTTCCAAGGACCCCTTTTTCCCTCTCTATCTGCCTAAAATAGTTTCTTAATAACTCCTACTTCAGTAGGAGATAATGTAATTATAAAATTGCAAGTTCAAATTTTTTTCCTATTCTGATCTCATGTATTAGACAGTGTACAGATAGCTCATTTGGTACATACCATAGGCTTTCTGAGAAATGCTAAATTTTAGAACTAATGAGAACTTCTGTAGTTAGTTAATAGTTCTAGTTTCATGCAATTAATGGCTCTAGTTACACTGTAACTCCAGATTTGTTTTTCATTGTTCTTTTTCTTCACACCATACTACCTTGTTCAGGTGTATTTTCCTTATTTGGTTGTATTTTTTTGTATTAATTCCTCAATTTTTTACTTGCTTTAATTTCAATTATCTTTCCTTACATTTCTTTTTTTATACTAGAGTAATTAACAAATAGAACCAATTTTTATCAAGCACTTAGTTTATGCAAAATACTGAGCTAAGTGCTATACGTAGGTTATTGTCTTAATACTCTCAACAATCCTATGGTAGCACTATTAGTATCCCCATTTTAAAAGAGATGGAAATGAGGGTTAAAAAATTTAAATGACTTGTGCAGGGTCACGTTGCTAATATGAAAACAGAAAATTATTAACTCTGCACTTTTACATTTAGGCTTAGCCAGAAAATATACCTGAGGCTATAAGATATAAGCCTTTGTATGATTCAAAACAAAAGGAAACTTTTAATATAGCTGCTTCCCGGAGACAAAATACTCAGCCAAAATAGCTTATCACAAATTTTAGTTTCTACCTAAGTTTTTTAATAAAAAAGAAAAGGTTTTTGTTTTTTTTTTTGGTTAGTGTAAGTAGTTTAAAGAACTATTTACTTATGCCATTAAAATTAAAGATACTTGTTAAAGAAAATTACATTTGTTAAAACTGGCTTACTCAAAATTGTAAACTATGTTTTTCAAATTGAATTGATTTTCTCCATAGACCTTCTGAAAATTAACTCTATGCATTTCCTGATATGGCTCCAATTAAATAAATCTCTATATCTGCAAAGATCATTTTAAAATTATAGTCATAGAAGTCACATTCTCCTTTAAAACCATGTGCATTCAAACACAGTCACCTTAGAAGATTAGTTTAAAATATGATAAAGAATTTCAATTTTATGTGACCCAAATAAATGGGAAAGTTGGGATTTGAGCCTAGCCAATCTGGTTATAGAACCTATTAGCCCAAATGTTATGTGAGAAGGGCATAAAATGTGTCCTAATTTGCTAGTGGCAATGGTTACTTTGAAATGTTTCTCTTTTAGGCCAAAGTATTTATCTAATAGGAACTTCAATCCAGGATCACATATTATTATGGCAATGACTAATTGAAAAGTGATATACATTTTGGGAGGACTCTGCAGTTTATACTATATTTTCAGTTACCTAACTTTTCAACCCAGTGTCCAGTTCTAATTTCCATGAGATGACCCTTAGTGACCGAACTTTTAAATAAGATTTTTATATCAACAGAAACACAGCTAAGTGATGCACATATAATTGGGAAGTTTTTGACTGGTACTTCTAAAAATCAGACAAATTTCCTGCTTCTTCTTTTGAGTATGGCATGGGGAGTCTTCATTTTTGTAGGTGCTGTATAAGACACCTGTATTTATTCCTCAAAAGCTTAGATAAAAGAGTAAATAGAATGCACAAAACTTTTCAATAAACAATTTACTTGGAACACCTTTACATAGTTAAAGGGCTGACAAACTCATTTCTATATATATAGTTAAACGGCTGACACATTCATTTCTACTTTTTAAGAGGTTATTCTGCAGTAAACAGAAATCATTAAAAACCCAAATTCTCTTACTGTTCCATAGCAAACATATATGGTTGGTGTGTAAGGGGCAAATCAAGAGATTTAATTGTTCCATCATATATTCTTTCAATGAGTCATTCATGGTCAGCCCTTGCTGTGAAGAATTGGGGGCTTCCTGGTAAAGCCTAAATTGTTTTCTAAAAAATTAATATATTCTTTATTATCAAACTCAGTGTCAAGGAAAATCCAGATTTTATCCTGAAAGTAAGAGCCATTGATTGTCTGAAATGCTCTGAACCTATATTCAATGTTCATAGAAAATACCAGCAGGGGCTTTTTCGCCATTTACAAATAATAGTTTCATCAAAGGGTGAGGACATTATGCCAATTTTCTTTTTATTGTCTTACCTAAGGGAGGAAATTGTGCACCCAAGTTGAAATTTCAGTGGTACTTTCTTTTCCTTTATTGGGAATTTAGAGAAATAAATTCTCTCAAATCTTGTTCTCTGTATGTTTGTGTGTATATAATATAGGCACAGATTATATATATTTTGTAATTTACAGATTATATATTTATATATGATATATATATGCAAGGCTATATATATGTGCATATATGAGTAAATATGCAAGGCTATAGAATAATTTTCCTCAGTACTAATGTTAAACTATCATGTCAAATAGGACACCGTGATTTTGATTTAACTTAATTACCAAGATTCTAAATTATTGGTCCTATCTCCTCTTCTGTGAAGAAAAACAATGATCTATCCTTTGCATGTGCAGACACTTGCAGAGAGAGACAGAGAGAGAAAGAGAGAGAGGAGAGAGAGAGTGAGAGAGGGGGCAAGAGAGAGGAGAGAACAAACAAGCAAAATATATACCAAACTTGTAAAAGTGGTGGCGCCGGAGAAAGAATGGGAATGGAGAGAAATGCCTATATTTTGCTATGTACGTGTCTATTGTTGGAATCATTTACAAAAGCATACACTATGTGTAACTAGTAAGCAAATGTGGATGACTACAAAGTGCTCTGAAGGAAAAGTACAGCTTTCTGTGAGAGCATGCAGTTAGCTTAGTCAGGCGAAACAGATCCGTCTTCTTTGAGGAAGAACTGCAACAGTGGTTCTCGAAGTATGGTCCGCAGACCAGCAGCATCAATGTCATCTGGACACACTTTTAGAAATGCAAATTTTTATGCACCACCCAAGACCCACTGAATCAGAAACTCTGAATGAGTATGCCAGACATCTGTATTTGAATAAGCCTGAAAGTGATTCTGATGCATGCTTAAGTTGGAGAAGATAAAGCTGAGAAAACTACAGTGAGTATTTTCCGGGTGAGCACATGAGAATCTCCCGGGACACCTCTCAGCACTATTCTCATATCCTCACAAGCTCTGTACACCTCCTGATATCAGCCAGTTCCACATTTTTCTATGCATTTCTCCAAATCCTTTCACCTACCCTCTGAAACTCAATCATTCTTTATCTAAACTCTCTATATCTTCATTTTTTTCACCAAATATTCTCTCTCTCTCTTTTTTTTTTCTCCAGCAGAAACTTAGTTATTCTTTAAGACCTTACTTCCCCTAAATTCCTCTCAAGTGGAAGCTGTTCTTTCTCCCTTACTGTGTCAATAGGTCTTGATACAGGGTTAGTATCCTTCTTTCTTCTTATTGATACTTCCAAACCGTTTTTCCCTTCTTCCCCACTAACAACCTTCAGCTTCACTGAAGCCCATGTTAATAGATTCCTCTCCCCTCCAATAACCCTTTTCTACACAATCAACAGTCCTCCAGGTACCTCACTCTCATTCTTTGAAGATGTTAACACCTGGCTCACTCTTTTTCCAACACTATTCCAGTCACAATTCTTGGTGATTTCTTTATTCATATTCAGGAGCAAATTCTAATACTCTTCCAATATTCCATAATTTGGCTCTTATTTCTTTGACTTCCTACCTTGATCTTACTTTTCACCCTGGTTTAGCCACTCATTCTCATTGGCATATCTTAGATATTGTCATTCCTGCAATACACTTTGCAATTTCAGTTCTAGGCCCATTGTTCTCCAAACATGGCCTCCTAAATTTCCAAGGCCTTGAAGTACATCCACTCCAGAAATTCTTCAATAACATTGATTCCTTTAATCCGTTGACTCCACCACCTTTCCCCTCTCCATCATGACTCTTATTTACTCTTTGTCCAAATTAGAATCCATGGTCCATCATCATTATTATTCCCAAGTATAGACTGTTTTCTCCTTTGTTTGTCTCTATATTCATCACATTCATCAGAAAAACCCAGTCCTTGTTAAATCTAATTTCTCCACACTTGGAACTAACCATGTGTGACTGAAGAAAAACACATAGCCATTCTAATTGTTGCTCTTTATATTAATGAACACAATGTTCAAATGGACACCACTGCTTCCAGGCGATTTTACAACTTTCCCTAGCTAACCTACTCTCCCATTCCTTGAAGACAGTCAACTCACAACTCCTGTTGCCTACAATGGCTAACATCAACTTTCTCCGAGTTCCTCATTCTCAGCTAAAAACACTGCATCTCATTTCACTGAGAAAAGAGGTGATCAGAGGAGAAATTCCATATGTTCTTATCACCATATTTGCAAACATAACATGCATGTACCACATATTCTGCTTTTCTGCTGTTAGAAAGGATGACAATTTCAGGCTTCTATTTATGGTCAACTTTTCTATTCACGTCCTGGATCCCATCCTCTCTGGTCAGCAAATGAGGCCCTGTCCTGTAATCATTCATGTATTCTTGTAGTCCTTCAAGTGTTGTCTCTCTATTTGATCATTTGAGTCAGCGTATATGCCATGGTCTCTTTTATCCTAAAAAAACAAATCAGAATAAACATCTCTACAACACCTGTTCCTTTTCCCTTTACATCTTGGGGGAAAATGCCTTGAATGGGTTATCTGTACTCATGGTCTCTATTTTCACTGGGCAGAGCCCCCACAAAGTATTTAATTCATCATCCATTTTTTTTCCAAATGCAAAATGTTTTAACTGCACTTGATCATGAATACTGTATCTTTATACTTCATCATCCCCATTATCATAGTACTCCTAGTGCCATGTGATGATGAAGGGACTATGGGCACTTTCAAGATCTAGCTACGGGGAATTGAGTTTGGGATATGTTTATTTTGATTTGGTGGGTTACTTAATTTTGTTGTTTGTAGTCATTTCTGTATGTATAGATTTTGCAAGCTCTTCAGGTGTAGGAATGGCCTCCAGGAATACTAGGACTATCCATTGTGCCAAGTATAGCATTGTCTCACAGAGATGAAGAACCAAAGGTTGTACTGTGATATGGATGTTACACCATTTCATTTATGGAAAGCATGTGGGTTTTGAGAAGAAACAAGGTTTGGGCTGGGCGTGGTGGCTCATGCCTGTAATCCCAGCACTTTGGGACACTGAGGCAGGTGAATCACCTGAGGTCAGGAGTTTGAGGCCAGCCTGGCCAACATGGTGAACCCCATCTCTACTAAAAATATTAAACTTAGCTGGGCGTGGTGGTGAGCACCTGTAATCTCAGCTACTAGGAAGGCTGAGGCAGGAGAATCACTTGAACCCAGGAGGTGGAGGCTGCAGTGAGTCAAGATCATGCCATTGCACTCCAGCCTGGGTGACAGAGCGAGATTCCATCTCAAAAAAAAGAGAGAGAAGTAACAAGGTTTGAAACACATGGAGCTAGAAAATAGTTTATGGAACATTTTTCCAAATTTTAGAGTTCATGAATAAAGAAAATTGGTAGAGATTTTTTAGCATTCGGATTTGGCAGTAATTCTCAAAATTTACGTGGCATTACCAATAAGAAGCTGTGAAGCTTAAAAAGCTTTTTAAAATTATCAGACCATGCCAGAAGAAAGATTGAATTGTTTTACTACTTCTTTTTGTACAAATGATTTTACAAAATTGTTTTCTTGTGAGGAGTTGATCAAAAAATATGGAGTCAAAAGGAAGTGGGGAATAAATTATTATAGAGCAGGGCCAGACAGTTAGCTAGTTAATTGATAAAAATTACATGACTTTTATGACTTTTCTGATGTTTATAATACATATCAGCTTTCAAAAATATGGAATTTTGTTGTGTTTCATTCTTAATAACAATTCATGTTCTACCCTAATTTTGCCTTTATAATTTTTTATTCTTTTTATAAAGAGGGCCTCCAAAAGTGTATAAGTATAAGCTTTAAGCCCCACAAAACTAGATGTGCTCCTGGATATGGACCACTGATTATTTGATAATATTGTTTATTGTCATTTTTCTTTATTATCTTTAGAGGAACCAAGTCTCATTCTCTTGTTAAAAATAATTGGTGAGAACAGTCTCTTAGTTCTTTTAATTCCTCATTCTATCTATCTATCTATCTATCTATCTATCTATCTATCTCTATATGTGTATGTGTGTGTGTGTGTGTAGATACATATATAATATATACCTACACACCTGTGTTGTAAATGATATCTCTATATAACCATATATGTATATATATTTATATAGACTTCTCTGAATCACACAGTATCTGCAAGAAGTGCCATCATTGTTCCTTAGTAGGTGAAAAAAAGGATGTCAGGTAGTTTATCATGTGTTGCAAACATTTCTGTTTCTATGGAATACAGTATACGCTGACATTTAATATTTAAAATTTTGAAGTTTTAATATTTTAATGTTTTGAAATTTTGGTAAATCGGATTACATAAAATAACTATGCATTATTTTATTATTAGAAATACATTCTTTGGAAAAATAATTTGTTCCTGGGATAGTATGCATCACTCAAGAGAAAAATGTAATAAGCCTCATTAATAATGTAATTAAAAGAAACCTGTATTAACAAAATGAGCCGTAAAATATCGACGCAGTTTGATAAGGGTCAGTTTCTGTAACTGGGATCAAAGGATACAGGGCATGCTCTCTGACGTGTGTCCTCCTGTTTAGGTATGGGCTGTACTGATCAGCTTCCACCCTCACACTAACTGCACTCCTCTCAAGTGTTGGCTCTGATTCACAGATCCAGACTCTATGGAACACTATATGGAGATGAATTGTGGGGCCCAGTGGGAAGTAGTGCTGTTGATCTATGAGCAGTATCCTCCCTGGCCAGGTGGGGCCAAGCACCAGTTCACATCCTCAAGTTGGCCAACTCTGGATCATGTCTCAGTCACAGGAAGAGGTTCTCAGTCCTTAAGGGTTATAAGTGTTTTGGACACTGTTGAATTTCTCACATCTAACCCAGTACCTGCACTGAAGATGTGATTAAAAAATAACTGTCATTTAATGGATCCTCTTTCACTGTGCTTTGCTTTTTCCATAGCACTTATATTCTTGCATAGTATATTTATCTGCTTGATATGTTTATTTTCTGTATGCATCCTTATACTAGCACAAATATTTCACAAAAGCAGAAATTTCTTCCTTTTTTGCATTTTTCACTGATATAATCTCAGTCCTCAATAAAGTGCTTAACTCATAGTAAACACCCAATAAGCATTTATTGAATTAACCAACATAATTGTTTTTATTTCACTACCTTACATATTTATTTTTATCCAGGAAGTCAAACTGTAAGGGGCGAAAGAAGTTTCCATCAACCATTATAAAACAAAATTGACATCAGTTATTCATCAGTTATTCCTTACCTTTCTTCAGCACAGCTGCACCCAACTCTCTCTCTCTCTCTTTTTTTTTAGATGGAGTCTCACTCTGTCGCCCAGGCTGGAGTGCGGTGGCGTGATCTCAGCTCACTTCAACCTCTTCCTCCTGGGTTCAAGTGATTCTCCTTCCTCAGCCTCCCAAGTAGCTGGGAGTACACGCGCCCGCCACTACGCCCAACTAATTTTTTGTATTTTTAGTAGAGACAGGGTTTCACCATGTTGGCCAGGCTGGTCTTGAACTCCTGACATCGTGATTCGCCCACCTTGGCCTCCCAAAGTGCTGGGATTATAGGCGTGAGCTACCACGCCCGAGCCTAGCTTCACCCAACTCTTAAACAGTTACCTCCATTCCTCTTTTTACTGTGCTAAATAGTAGCTTTGTAAACTTTTCAAGTGCTTCCATAATAAAACAGCCATGTCTTGAATGATGTTCTGTAAAATTTTTCTTGTAGGGAAATTGTTTCACATTTACGCTAAATAAGAAACTCAATGCCAGAAATACCATAATTGATTGTGTCTTGACCTCATGCTCCTTTTTTTTTTTTAATGTTTTTCTTTAGTTTAAGGAGAAACAATCCAGACAGAAAAATTCTAGGCTGTTTGCCTGCTCATTTTAGATGTCGAGTAGAGTATCCTGATGGGCAGGCTAGGAATGAGGCACCTTGGATATAAATGGCCCGAGGAAGCTATAGAGAAGGAAAACTTTAGAAAAGTAAAATCCCTTTGTAGGCATATTCATTGCCTAAGAAGTGAGTAGACATCTATAAAGTGAATCTTAGAGCATATGAGTAAGTGTGTCTCAGATATTGTAATATCTCCAGGAAAGCTGATCTTACCACCTTACACAATAACCTCCCCAAGTACCTAATACGCACAAATTAATTCATTGCAGATTTAGTTTCACAACTTAGAAGTAAACTGAGGCAGGGTGTGGTGGCTCACACCTGTAATCCCAGCACTTTGGGAGGCTGAGGCGGGATGATCACCTGAGGTCAGGGGTTCAAGACCAGCCTGGCCAACGTAGTGAAACCCCATCTCTACTAAAAATACAAAAATTAGCTTGTCGTGGTGCAGATGCCTATAATCCCAGCTACTTGGCAGGATGAGGCAGGAGAATCATGGGTACCCGGGAGGTAGAGGCTGCAGTGAGCCGAGACTGTGCCGTTGCACTACAGCCTGGGCGGCAAGAGTGGAACTCTGTCTCAAAAAAAAAAAAAAAAAGTTAACTGAATTACACAATGTTGAAATTCTTCAGACTTGAGCACTTGGCCTTTGCACTTTGGAGGCACTGAGTATCAGAGATGGCTTTGTGGGATTTCATTTTTATGGATTTTTATACCAATATGAGCATCACTACCAATAAAGCAGCATATGCCACTGGTTAGGGTGACAGAATATGGATAAGCAGAAAGGGTAAGTAGAATGGTAAGTAGAAGTATGGATAAGTAGAATGGACAAGTAGACAGTAATTGCTGTCATCAGTGTTGTATCCCCAGCCCAACTCCCTCTCCTTGTCAATGCCAAGGCTACCCCTGTCCCTGCGGCCAGCGGAGGGAGATTTTTAATGCTGAGCACCTCTTACTTTGGTGTGAGCTGTTCTGGCTCTTTGCCTATAATCCAAGTATATGTCGTCTATGCTAACCTCCAGGGAAGACCTTCTTACAATTAACCAAGGGTGTATTTTATCCCTCCTCTCCTCTTCCTGCCTGTGACTAAGGCACTCAAGTCTGAAGTTTTTACTATGCATTTGAGGTATTGCAAAGTTTGTCCAGCAGTTCACTGCATCAAAATTATCTGGGGCCCTTGGGAACAGAGATTACCAGGCACAGCTATAGATCTACTGGGGCCAGATCTCTGGGAATGGAGCAGGGAAGAAGAATTTCTTTTTTATGACCTTCCAGATATTCAATATATTTTCTTTGGCACCAAAACCCTAAGATATAAGTGGGGAAAAAAGAATTTGACTTAAGGAGAAGCAAAGGGCTTCAGATGCTACATTTCTTTCTGGTTTTTTTTTTTTTTTTTTTTTTTTTTTCATTCAGACAAACATGAAAAGCTGTGCTGTGATCTCTGATACTTGCATGATCTCACTTTTAGTACAAAGAAGTAATTTCCTCTGTGAGTCTGTTTACAGTGATAGGCTGTCCAGTAGTTTCTATAGAAATCTTCAGTTAAAAAAATCACTTTAAGGCCGGGCACAGTGGCTCATGCCTATGCTCCCAGAACTTTGAGAGGCCAAGGTGGGCGGATCACCTGAGATCAGGAGTTTGGGACCAGCCTGGCCAACATGATGAAACCCCGTCTCTGCTAAAAATAGACAAAATAAGCTGGGCGTGCTGGCAGGTGTCTATAATCCCAGCTACTCAGGAGGCTGAGGCAGGATAATTGCTTGACCCGGGAGGCAGAGGTTGCAGTGAGCCGAGATTGCACCACTGCACTTCAGCCTGGGCGACAGAGCGAGACTCTGTCTCAAAAAAAAAAAAAAAAAAAAAAATCACTTTAAAATTGTCGTGTTTTTCTTTTTCTTTCTTAAGAACGCTTTGAGCTATCAAGATATTTGTGAAGATGTAAATTCAGTAGCTTATATTTGCCTTTTTCTCGTGTTCATGCTGAAAAATAAATCTCAGTATTTTTACTTATGAATAATTCATACACAGTGACAAAAATGCAAAAAGAAAAAGGTGTATTAATATTTCCATAAGAAATAACCTCATAAGCTCCTGATTTGCAAGACCTAATATCAGTCTTAAACTTTCTACAATGTCTGGATATTTATAGCTTTAACCACAACGGAAATGATTACCTGTTTATGTAATAAATCTTTCAAATTCAGAATAAAATGTGGTCCATGTTTTTCAATTATATTTGGCTGTTTAGTTCATTTTTGACTAGAAAAAGAGGGGTTGTTGTAGTTAGTAACTACCACCTGTTTTTGACATATGAATTAACCCATTTATGCCTAGTGTTCCCTTATTGGAACGCTAAGTATGTAGGAGTTATTTATATCCTGCTGCTCAAGGTTATCGCCAAGGTCTGATTGCAAAAATTCAAAAAATTGCAACCTCCAGCATAAATGGGTTAATGGTGTTGAAATCAAAGATAGCTGCCTTTATTTCTTTTCAGTTAATCCACTGTTTTAGGCCTTAGTTCAGCACAGAATAGGTCTATTGGGAAATAAATATTAATTGTGCTAGGTCTGAGAGAAATTGTGAAGCAGGCAAAATTTAGCTGTGGTGTTGTGAGCAGCTGTTTTTAAATTGCTTTCTCTCCCATCTGGGAAGCCTTTACCTTCATGCCAGCCTTCAAGCACTAGATACTTTCTTTACTACCTTAACGATCTTTCATACAAAGCGGGCCGAGTGAGAAGGAGAGAAGGAGGAAGGGGTAGAAAACGGGGTGAGAGGGAGACATGGACCTGCTATCATTCTTTTGTCTCTTTAATGAAATTTCATTCAACATGTTTTGATTTTCTTTTTCTCCAAGGATTGCTTATATTGTACTTAGGTTGAATGATGAAAACAAAGACAAAAGAGAAAAGACTTAGCAGACATGCAGCTCAGCACAAAGGTAGGACAGGAGTAATATTTTGGTTGGGAGAGACTCTTCCTGTAGTTATCTTTTGAAAATTTCTACCTGCATTTGTGTCTCTGGTGTAGTAACTGTCCAAATTTATAATTAAAAGAATATACCATAACTGTCCAGGTAAACTGGACATGGACTTAGATGTTGTCTATTTTATTTTATTTATTTTGAGATGGAGTTTCACACTTGTTGCCCAGGCTGGAGGGCAATGGCATGATCTCGGCTCACTGCAACCTCTACCTCCTGGGTTCAAGCGATTCTCCTGCCTCAGCCTCCCAAGTAGCTGGGACTATAGGCATGTACCACCAGGCCTGGCTTATTTTTGTATTTGCAGTAGAGACGGGGTTTCACCATGTTGGCCAGGCTGGTCTTGAACTCCTGACCTCAGGTCATCAGGCCACCTCGGCCTCCCAAAGTGCGGGGATTACAGGTGTGAGCCACCGCGCCAGGCCTGAGATTGTCTGCAAAAATGATGGAAATGGCAGTGAGTCTTGCAGTTATCTTCCATCTGATTTCAGAAGCCGGCGTTTATGAGGTGGTAGGATAGACATTCCCCACCACAATTCCATTAAAGAGTTTTAAAAGGCACATCCTAAAGTGAAGATTTTGTGTCTCCTCAGGAAAAGCATTTATGTTCTTTATTAAAACGGGCTGATAGCCTCATGATTTTCTGAGCCCGATGTTTAAAGTGCAGTTTTCTCGCTTTTCTCCTGGCAAACGCAAGCCTGCTGACAGATCTTGTGGCTTGCAGAAGCACTGCTGGCTACTTGAATATGCGGTTGTCAGGAAGCTCAGCCGCCCGCCCTCTTCTATTGGCAAGCCCGTACCTTAATCATGCAGATTTAAATAAACAGTAAGCAAGAGAAAGCAGATAATTATCAAGATGGGTGGGCAGGGGCTTCTTCTTTTAGAGGCTGCATCCACACAATTACCCCGTACTCCTTGCCCGGGGCTCTCAGCCACAAATTCAGAAGAACTGGACACAAGTTTTATTTTTTTTTTAACTTCAGTATTATAATTGGCTACATGATTATTACATAACCAGGAGCTGTATATTCTCTTGGGCATTGTTAATCCTTTTAAGTGTATTTCTTCCATACCATCAGGTCAATGGTCATATGGTCAATTTCATAATATGTATGTTTAAAGCTGCATAAATTAGATGTTAGGTGAATATAACTTTAAAAAAATGTTTTTGAAATGGAGTTTCGCTCTTGTCACCCAGGCTGGAGTGCAGTGGTGTGATCTCAGCTCACTGCAATCTCTGCCTCCCAAGTTCAAGTGATTCTTCTGCCTCAGCCTCCTGAGTAGCTGAGATTACAGGCACGTGCCACCACATCCGGCTAATTTTTTGTATTTTTAGTAGAGATGGGGTTTTGCCGTGTTGACTAGGCTGGTCTTGAACTCCTGACCTCTGGTGATCCACCTGCCTTGGCCTCCCAAAGTGCTGGGATTACAGGTGTGAGCCACTGTGCCCAGCCCTAGGTGAATATAATTTTTAATTCATCATCTTCTACACTCCCATTTCTATCCTTGCGGATTTATGTAACAGCTCAAAGACAAAGCACCCACCTAACATCAGCAATAGGTAAGGATACTGAGAAAATTTATCATATAGAGTTCTATTCAGTTTTCTTAAAAACCAAGGTAATTACTAGGATGATTATAATCACTGATTATAGGTCAATTTTGAATAAAATATTTCTTTGATTTGAAGCATATTAATTATTCCAACAGTATATAAACTGGAAGGTATGAGTTTTTATTTAACAAAATCTTGATTAAATATAGTAGTCCACTAGCTGTGTAGTTTTGAAACATATCACTTCTGTGATGTTTTCTCATCTACAAAACAAGATTAGGATAGGTAATCTCTACTTCCAATTGAATGCTCTTATTACATTCATGATTACAAACCAGGATCTATGAATGTTTTTCAACAAATACCAACCATATTTGTGCCTTGCTTTTATAGAATCGAGTGGAATATTTACAAGCAATATGTAACCTTGACAATAATTCTGTGAAGTAGTTATTTTATCCCTATATTGTCAAAGAGGAAACTGAAAGACTCTCCCCAAATTCCAGTTTGTGATTGGTTAAAAAGGGGCTTTTAAACCTGGTGTGTGTGTGTGTGTGTGTGTGTGTGTGTTTGTATTGAACTTTAAGACCACTTGCCTGTATGTGTCTTCTTACTGAGTGTTTATTATGGGATAATAATGTCTTGGACTGTGTGACAGACATCAAGAAATAAAATACATGGTTCTATTCTCAGAAAATTAGTATCCTGGTGAAAGAGACAAGGCGTGTAGAATGTTAAATAACACTGAAAGTTGATAATGCCAGCAGTTTCAAAAGACTGTATGAGGACAAGTGTCAAAGGAATGAGAGAGACACTCAATGTCATGCATTCCTGTGAGTGGAAGGAATAAACAGAGTGTTGTAGGGACTGAGAAAAAATAAGAGGAAAAAAAAAGACTGGGTACAGGGCTCTAGGCTTCTCAAAGAGGAACAAAGAGGGGGTCAGTTTCTCACCAGCAGGGACTACATCTTTGTTTTTCTTTAGTATTTTTCCAAACTGGAGATGTGATTCTGGACTAAAGAAAGCTTGCTGGTTGACCATATTATTTATTTTAAAGCAGAGAATATATCTTTTTTCAAGACTTAGGACGATGCCAACACAGATTTCAAATATAAGGGGTTATGGAGGCACTCATTCCGAACTGCAACGTGTGAGGACCATGGTCTCAGCTGTGTACAGAAGCGAGGGTCTGGGAGTGAGGGGCCAGGCAGTAAGTTCATCCCTATCACACACCCTTCCTTTTAAACTGCATGTTTGATGAGTCCTCCTCTGCTCTCCTGAAGCAAAATTAATAGAAAATCCACATCTTTATATGTTTATATGTTCTTGTATCTAAGTCAGGTGTGTAACAACACATACTTCAGAAGGTTAACATTCATTTGAAAGCCTCTTTATTGTTAAAATTAAAATATTTCACTGTATTCCAGTGAATTGATTGAACTTCACATTTCCAAATAAACATGAATATGGATCAAAGGAATTCAGTATCCACTCCTATTAGAAATTTCTAGGTGGTATAAAAAGAATAGGAAGAAAATTGTATATAAGACACCAATGGCTGGTTAGTGCAGTTGGCTAGAAAATAGTCACTGTTAGCCAAGGATGAGCTAATCCCTCAGTGACCCTGAGTTATGATCCATTCCAATACCTCAAGTATCTTCCCAGAGAAGCCCCAGATAGCCCCTTGACAAAGGCATATTGTGGTTCTTAAAGGAAATCAAGTGACAAAGTGTAGCTGGTTCAATAAAATACGAGTCAAATGTGAAGAAAGAAGATCCCTGTACATGAGTTATGACAGTCAGAGTTGTTTCCTGCCTGGAGGGAAGGAGGAACTTTCTATGGCACAATTGATTGTTGAAATACTTCCCCAATATGTAACGTTGTTACCAATTTTTATGAATTATTTTGCCAACTCTTTACTACAATTAAGAAAATTGAAGCTGAACATTATTTAGAAAAAGAATTATGCAAAAATATCAGGATTAGTCTGAAAAAGAGGGGTAATAGGAGCAGGTAATGGCAGGTTTGACAAGATGTTAAAGTGTATCAAAATTTTACGTTAATTAAAACACTTGGGAAGAAAAAAGAGAAGCAAACCAACAGAACTGAATAAGTACTCCTGAAATGTTTATGAATATATAATAACTTTGGCATTTTAAACAGTTGGTAAAAACATGGATTTAATTAATTAATGATATTGATATAATTGGCTAGCTATTTAGAAAGAAAATAAGAAAAATGCTCACTGCATTTGACTAATTTAAAGAAATTTCAGGTGGATCAAAATTAAAATACAAAAAAGAAATCCACTATGCATTGGAAGAAATCGGAAGAAATGTTTTTCTTAAAATATTTGCCTGAATTAAATCCAACATGTATTATAAATAAATCAAATTTATTTTTATAATATTTTCTTAAATACAAAATATACTAGAAGAAAAGATGAGAAATTATTTTTTCAGATTTTGGGTTGAGTACATCACTAAAATGACAAGCCACACAAAAACATGTTTATAAGTTTGAATCTTGAAAATTAAAACATTCTAAATGTTCAAGATGAGTATTTAAAAGGTCAAACAACAAATTATAAATGTACAAAATAATTGCAACATATATGAAAAACAAAGGACAAATTTTATAATATAAAAAGGTTCTGACAGTTAACTTTTTTTAAGTACAGTAAAGTCTTTACAGAATTTATGTTTCAGGAAATTAGTACCCTACTCAGCGTTGATTTTACTGTTTAAAGTCACAACGAATTAAAATAAGTCTTAGAAAAATAGTAATGAGAAAAATAAAATGAGGGTCAGTTTAAATTATCAAAGGAATATGGGATATTTAATCATCACTTAAATAATTTAGATATACTCACTTTTTAATTACTTATTTGTTGTCCTAGATGTTTTATTTCTTAGGTTGAATTATTGTATTTCCAAACAGAAGCTAATATTTAAACAGTATTACTACCAATTACATTTTAAATGGACTAATGTTGCATGGGCAAGTTTATCAAAGCACTTTAACATATATGGAGATTTTTCCATGTGTAAGAATAAAAAATGAATATGAAAATGTATGTTTAAATGTAAAGTCAAATATTTGCAAGATGCTCAAATGTTGTCAATCCATTTACTTGTACATTCAATAAGTATTTATTATATAGTCTTAGAATGTGCTGGGCATTATGCTACATAATAAACCTATGCAAAAATATGTTATCAATGTACATAAGACTAGAAAATTGAGGTTTTCTGAGAGGGGATGGGATGTTTAAATATAACCGCTTCTTACTTGTGCTGAGCTGTGCCAGATGTTGCCTCAGACCCTGGCAACAGCGGGAATTGGGGCTGGGGACTGGGGAGATCACAGCTTATAAAGAAGGCCAGGGGTGTAGATGGGAAGAAAGCAGAGGAAGGTGGAGCAGGGCTTCTTGGAGAGAGAATTGCCCAGTGCTTATTGACTTGGTTCTACCCTCGCCATTTTTAAGCCAGATGGATGGATTACAAGATCACTGAATTTTATAATTAAGGAGGTTCTTAATCTTATTACCCCTCATTCTGCACAACTCAAAGAGTTTTATGTCTTTCTCCTACTCTCAGGGTCAGTATAAACTGCTCACCTGCCTGCAGACAGCATCTAGGAATTTCCTGCTTGCTGCAGATAGTTTTTTTAACCTTTATAACCAGAAAGATCAATTCATAGCCATAGCTAAGATCCTCTAGGTTGTCTATTTTTGGTTTCCTTGTTTGGTTGATTTCAAGGCATTTGGGCTCTATTGATTTAACACTCTTCAAAAAAACTAAGAAAGCAGAGAGAATGTGTAAGAAGAGAAAGGAATTATTGTGTGTTTTTCTTTTCATAGTTGTTATTTTATCACAATAAGTAGCACATATTTCTCAGCCATTCTGACCCCATCTCTGGTGTCTCAGTCTGGATGGTGATGGGTACTCAAACTTGCTTTCACAGTTGGGAGGCTGACTAGCCTGGGGCAAGTTCTCAGCCTTGCTCGCCCACTGCCTGGAAGCAGACTTGGTGCTGTTCGTTGGGGGCTTGCATGGTGGGGGCAAGCCTCTTTGTGACTGGCTTGTTGAGAAGTTTTATAAGTGAAAAGCAGAAAAACAATGGGTCCTCTGGTCAAGGCCCAGCTTCCCATTCCACCTCCCTTATTGAACTATATGTAAATAAATAATCTGTGTGGTAGAACTGTTCAAACACCAGGGCATTCCCTTCATCACCTACTTATTAGGTTTCATGCTTCCCAGATGACAGACTCAAACCAACTTATTGCAATTCTATTAAATTGTATTGAAACTATTTTTTTCCTAGATCTTCAAATATGAAAAGCCACAACTTTACATAGTTTTCACATATAAAAATACATACACACATACATACAAAGAAATTTACACATCAAGTGACCAGAGACTGAGCACTGTGTGGGAAGGTTTTACTCCTGAGCTTAGAACCAGACTCTAGGCTCCGGGGATGAAGGTCAGGACAGGAGACGTGAAATAGATCTTTTAAAGCCAAAATGCACAAACTGCTCATATTAGGAAAACAATGATACTGATGATGAGTGGGCCATCTTTGGGCTTGCAGTCAGAAGGGCACTGGCTGGCAGTAGATGCTCTATTGTGGTTATGTGGAGCCCACCTGGGGTCATGGTGATCAGAAGCCTCCGCTGTATGTATCTGTGCCATGTCCATTCAAGGTGGTTACCGGGGAACCCACCCCTGATAATTCTTTGTGGGTTCTTTTCTATTTTGCCTAAGTATCGGCCAGTCTGAGAAATAAAGGGAAAGAGTACAAAAGAGAGAAATTTTAAAGCTGGATATCTGGGGGAGACATCACATGTCGGCAGGTTCCGTGATGTCCCCTAAGCCACAAAACCAGCAAGGTTTTATTAGTGATTTTCAAAAGGGGAGGGAGTATACGAATAGGGTGTGGGTCACAGAGATCACGTGCTTCACAAGGTAATAAAATATCACAAGGCAAGTGGAGGCAGAGCGAGATCACAGGACCAGGGCGAAATTAAAATTGCTAATGAAGTTTCAGGCACGCATTGTCATTGATTACATCTTATCAGGAGACAGGGTTTGAGATGAGAGCAGACAACCAGTCTGACCAAAATTTATTAGGTGGGAATTTCCTCATCCTAATAAGCCTGGGAGCGCTACGGGAGACTGGGGCTTATTTCATCCCTTATCTACAACAGTAAAAGACAGATGTCCCTAGAGTAGCCATTTTAGAGGCCTACCCCTAGGCACACATTCTCTTTCTCAGGGCTGTCCCTTGCTGAGAAAAATAATTAAGCAATATTTCTCCTATTTGCTTTTGAAAGAAGAGAAATATGGCTGTGTTCGGCCCAGCTCTCAGGCAGCCAGACCTAATGGTTATCTCCCGTGTTCCCTGAACATTGCTGTTATCCTGCTCTTTTTTCAAGGTGCCCAGATTTCATATGGTTTAAACAATTTGTGCAATTAACACAATCATGACAGGGTCCTGAAGCGATATTCATCCTAAGCTTACAAAGATGATGGGATTAAGAGATTAAAGTAAAGACAGGCATAGGAAATCACAAGAGTATTGATTGGGAAAGTGATAAATGTCCATGAAATCTTCACAATTTATGTTCAGAGATCACAGTAAAGACAGGTGTAAGAAATTGTAAAAGTATTAATTTGGGAAACTAATACATGCCCATGAAATCTTCACAATTTATGTTCTTCTGCCATAACTTCAGCTGGTCCCTCCGTTCCAGGTCCCTGACTTCCTGCAACAGGTGGTTGGGCCAGGTCAGGTTTGCGTGGTTGTCAACAGGCTAGGTGGACAGGCCAAGTTTATCAGGGCTGATCATGTGCCAGGCACTGCTCTAAGAGGTTTATATCTATATTTGTTGATTTAATATTGGAATAGATATGTTGATTCATCTTCATCTTACAGATGAGAAAATTGAGGCACGAAAAGTTCCAAATATTTGCCGAAGGTTCCAGTGTGGGTAAACAGAGGGCCTGGATGTGAACTCAGGTGGCCTGGCTATAGACTCTAAGCTCGTATTTACGTGTTGCTTACAAATAGGAACAATGAATTCGATTTTTGACATTCATATGGCTTATTTATTTGTTACTGTATAAGGAGGAAGAAAATGAAAAATGAAAAGACTTTTCTTATTAAAGAAGGAAAGAAAGCAGTATTTCTTGATGCTTGGCTGGGAGATTTTTCTCTCTCCTTTCTTTTCCCCTGTTCCATTGCACTTCACTTATCCTCTTCTTTTTCTTTCTCTTTTTTTTTTCTTAATTATGTTATCTGGGGAAAACCATGAGAGGTGATATCTTTAATTGATAAAGTTTCAGTGCCATACAGATAGACTCTCTGGTTATATTTTTAATTATTCTTACTGCAAAGATCCTTGTGAGCAGTTTAGTCCACTTCGCAGTGAAATGAATGAAGAAAACCTGCACAATTGCCTGATAGCGGACAGAGTAATTTCGAGTGTATAGACACAGCAGAGACCTGGTGACAGATGGAAGTGCTTCAGGCGGCAGTTGCCATGCACATTCTTCTATCTGCACTTCCATCTGTCAGCACAAGTGTGTTACTATTTTGGGACTCAATTTATCCATTTGGAGAATAATTTTCAGGCTTGTTCTTAAGGTTAAAGTGAAATCTGTAACTCACTGAGACTGTTTCTTTCTAATCACTGTGTTGCTTCTCTTTTTTATTAGAAATAAAATTATTGGGGGATAGAGAGATAATTATACATGGAAGATAGGATTGCTTGGATGGGATAAAATATTAAAATTGAACAATAATAAAAATAAAAGTAATTATTAGGAAAACCAAGGATATCGTGCCTTCTGCAGGGAACACAACACTTTAAAAATACAGTCTGTTAATAATCCATGGGGAGGAAAGTCCAGACTCAAAACAAAGGTGTCCATGTTCACCACATCAAAAAGTAACTGTGAAGCTAATTCTCGAATTTAGAAGAAACATCGAAGAATTGAATTCTTAGCCAAGTGAAATTTTCCCCCTCATGGTTAAAAAGTCTAGAGGTTAGATCAGCCATGGTCTTACTTTGTTAAGAAGAGATGAACAAAATAACATTTTGGCAGCACTCTAGTAGTCTATAAGAATAAAGACTCACTTTTAGATTATATAGAAAGGGAGCTCAAAGGACACTATATTACGTGCTCCACTCAAGGTAATAGCTAAGAAACATTGCCTCATTTTTGCCTGAAGACAAACTCAGGTGTACTTCCTCTTTTGGATTAATAAAAAATAAGAAGCTGTCGTTATACAAAGAAAGTAAATCTTGTATAATTAGATGTTGGATTAAGCCGGTAATAACGCTCTTAGACCAAGATGTCTTGACATTGGCAGAATGTACATTTATGACTTTCAGCAATTGGGTTCTCCAAGAGAAAATGTTTCTACTTCCCATCCTCCAAGAATGCCTTATGCTTTCCCCATCCTTTCTTGTGTTCCTCTCACCAAAATTGCCCTCTCTTCTCTCTGCTGCAGAACTGTGAGAAGTAAATTTCTGTTTATAAGCTACCAAGTTTATGGTATTTTGTTATGGCAGCACGAATGGCTTAAGACACAAACTAATTGCCAAAGGCAATATTCATATTTTTAGGAGCTCTTGCCAGTCAGCTTCTAACTTTCCCTTTTGCCATATGTACTAGATATGGGGTGCACATATTAAAGTATTGTGGAAAAATTCCTCCCCAAACCAAAGATTTGCTCACTCAAACACACATTTCAGTGTGTATGTGGGCAGACTGTGTCTATTTAAGATTGTTTAATAATGTATCAAATTTTAGTTCTATACAAAGTACTTCAAAATATATGTATTTATTATGACCTGCACCTCATGAATGACATGCAATGGCTTAAGTTTTGAACATTTATTCGAGTAGAAAAAGAACAAAACATATTTTGACTTAGACCTTTAGGATTGCAATTGACTTTAGAGGACATTTATTTCCAGCACACATAATTTGAGAATTTTCTATGATCCTGGGCAGATGAATGGCTAACTGCTCTCTGGATACTTCTTATAACAGCATGCTGACTTCTCCACAAGGCAACTAGTTCCATTATTAGTTTACAAATATTTTACTTATATTTGCTGAAAGCTTCCTCCCACTGGGTTTATTTCTGTTCTTCCAAACTTCACAAAATAATATTAGTGTATGTTCCAGGATACTGACTATTGGAAATAGATATTATTCTAAAGCCTCTCATCTGCAGCTGGGTCTTTCTAAACTGTAGCATGGTTTTTAGATGATCACACCATCTTGTTCATCTCTTTTTGTTGTTTTTTAATTTGTTAATATCCTTTCCATAGTATGGTGACTGAAACATGAAAAATGTCCCAAGCACTGGATCATTCCATTTTTCATGTTCTTCTCTCTAATTTTACCACTATAAGGCTTTCCCCCTTCATGGCCATTTTTAATATTTTCTATTTGTATTAATTTTTAGCTATTAAACTATGATATATTACTTTTTTGTTTGGAATTTGCTGAGCTTCTTGAATTTGTATGTTGTTCTTATCAGATTTTGGAAATTTTCAGAGATTAGTTCTTCAAATGTTGCTTTTACTCAATCTCTCCTTTATTGGGAGGCTCCAGTTACACAGATGTTGGGCCTTTTAATTGCTGCTATAATCGTATATTGGGGTGTGATACCCTTTTCAGGAAAAGGCGGTCATTTTTGTGTCTGTAGGGAATGGTCGCTCATTATTTACAGCTGAGTGTCTCCCTATATTTTGCCCTCAGTTAAAGGCAACTGCCTCTCTGACATTTACGTTTTCTTTCCAGCAACAAGTGCATCTAATATCTGGTTAATGTTGGAAAACAAGAGCCTAGTCTCTGCCTCAAGTATGGGCATCCCTGAAGAGCCGACTCAGCTTCAGAGCACACTCTGGGACTGCCTGAAGCTTCTGTTGCTACCACATTACAATTATTTATTCTTCAGTCTAATCTTACCTCTATTACCTTGCAGTTGTTTAAAAGAGCAGTGTTCAGTAGACCACTCACATGGGAAGGTTACACATTTCTTGCGATGGATTCTCGTATCTCCCTTACATTCTGCTCATTATTATTATTACTGTTATTTAGTTGGGTTATTTTCTATTCACCTGTCTCAAGTTCAAAAATTGATATTTTCTGCTCTGTTTAGTTTTCTATTATAAACGTTCAAAAAGTTCTTAATTTCAGATATTGTATGTTGCAATTCTGAAATGTCCATTTACTTCTTTTTTACAAAATCTGGTTCTATTTGAAAATTTTCATCTTTTTTGTTTATTTTTCTTCTTTTTGATTAGCATATTGATTATAACTATTTTGAAGTCTTTGCTAATTCTGAATACTCTCTGAGTTTCAGTCTGTTGATTTTATCTCTTAATTACTGGTGCCATTTTATGCCTCTTTTGTGTCTAATTATTTTTATCTAAAAATAATTTTTATTGTGAGTGATACGTTATAGAGCATCTAGATTATACGAATGTATTCTAAAGGATTTTAAGTTTTGTTCTAAAAGAAAGTTAAATTACTAGCAATCCTGTTGGGGGTTTGGGCTTAAGCTTGTTATGTCTAATTTAGCTTTGTCCTTAGCCTTAAATCATGATTCTTACTCCAGGGCATGGCCTACTCCATTACAGTCTCAACAGAAAGCCCAAGATATTCACCAGGGTCTCTCCTTACAGCTATACCTGAATTCCAGTACGTCTCCATCATGTGGAGATTTCTGAAGTCTATGCTCATCTCTCTGGGCTCCTGGTGGCTCTTCCTTGCTCAGTCTTCCAAAGTCTTTCCCTGTGCATTGAAGTAAATTTTTTTGCACAGATTGAGATCTTTTCTGTGGGTCCCTCCTCTCTAACAACCTGCCCTTCATTTCCAACCTCCCTGGCAACCCAAACTTTAGTCTTTGTTTTCTCAACCTAGAAGGACTGATGTTTTCTTCCTTGCATCATAGTTTTGAAAAATGTCCTGAATGAGAAAGCAAGAATGAATGTAGGCTAACCTGATGTATCATCACTTCTTTTGAGGATCTTAGTATTGATTGCTGATCAATGACTTCAGTTGTACACACACACACAAAAAAAAAAACACACACACAGAGACAAACATATAGTTACTTGCCACTGGATGGCAGGTCAGATATCAGCTAATCTATTATGGTTAGAAAAAAAATCCCTGTTATTACTGCTTTATTTTATCATTCCACTTCTTTTTCATTTGCATAAGCCTGTGTATCTGTGTTCATGATATTGCTGTAATGTTTTGTGCTACATGTCTTAACTTTTTAAAAACTATGTAAACAAGGTACGGTGGCTTGTACCACAATAAATAAAGATACTATGCTTTTTATGCAGCCTAAGATTTCAATATTTAATATATCTATGAGATGGTTTGAATCTGTGTCCCCATTCAAATCTCAGGTTGAATTGTCATCCCCAGTGTTGGAGGTCAGGCCTGGTGGGAGGTGATGGGATCATGGGAGCAGATCCCTCATGAATGACTTAGCACCATCCCCTTGGTGCTGTCCTCGTGATAGTGAGTGAGTTCTCATGAGATCTGGTCATTTAAAGTGGGTAGCACCTCCCTGCACCTTGCTCCTATCCTAGCCGTGTGGTGTCTATGCTTTCTCTTTGCCTTCTGCCATGACTGTAAGTTTCTTGAGGTCTCCCTAGAAGCTGAGCAGATGCCAGCATTATGCTTCCTGTACAGCCTTTAGAACTGTGAGCCAATTAAACTTCTTTTCTTTATAAATTATCCAGTCTCAGGTATTTATTTATAGCAATCAGAGAATGGACTAATACAATCTACATCATGTTTTTTTTTTCTTGGCTTTTATTGAGTTTTTAAGGAGCTTTTTCATATGAGGTGATCTTAACCAGGATCTCTCTTATCCAGTTCTTTATGATTCAATTTGAATCTGAGTGTAGGCCTCTCTATATACTATTGTTGAATTTCATCTCATTAATTTTGTATAAAGTTTTCCTAGGGTATTACTTTCTCAATTTCATTAAATATTGGAACTTTTATTTTATATACAGGGGTACATGTGCAGGTTTGTTACATAAGTGTATTGTACCCAGGTAGTGAGCATAGTATCCAATAGGTACTTTTTCAACCCATAACCCCCTCCTTTCCTTCCCCTTTTAATAGTCCATAGTGTCTTAAATCTTAATCTGCAATGTGCTAAAAGAGAAGTTACTAATAGTTAAATAAATACAGCCTTTAGTTTATATTCCAACCCCAAATATAGTTTGTCAGACCAACAAGTGATAAGTTTAATCAGTAATAAGAACTGAAATTTAGCTACCCTCCAAAAGCCATAAAATCATCATTAGCACTAAGATATGCCATTCACAATTTTAGCAAGTGCTATTTCTGGTCTGAGTGTAAGGTCAAATACCTGACTGATGATACTGAGGACTGACAGCGGAACACAAGTGACACAATTAGCAACTGCAAACCATTAAAGTAATCTGATGATATAGATGAAATTAATGCTGATAATTATTAGGGATATTAAAATGATTTGTGTTTATTGCCTCTTATAGCAGCATAATTCTGCTCCCTTAATAGAAGCATGTAAATGGTAACTTAAAAAGTACAATTTAATGATGATGAATATTATTAGTATTAAAAAGTTATTAAATTTATAAATATTTATTTAATGTTTCATTTCTACAAAGCTCTTGGGAGTACTTCTATGAGAAGTATTATGATATTGGAAAGTAAAAGGATAAAAATCAATACAAAATAAGACTTGTTTTCTTATAGTTATATTAGTTCAAATCGGAGAAATACATTGATGTTACTCTCTAGCTTTAAACTTTTTGGAAATATGTCTATTCTATATTAAACCACAAAAATGCTGCTAATATAGAAACAGCCTTAAAACTGTACAGTGAATAGACAATGGTGCACTGTGTATGTGATTATTTTCTCACTAAAGATGATAGAAAACATAATTTTAAAAACGTTATAGTGAAAGTGGTAACCAAGAAAAATGCTTTCATTTATTGCTTGCCAGAATGCATTAAGGTAGGTATTATCTAAATTTTTCAAAAAGAGAACTGTGTCTTGGGGCACACACAGCTAGAATTCAAATCTAATTTGAAATGACTGTAAAACCTTAATTTATACCCATAAAGTTCTACTTTTTTAGTGATTTATCTGCTTTCTCTAAGAAGGCAAATCTGTTCCATTCTCTATTCATACAGTGATTTGCTCAATCCATGTAACAAATCATCAACCCATGTAACAAACTCTCAATGCCTCTTGTAGTCATTTCAGCCATTAGCTTCTTTCAGAGAACATTGCACAAGATCTAAACAAGGAGTTCTTACTGAAATAGCAATCGATAAACTGGTTTTAAAGAAAATTATAGTTTATTGACTTCTTAGACAACAGTGTTTCCTATGAACTGCCAATTAATTTGATAAACCAGTGACACATTGTCAAAATTCATACTAGAAAAGTCTTTCTCCTCACAAACAGGTTAAAAATGTCATAAATCTTGCTCCCTGCATGAAATAAGCTCATTTTAGAGGAAGTACTGTTTGTCACAGAATTTACTGAAGTAAATTATTGCAGCTGATTGAATTCCAAAGGTGACTTCACAATATCTACTCTTCACTTGTGGTTCAAGGACGTGACCTTGACATTCCCTATCAAAGGTGAAGTTTACTTCTCCAGCCCCCTGGGCAGGCCCTATAATTCCTTTAGCTAATAGAATTGGGTAAAATGACACTCTGAAGTTCTATACAGCCCTTAAAAAGCCGGGCAGCATCAGCTTCCTGACACTGGAAACACTTGCTTTTGGTAAACTCTCCCTGGGAACCCATCGGCTATGCTGTTAGAAGCTCAGATCACATAAAGAGACTGTAGACTGTGTCTAGGGAATTTGGTCAACAGCTCCAGCTAAGCTCCCAAGAGACATCTAGCAGAAGTTGAGAGCCATATGAGTGAGCCTTTCTGGACATCCAGCCTAGTCTAGCTTTCAGGCGACTGCAGTCCCAGATATCTGTATCTGTAATCAATAATTACTGCAATAAAGGAAGACCTAAATGAGAACCACCCTGCTGATTCCAGTCAGCCTATGGAAACATGACCAATAATAATAAATGTGTGTTTTTATTTTCCCTTAAGCACCAAGAAGTATTTGAATAAATACAAGTGCTTTGCCCAAGGGTACCTATATAAGAATCCTGATTTTCAAAGCAACAGCATGAAATGGGTTACTAATCTTACCTTTACTTAGTACATGTGGACAGTAGATACAGAGAAACAGTATCACTTGGCAAAAGTCTCAAGCAAATACTAATTATATGCTAAACTTACACAAAGATTTATGTAAGCTTTATATTCCTTTGGCTTTGTGACCTCAGGATAGATCCAATATTTTCAGGTACTAAGAATTTGAGAAAGGACATTGTAAAGTTGATCTAGTCTCAATCACATCCTTGACTTAAGACATTTTTCATGTACCACCCTAGTCTTTATCTGAATCATAAAGATCAGTTATAATACTCTTTGTTTACTCATTTGTGACTTTTCTAGAAGCATTGGGGTATCATGTGAACTTCATGTTTTCTTCCCAATACTGTTGATACTTTTAGATATGTTTTAATTATTCCCTTCTTTTTATCTTTTCTGCTACTGCTTTAGTTCCAACCCCTTTATTGCTCACCTGACTTTATAGAATTTGGCTATTGTTGTGCATTTTGCCATATGGCTAACTGAGCCCTTCTAGAAATAGTGATTTTTACTTCTGACATTGCCTGAAATTTTTTTGTGCAATTATATTTAAAACGTACAGTAATTTTACAAAATAATAATATTTGACATCATGTGACCGTGTGTCCAGACCTACTCATCATAATCTGGATCCTGACAAATCTACCAGATCATAAGGCTGGGAAGACCCACAGCAGTCTATCGTAAGTCTAAAGTGGTACCATCAGGATCAGGCATGAGCAGGCCAGAAGGTACAAATAAGCAGCATGAGCAATGCACTCCCATGCCCTTTGCTATTATTGTACAATTTCTACTCCATCAACTCAGAAATACAACTATAACTGAGGCTCCATTGTGACCTCTTGCTATCAAAGAAAAAAGGCCAAGCTTGATTAATGAATGGATATCCTTAGGGCGTGAGGTACAGCCTTAATTCAGAGTGTTCCCAAAAGCTAACAGTGTGGGGAAACCTTCCCAATAGTCAGAATTTTGGATAATGTCCCTGGTCATACACATTGTGTGGAAATATAAACTACCCAGGGTAGGAATATATATGCTCTTATGGGAACTGGCAAAAAATGAGAGATTAGGAATAAATAAATTTGGGGAAAATAAATTAGAACAGACTGAGGCACAAAGTTGAAGATCTCTGTATTGCATATTTTCACACACCAAATAATATCAACTATGGAAGATGAGCAAAATAACCAAGCAGACAGGATCAACTGGTCAGTTGATACAGTCCGGTTTCTTTTTGTTTTTTCTTTTTTTTGACAGAGTCTCACTGTCGCCCAGACTGGAGTGCAGTGGCATGATCTTGGCTCACTGCAACCTCCGTCTCCTAGGTTCAAGCAATCCTCTTGTCTCAGCCTCCCAAGTAGCTGGGACTATAGGTGCATGCCAAGACACCTGGCTAATATTTTTTGTATTTTTAATAGAGACGGGGTTTTACCACATTGGTCAGGCTGGTCTTGAACTCCTGACCTCAAGTGATCCACCCACCTTGGCCTCCCAAAGTGCTGGGATTATTGGTTATCTTAATGCTGGCACAGTGGGTGCATAAACAGAGCAGCCAGGGCGTCAAGGATAGAGGTGACCATGAGCCTGATAGTTTGGGTTCCCACTCACCAAGTCTGACATAGCTATTTCCACTGCTTGGTGTTCAACATTCCCCAACAAAGACTAATCTGGGATCCCATCTCTCAAGGAGACAAACAAGTCATCAAGTGGCAACTTTCATCCTGGAAGGGGCACTTACTCATCTTGGTTAGAAACAACACGTCTTCTATCAATAATTACAGGTTTGCTGTTTATGCACTCAAGACCTGAACCACTACCACCATCTGAGGACTCACTGTTTGATTTAGCAAGGATTGCATTTTACAGCAAAGGAGATATGACTGGGTACATGATGATAGGGCTCACTAATTATATCACAATCTGCAGTCACCAGAACCTGCCATCCTGATAGATTGATGGCATGGCCTTTTTAAGGCATAGCCGATGTTCCACATAGAGATAATTCTCTGTGAATATGGGGAACCACATTCCAGGATACACTGTATATACACCCTAAATTAATAATTATTTTATGGTGGTGTGTCCCCAGTACATAGATTATATTATCTGAGAATCAGGAAGTAGAAATAGGAGTGAGCCCAGGTACCACTTGTCACTTTATTTCCTCTCACCTCTCAATATACCCTTTATTATCCTGTGTTGTGACACTGGAGTTGGACCTTGCAGCTATTTCTCCCTTGTCAGCTGGCAATGATGCTAAGCTTTGTCAGTAAAAGGCACTGGAGAGACACTGCGGGAGGAAGGAGCTTTTCTTCCTGGTTCTATTATGCTTTTTGCTTTTCTTGCTCCATGGTGCTCAACTAGCATGTGGGACACCAAGTAGTGCCCATCCCAAGAGAGTTTCAGCAATACTCACACCGGTGGCTCCCAAGTGAATTCTCCTGTCTTCCAGTGAATTTAGCAGAATCAGTTCCCTAGAGGCAGTTTCCAGAAATCCCACCAGTGTCCAAGAACTTCAGAGCACATGACCTAATTGACAGATGGAAGTCTTATTGAAAACTTAGTTACAAGGATACAGCATCCTTAAAATATGGGGTTCTGCTTCAAAGGATGCAGTATATGTTCTGAATTAGAGACCCTTATATGATGCTCTTTCTCACATAGTCAGAATACATGACTTCCAGATTACCAAGGAGTTGAAGTAGAAATGGCCACTCTTACTATCACAATTGAAAACTTAACTGAAGGAATTTTTGCTTCCTATGCCAGGTATATTTTGAGTTCTATTAGTTTGAAGTCTTAATCTCTAAGGAAAAATGCTATAAAGTAACAAAGAAAGGATTCCATTGAATCGTTTTATATTTGTTTCACCTGTATGTTGTTTCCTTTCACATTCTTTCTGTGCCTTCTTTTGGATTAATTGAATGGTATTTATAATCCAATTTTATCCTCTCATTAGCTTACTAAATGTATCTCATAGTTAAGTTACTTTAGTGCTTTCTTTGGGTTTATAACATACATCTCTAACTTACCACACACACTCTACCTTCAAGCTATGTAATACTACTTTATATGCAATACAAAACCTTTATAAGAATCTGCTTCTTCTTTTCTGACATTTGGGCTCTTGTTATTATACATTTTAATTATAAGTACGTTATAAACTTCACAAAACATTTCATTTCCTTTCAAAATCCAATTACCTTTTAAAGAGATTAGATAATACAGTTTCTAATATGCTTGCTTCCTTTATGTAGATCAATATTTCTGTCTAGTAACATTTTTCTTATTGCTGAAGACTTCCTTTAACATTTCTTATACTGCAGGCATGCTAGTAATGAATTCTTTTAGTTTTTATTTGTCTCAAAAAGTGTTTGCCTTGGTTTTTAAAAGACATTTTTGCATTTTAGGATGGCAGTTCTCTTTTTCAGTGCCTTCAAGATGATGCTCCACTGGCTTCTAGCCCTCATTATTCCAGTCAAGAAGTCTGTTGTTATTCTTGCTTGTTTTTTGCACACAGTGTTTATTCCTCTAGCTGTTTGTAATATTTTCTCTTTGTTGCTTGCTTTAAGTTGAATGGTATAGTTTTCTCCAGGTTTCTTGTGCTTCATTGAACTTCTTGAGCCTAAAGCTTTATCATTTCCCTCAAATTTGAAAACTGTTCAACCATTTTTTTTTTTTGGTTTTTACCCCTCTCTTTCTTTGGAGATTAAAAATACAGGTTTAATAGACCACTTCATGTTGTCACACTACTCTCTATTCTATGCCATTTTTTGTTGGTTTTTTATCTCTCTCATTTCATATAGCTTCTCATGCTGTTTTACCAAGCTCACTAATCTTTTCTTCTGCAATATCTTAGCTGCAGTTAATCCTATCCAGTGTATTTTTCATGTAAGACATTATGGTTTTTATCTCTAGAAGTTTGAGTTGAGTGGGCTTTTAAAAATATATTTTTCATGTCTTCTTTTAGCATGCTAAATTTCTTCTATATTTTAGAGCTTATGAAACATAATTATAATGCTTGCTTTATGTGCTTATCTGCAAATTATATCATATGTGTTATTCTTGAGTCAGTTTTTGCTGACTTATTTTTATTTACATTGTGGCTCATATTTTTCTGCTTATTTTCCACTTGATCATTTTTGATTACATACCAGACACGCAATTACCAAATTGGATACTGAATATTTTTATATACCTAACTGTACTTTTTAAGCTTAGCAGTAGGATGTAATTAAGTTACTTGAAAACAATTCATCTTTTCTGGTCTTGCATTTAAACTCAGTAAGGCAGGACCGGAGCAGAATTTATTCTAGAAATATTTTACCCCCATTACTCAGGTAAAAGCCTTCTTGTCATTCTACTCTATGCCCTTTGAATTATGAGGTTTTCATTTTGCATTCTTTCATTCAGAAGGTAGGAACACAATCTGTTTCTGGCCTTTGGTGAACACTGAGTATTTATAATTCACTTGAATCCTTTTATATATATTTTGCCCCTCAACACTGGTAGTTATTTTTTTCTTTTTTATATGCGCTAATCATTACTCAGTTGAAAACTCAAGGGGGGCTAGTCTGCAAATCCCAGGAGCTATCTGCATAAGCATCTTTGTTGTTCCTACTCTCTACCCTACAAACTCTAGCAATCTTGACCTTCTCAAACCATTTTTGTGGTTCCTCTTAACAGTGAGATCAACAGTTCCTACCCAGGTCTCCTCCCACTCCAGCACTGTATTATGGAATTCTGCTCCAGGCAGTATTCTGGGGTGACCACAGAGCTCATTTCATTTTTCATCTTTTCGGGATCTCATTCAGTACCTGATATTGCATATCTTGAACATTTTGTTTCATATATTTTGTTGTTTTTGATCAGGTGGAAGAATAAATTTGGCCCCCACCGTCTCATTTTGACAGGAAGAAGTCTCTACTTCCATTGAATTTGAAGATGAGACTATTACCTGGCCAACTGGGCTTCTTAAGCCATGGAGTTGTCAGCAGACCATATAAAGGGGTTGCTCTAATGGCTGAAGTGTTTGATTCCAATAACCAGGAGGAAATTAGGTTGCTGCTATACAGTGGTGGCAAGAAGCACTATGTATAAAACCCAGGGGATTATCTGGGACCCTTCTTGATACTAGCTTAATGGGAAATTACAACAAATGGAATCAATCAAGAGTACTGAGGACTTAGACCCTTCAAGAATGTAGTTTTAGACAACTCCAGCTAGTGAAAACTCAAAACAGCTGAGTTTCTGACTGAAATACTATAGTTGGACCCAAATTTTCACATATCTCTAACTTTTCAAAGTCCTCTTCAACTTACAGTCATTTATAACATGTATTATATCTTTAAGCATTTCTTTGAACATTCCCTTTACCACATTCCTGTAATTAAAATGTGGCAATTCCTTAAGGACACTGTTTGGTGGACAGTTCTTTTAAGAAATGTTTGTTTTCTCCTCATGACACAATTTCCAGAGATTCTAGAGATGCTGTACATATGCTATTCATTCCACACTATTTCTAATACCTTTTCTCCTTCCTACACAAAACAATAAATAAATATGTAAAAAAATTTCAAAAGATAATTCCTTTGAAATAAATGGCATAATACATGCTACTGTCACTTATAGTAGTGGTCTACCAATATCACAGTGTTTTCTTCTCATTCATTGAAGATTCAAGTACCCGGTCTCACTGTTCTTTACACTACTAATCTTGTACATTCATATAAATGAATTATCTAACACATTAGCCTAGATCCAGCTTCAATCGTATTTTTGTACAGTCATACTTTGACCTTTTATTATCATTCTAAAATCTCTATTTTTGAGTATCTTACTCTCTTTACTGTATCCAATCTTTTGCTTACCCCATGAATTCTATTTGAAACATTCTTTGACCATTGAGCTTCCAATCCACTGACTCCTTAAGTTTCCTCACTGACCATAACTCCCCACATATCCACGCTTCATTCATGAAAAAAACAAATTATTCTCAATTCCCTTGCCACACTCTGTCTTCATATTATGCAAGTAGCAAAAGCTTCACCCTGAGTAAATTTGACTCTGACTATTTTGCTGGTGATACCCTCCAGCCTATAGAAGAAGAGGAGCCATTCACAGAAATGCAGAAGAAGCTTCAGGAAGGTAGAAGAAAAACCTGGAGACTAGATTCCAAGAAAAGAACTTTCCATGATTTTGTGTCTCTAATTGAACCTTTCAGTAACACTACTTCTGGAAAGTTCCTCCTGAAGAAAATGCTGCAAGCGATCAATTGTACCTAATTCTGAAAGTTTGAGAACAATGAATCATGAGAATTAACCATTTGGTTAGTTCTTCCCCTGTAGCCAAGTTCTTTATGTTGCAACAATTGTGAATTTTTGCCATGCCAACCTGGGAAGGATGGTTCTGCCCTGTCTAATGCCTTTCCTTTAATAGTAGGGTCATCTTGGAAAGTATAAGTTCAATCTTTGGCAGAGTGAGGATAAGGGGGGGGGTCAAAGTGAGGTGGCAGGTGTTCAGGCACTTGCACAAGTGAGGTGCTAAAGAGGTCCTGGGGCCACGCATGGTGGCTCACGCCTGTAATCCCAGCACTTTGGGAGGCCGAGGCGGGTGGATTGCCTGAGGTCGGGAGTTCGCGACCAGCCTGGCCAAAATGGTGAAACCCTGTCTCTACTAAAAATACAAAAATTAGCTGGGCATGGTGGCAGGCACCTGTAATCCCAGCTACTTGGGAGGCTGAGGCAGGAGAATGAATTGCTTGAACCCGGGAGGCGGAGGTTGCAGTGAGCCGAGATCGCGCCATTGCACTCCAGCCTGTGCAACAAGAGCGAAACTCCATCTCAAAAAAAAAAAAGTCCTGGAGAGCTTTTGGGGATATCAGAATTAAAGGAAATATACAATAAATAGAGGGAATGGAGTTAACACTAAGAAGGGTGAATGAAGTAATGATATGGTATTGAGAAAAACCTTAGAATCTGCCTGCTTTAAATTAGCAGCAGTGCCGCCACACTGGAGAGTTATGCTGAACACTGAACTGTGGCTTAGGGATTTGGGATTAATTTTGACTTACTGTTTTGTTTAACAAAGTTGTATCGAGAGTATCTAAAATAAAATTCATGTTACTCTCAACACTTTATGCTCAGAAATAACTTAAGAGTTTCACTTTCATTTCCTTCATGAATTGGTGCTCTGAGCATTGAAATCAGCTGGTTGACTTTATTCCCCCTATGATATTAATCAACTCTCATATGGCTGGGTATCTCAGTAGACAAGAGCTAATGAATCCATGGCATAAGGTTTAATTTTTCTGGGGATCTGTAGTGAATACCAGATCTCTTCTTTAGGGATAATACACCCATTTCCTCCACTGCCAACCACTGTGAACATCAGTTGCTGATCATATCTCTGTCCCTCACTGGACATAGCCTCAGCCACAAGGTCTACTTGACCAGGGCTATATACTCTTTGAAGGGTGGCTTGCTGCTAATGACCGACTGGTGCAAAGATACAATAGTCTAACCACATTTTCTTAGTTTGAGACAACATGGAAAGGCTATCCCAGCTGTAGAGTTCTCTAGCCATAGAATTGGCTAAAGCCTTCATTGCAGCAACAGTGCAGGTGAGCTTCCCCTTCTGCCCAGTCCTGCCTTCCTCCTTCCTTAGACATGTCATTTGGAATCAACTACCAGTAACACACGGGCACACAGTTCTTGTCTGAGTCTGTTTCCAGGAAACCCAGTCGAAGGCAAGCGACAGGAACTGATGATTTTTGCTCTGTTCATGGTCAAAAACTGCACCTATAAACACTTGGCTATGTTGCATGAGAAAGCGGAGGAAGATGCAAATCACTCTTCTCCCATGGATAGATTCCTCTGAGGTCAGGCAAGCCTTTCAGCATATTTCTCAGATGAGAAGAGAAATAACTGCTACTTGCATCAATATTGAGGACATTAACAATCAGGAATATTTTATTACCACACTGCATTTGTTTTCCTGCAAAGAAGAGTGGAAAAGTAATCTTAAATTGTTGGTGCAGCAAATGCAAATGCAGATTCCAACACCTACTGAAACAGTCTAACATAGAAACAGCAGAAAATAAATGACTATTTTAGATTTCAATCCATATGTTGGGCAAACTAAGAAAAAAGTTGTGAAGTAGTAAATTTAATGTGTAGTAGAGATAAAAGACTGAGAAACTGGAGAGGCTAAATTCAACAGTCCTTTGCTAGCTTTCCAAGGTCCCATCTTTTACTGATATACTTGTTGTTTGGTTGTTCTTATTTTTGCTCTCATGAAATTACTTCTGTTTCTCAAATTGTTACACAAAGGAATGTTCTTTTGGAGCAATGAAGGGCAGATTGTCTGGCATGAGGTCATTGCTTTGTGGTTTTGAGGGTCACTCAGATAAGGTAGGGAATGCTGTAAGCATCGTTGTACTGAGGAATTCCACCTTATGCACAATCTTGTTGGTTTGTCTTCAGCAGATATTTACTCATGATTCAGACCTATATGCAGTTTAACCAGGAGATCAAAACATTCTCCTGAGCCAGGGAACAAGATAAAATTTCAGGTCTAGTTTCTTACTGGCAGTACAATTCAAATTACTGGAGCCATGTTAGCTATTTCACAAAAGTAATCTCATGTTTTCTTACAATAACCTATTCTCAGATAAGTGCTAAGAGCCTGATTGCATAGTTAATGAGTCTTGAGATGATGAAATGTAACTCAATAGAGGCATTCTAGTAAGCGTGGAACCAGAATTTGAACTCAGGTCCAGTGGACTCCAGAAGTAATTTTATGATCCATACTCACAAAATGTGAATTTCTTTCCTCGCCATAGAGTTTGTACTTTGTTTTATGAGCAATGGAGAGGCCTTAAGTTTTTGGAGTGGGACAGTAAAGCAATCACTGTGGTAATTAATCATGACTCTTATTCCCCAAATAGGTATTTGGCTGGGGGCTGGAAAAAGATTGTGAAATTTATTGTAGTTGTTCACATGGGAGGTTAAAAAGGCTCTGACTGCCATGGTACTGGCAATGGAGGAAACAGGATGGATGTGAAAGATATTTCAGAATGACAATGAGACTCAACCGTTTCCATAGTAAGACAGAGAACAGGGAGTTATGTTGATAGCATTGAGTCAAACAGAAATGGTGAATACAATGATTGATAAATCTATTGTTCTTACATTTTGATTTTGAAAAGCTTTGTTGACTTCCAGGTGGAAATCATTACTAACCAGTTGGAAATTCAGGGTGGAAGCAATAAGTCAGTCTCTATAAACAACACTAGACTCTTATTATTTATTATTTATTTCTTTAGAGACAGGGTCTGGCTCTGTCACCCAGGCTGGAGTGCAGGGGTGCGATCTTGGTTCCCTGCAACCTCTGCCTCTAGGGCTCAAGTGATCCTCACACCTCAGCCTCCCAAGTAGCTGGGACTACAGGTGCATGCCACCACACCCAGCTAATTTTTGTATTTTTGTAGAGACAGGATTTTGCTATGTTGCCCAGGCTGTTCTTGAACTCCTGAGCTCAAGCATATTTGCCCACCTTAGCCTCCCAAAGTGCTGGGATTACAGGCGTTTGCCACTGCACTCGGTCGACTCTATTTATTTCTGTTAAAATAATTAACTTTAAAATATAACAATTAATTGACACCTTGCTTGGTTAAATTTAATCACACAGGATATATAAAGTCTGATAATGATCTGGTAAACAATTGAACAATCATCTAGACAATTAGATGGCACAGGTTTGAATAATATAACAATGTCACCAGAAGTCTGAAGTCTCATGTGGAAAAGTGGACTTCAGACTATTAGAGACAAAATGGTCATATTTTTCTGACAAAGGAGAGAGGTCTTAAATAAAATAAATATTTTAAAAATAAAAAAGGTGATATTTATTATTCTTAGCTTAGTTGTCAAAAGCTATATTTTACATATGTACATATAAAAAAGTAGATTTCCCATGTAGAACTTTACAATTCTGGATTTCCTTCCAAAGAATTGGAATATCTGGATATATTGGCCAAAAATGTTTTACTTAGCTGTGCCTGAGGAAAGGGGTTCTGGTTAGAGGGGCATGAACTCTGCACTTTACTGTAGTCTCCATCTCTTCCTATCATTAAACCTCTCTGCTTCAAATTTTTTTATTTTTATTTTTGACTTACTAGTTCTTGTTCCCTTTAGGTATTCACATTTAAGAGTACAGACTTAGGATGAGAATAAAATGTTCTAGTTGATTAAATCCTATGAATCATGCTTACATGAAGATACGTATGAATTATTAAAGATCTTGGCTAGTGGGAATACTTTATTATATGAATGCATTGGAGTGAAAATAGACATACATACATATATTTGACAACTTGATAAATCTAATTACTATAACTTAGGCCATAAAAAATCAAGAAATATTTCTGTAATTGTAGTTAGTACATCACTAACACACAGGGGAAAATGCAATTATTTTAACATTTACTGCCTAAATAATGAAGAGTAATAGTTTCATCTGGCTTGATGACAGTAGGCTTGAGTTTAATTATAGGTTGTCCTTCCCAAATATTTTAAAAATCACAGCAGTTTGGCTGGGTGCAGTGGCTCCCTCCCATAGTCCCAGCAATTTGGGAGGCAGAGTTGGGTGGATCACTTGCACACAGAAGTTCAAAACCATCCTGGAAAACATGGCAAAACCCAGTCTTTACCAAAACCATAAGAAATACAAAAATACAGAAATTATCAGGTGCGGTGGTGCATGCCTGTAGTCCCAGCAACTCGGGAGGCTGAGGTGGGAGAACTGCTTGAGCTCAGGAGGCTGAGACTGCAGGGAGCTGAGACCACACCACTATACTCCAGCCTGGATAACAGAGCCAGGCTCTATCTCAAAAATACAAACAAACAAGAAAACCAAAAACACACAGTAGTTTGCTCCTTGATGGCCAAACGTTAAATCCTAGTTATAGTTTGCCAAGCCTTGATTGCTTTGGGACTAAATCTCCCTAGAAAGTCAGCTCTAGTGAGGTGCTTACTCTCCTCCATTTCCATTATGCTGAAGCTTAATTACTTCCAGAGAGCTGTCACTAAGAGTTGCCTTCTATTGATAGCTCTAATGTTGGATCACCTTAACCTCTTCAAGCAGTATTGGTTCCTCTGACTCTTTTGTCTTGAAACTTCTCCACTGTGTGGGTTTCTTTTTTTTTTTTAATTGAGATAGAGTTCACATACTATAAAATTCACCCTTTTAAAGTGTCCAATTCAGTGTTTTTTAGCGTGCTCACAAAGTTGTGCAACCATTACAATTAGCTAATTCCAGAACATTTTCATCATCCCCACAATAATCTCCATGTCCATTAATAGTCACAGACCATTCCCTTCTCCCCCAGTCCCTGGAAACCACTAATCTGCTTTCTGTCTCCATGGATTTCCCTATTCTGGACATTTCATATACATGGAATCATGCAATGTATGGCCTTTCATGTATGGTTCCTTTCACTGAGTATAAAGTTTCAAGGTGCATCCATGCAGTAACATGTATCTTCCCTTCCCCTTTCCCTTCCCCTTCCCCTTTTCCTTCCTTCCTTCTTTCCTTCTTCTTCCTTCCTTCCTTCCTTCCTTCCTTCCTTCCTTCCTTCCTTCTTTCCTTCCTTCCTTCCTCTTCTCCCTCCTCCCTCCCTCCCTCCCTTCCTTCCTTCCTCTCTTCCTCCCTTCTTTCTTTCCTCTCTCCTTCCTTCCTTCCTTCCTTCCTTCCTTCCTTCCTTCCCTTCCTGTCTCCCTCTTTCTCTCTTTCTTTCTTTTTTCTTTCTTCTTCCTTCCTTCCTTCCTTCCTTCCTTCCTTCTTCCTTCCTTCCTTCTTTCTTTCCTCCTTCCTTCCTTCCTTCCTTCCTCCCTTCTTTCCTTCCTCTCTCCTTCCTTCCTTCCTCCCTTCCTCTCCCTCTTTCTCTTTCTTCCTTCCTTCCTTCCTTCCCTCCCTCCCTCCCTCCCTCCCTCCCTCCCTCCCTTCCTTCCTTCCTTCCTTCCTTCCTTCCTTCCTTCCTTCTGTCTTCCTTTCTTTTCTTTCTTTCTTTCACTTTCTTTCTTTCAGATGGAATTTTGCTCTTGTCACCCAGGCTGGAGTGCAATGATGATCTTGGCTCACTGGCTCACTGGCTCACTGCAGCCTCCACCTCCTGGGTTGAAGCAATTCTCCTGCCTCAGCCTCCCAAGTAGCTGGGATTACAGTGTGCACCACCATGCCCGGCTAATTTTTGTATTTTTAGTAGTGATGGGATTTCACCATGTTGGCCAGGCTTATCTCAAACTCCTGACCTCAAGGAATCCACCCACCTGAGCCTCCCAGAATGCTGAGATTATCGGCATGAGCTACCGCTCCCAGCCCATACTTCATTTCTTTTTTATGGCCAAGCAATATGATGTCGTATGAATATACCACATTTTGTTTATCTATTCATCTGTTGATGCATGGGTTGTTTCCCTTTTTTAGCTCGTGAGAGCAATGCTGCTATGAACATATGTGTACAAGTTTTAAGTCTCTTGGTATATACATAGAAATGGAATTGCTGGATCATGTGGGAAGTCTATACTTAGCTTTCTGAGGACCTGTCAAACTCTTTTTCAGAGTGACTGCACAATTTTACACTCTTACCAGTAATGTATGAAAGTTTCAATGTCTCCACATCTTCAGTAACACTTATTGCATGTCACTTTGATTAAAGCCAGTCCTGTGGACATGAGGTGGTATCTCATTGCAGTTTTGATTTGTATTTCCCTAGTGACTAATGATGTTGAGCATCTTTTCATGTGCTCATAGGCCATTTGTATATCTTCTTTTGAAGAATATAAGACTTCTTTGCCCACTTTTTAACTGGGTCATTTGTCTTTTTATTATTGAATTGTAAGTATTGTTTATGTATTTTAGATTCAAGTGCTTTATGAGATAGATGATTTGCAAATGTTACAAATGTCATTCATTTTGTTGGCTTTATTTTCTTTACAGTATCCTCTGAAGCATAAAACTTGCAATTTTGATGAAGTGCATTTTATCTGTTTGTTTTTCCCTTGGTTGATTGTGCTTTTAGTGTCATTTTAAGAAATCATTTTCTAATCTAAGATCACAAAGATTTATGCCTCTGTTTTGATTTTGGTTGTTGATCTATTTTGAGTTATTTTTTTCATATGATGTGAGAGAGGTTCAACTTTATTTTTTTGCATATGAATATTCCGTTGTCCTTACACTGTTTGTTGAAAAGACTACTCTTTCTCTATTTGAAAGGCTTGGTATCCTTGTAAAAAATCACTCAACCATAGATGTATCAGTTTATTTCTGGACTATCAATTCTATTCTTTTATCTATATGTCTATCCTGTGTAGTACCACATTTTATCGTGTGTTCAGAGAATGTTAAAAAGTTTTTAACACTGCAAGTGAGATATTCTAGATTTCTATTTACAAAAATCAACTAAAATATTAGATTATAAAAATTGAAAAAGAAGTTGCATTGCAGAACATACTCCCTCTGAAAGATCTACACTGAGTTTGATGTTTTTATAGCACTATTATAACAAAAATTGGTATGGCCATAACGATAGATGGATAAATACTCTGTATTTAACCTCATGTCTTTGCTTAAAATATATAACCATTAAATACAATAAGCTAATTAAGATGATAACACCAAATTGTTAGGATGGCGACATCAGTTCATTTGAAATGATAATGCTTACTTAGTGAGAGAGAGAATATCAAACCACAAGAAGCAGCAGAAGTGTTGTTAATAAAATAAAAATGTCACAGCATTAATAATTCTATACTAAGTCAGAAACAATTTGAATATACTTGGCATTTAAAATACTTAAAGAATGTGGCCTAATGTTTACAGATTAGTTTTATACTTCCAGTGTAAATACTGTGGCTGATTTTAAATTTGTGATATTTAGTTGAAAAGGGGGTAAGAATTGTACTAAATTTGTTAATTATAGTGGAATGATAAGAAACTTTGAATTTTACAGTTCATTTAATTTGGGAGATTTAATTTTTTTTAATATTGGGAATTTTTGCTTACATAGTTGGGCTTGAGGAAATTTAATTAAGTTATAAATAAAACTGATTAATTATGGGAGTTTAGTTGGTTTAACTTGAGTTGATAAATATTAAACAAAGACTTAAAAGTAATTAGAAATTTACTAGATTTATAAGCAGAATACTATTTGTATAGTATACTTCAAGCTTAAGGCAAATTAAGTTTCAGAATTTGTAACATAAATAAATTGAATAGTTTCATGTAAAATCTTAATTAACAATTGAATATACTTTTCTGTGTACAATAAAATGTCACAACTGGTCATACAAAACTTACTCAAATTGAAGTAGTTTATAATGCAAAATTCTACACACACTGAGAAAAAGTTGTAAAATTCTGCTGTACAACAGCTTCTATCACTACCAAAGCAGACTTAGGATAAAGACTGAAAATATTATGTCCTTCAACTTTTATTACTAGCACAATAAATATACTGATTTCTATTATATATGAGATATTTTGAATAATCAGTAGTATATTTCTGCTGTTTTCAAATGTTTCAATGTTAATATTTTTTTATTTCTAGAATAGAAATATTTCTATTTAGTATTTTAAAATTAACTCACTCAAAAGCGTTTGTTAAATACTTGATGAATGTGTGGATTGAAGACAACAATAAAGCAGTCATCCTGAACGTAATACTGAGTTTGACACAAAAGAAACAGGAAATTCTCTGGGTGCTGTCATTCCTTTTCAGTAACCACCATAATCCAGCTATCACAGAGGGGTTGGTGTTTTTTTCAGGGGTAGAGCAGATAGTGACTTCAACCTGCTTCATCTATTAACACTATTCTGCACCATGCTCACCAGGGAGAAGGATTGCTGAATACGGAAGGGCCTGCCATGCTTTGGGAAATTTAAGACACATTCAACTGAGGCTAAGCCAGAAATCATCACCTGAGTATCTAACAATTGGGTTGGCTTGTGTACTGAAGAATGGGAGCAGATCAAGCTTTGCTGCTAGAGCAATCCTTGGGGGTTCCTCACTGAGCCAAACATTAACTCTTTGGTTGCTGGATTATGGGGAGTTTCTGGAGATGTGGAGACACGGCTCGGGTGGCTAGCACTATCGTGCTGTGCTTGCGGGGTTAGGGGCAGATGTTATTTGCCAACGGTTGCAAGTTTTAAAATATGTTAACAAGCTTGATATTATTGTATTCTGGCTGAATATTAGCTATAGATTAAGCTATATACAACTGCTACGGAGTTCTGCCAGTCTCCTACTTTTAACTATGAGCCACCATTATATTATAGCAAAGTGAAAAGGCATAAATCTTATTTAGGAAATAATATTGCTCATATTAATTAGCAAAGTGATGCCCTGACCTTAGAAATAACCACGCCATGATGCTTAAGAGTCTTAGGTTTCATCCCTCCTTTGATCTTGGGCGTGTGATTTTTCCAGGAGAACCTCACAAGCTTTGCTTTTAATGGCTCCACTCCCATATCTTTGGATGGAGATGCAAGTGTACACTAATTCAGTATCTCACATCCATTGGGGGTTAGAGCCACAGAGGCATGTAATCAAGTGTAAGAAATGGCATTGATATAAGGTTAGTGGGTAAAATGGCTATCATCAATTACTATTGTTTCATTTTGAATTTTTAAAATGTATATTGTAAAATTCAAATTTTTGATGTAGAGTTTTAACAAAAGCATAGTCATGTAACCTCCATTATAATCAAAATACAGAATAGTTCTTTTTCGAGGGGCGCTTTTTTTTTCTATTTTTTTTTTTTAATAAACAAAACTGCCCAGGTTTATTGGCCAATAGGCCTCCCTGCTTCTCCCTGCCTGCTGCTGTGTGCCCTTCCACAGTCAGGGGAGGACTTCTCTGGCCTCCTCAGCTGTAATCTCCTGGGGGAATAGAGGTCGGTGAAGAGAGCTGGCAGCCAGTAGTGGGTCTCCCCTGGGGCCTGTAAGTCCAGCCACGCCAGCCCTTCTCTCAGCAGGTGTTCCAGCACTTGCCCCGCTCACTCAGTCTCCCATTTAAGACTGGTTTTGATCTCTCTGACAGTCAATAGCCATTTTTCTCACCCAGTTGCAGCCCCATGGTGTGATCCATATTGAATTCAGCTGGAACAGACTGAATGCGGTAAGTGCCACTCACAGGGATGATGCCAAAGCCAGTGCCAAGTGCCTTGTTTCTTGATGGCCCTGATCAGGTCATCTTGACTGACATCCTGGGTGAACTTACCCCTTCCTTTTAACACCTGTTGATATAGTTCCTCCAGAGTTATCGGACCTCCACTCCAATGCTCAGCACCAGGCACGCTTCGATAATGTAGACACCTAGTTCTTTATAAAAATCCCTCAAACCCAGCATCTCAAATCAAAATCCTTTTCCAGAGGCCAAAGGCTCCACCCCAAAGGTTGCACATATGTCCTGGAACTGCACATGGAACTCAAGATCCTTCCGGATCTCCTGCGTGTGCTTGCTGGCAAATTCCTCCAGGTTGGTCTTGAACATGCCCAACTGCTTTGACATCTGGGCTAGCTGGTCCTCAGCCAAGACCGTCCTTCACTCCTTATACTTGGCCTTGGAAAATTTCTTTTCTTTTTTCTTTCTTTTTTTCTTTTTTAAGATGGAGTCTTGCTCTGTTGCCCAGGCTGGAGTGCAGTGACACTATCTCGGCTCACTGCAACCTCTGCCTCCCAGGTTCAAGCAATTCTCCCGCCTCAGCCTCCTGAGTAGCTGGGACTACAGGTGCATGCCACCACGCCTGGCTAATTTTTTGTATTTTTAGTAGAGACGGGGTTTCACCGTGTTGGACCATGCTGGTCTCGAACTCCTGACCTCAGGTCATCCACCCACCTTGGCCTCCCAAAGTGCTAGGATTACAGGCATAAGCTGCAGGGCCTGGCTGGCCTTGGTAAATTTCTTTGTGGTGATGGCACCAGCTCCCACCCCTCGACAGTGCATCCCCGCCCTGGGCCCATGTCCCAGGCTCCTCTGCTGCCAGCTCCCTGGAATAGTTCTTTCAAATAAAAAAAATTGCCTTGTGCTATTTCTTTTTTGTCAAATGTTATACGCACTTCTTACCCCTGGAAACCATTGATCTGTTCTTTATCGTAAGAGTTTTCACTTTTCCAGGATGTCATATATATGGAATCATACAGTATGTAACCTTTTAAGTCTGTCTTCTTTCACATCTGTGTTGTCGTGTGTATTAGCAGCTTGTTTATTTTTTATTGATGAGCAAAGGTGCATTGTATAACTGTACCAAGCTTTGTTTATCCATTTACCTACTTAACCGACGAAAACATTTAGGTTGTTTCTAGTTTGGGGTGATTATAAATAATGCTGCTATAAACACTTGAGTTCAGGTTTTTGTATAAATATATTTTCATTTATTTAGTGTAAGTACCGAAGAATAAGATTACTGAAACATATATGTGTCTATTTATAAAATAAGTTTGTTAAAGTATTTTCCATAGTACCATTCTGCATTCCTATTAAAAATGTATGAGATTTCCAGTTGCTCCAGATTCTTGTCTGCACTTGGTATTGGCATTTAAAAAAATATTCACCATTCTATTGGGTGTGTATTGGTATCCTTTTATAATTTTACTTTGTATTTTCCTAAGGACTAATAAAATTTAACATATTTTTATGTATTTAGTTATCATTCATAGGTACTCTGTGGTGAAGTGTCTGTTAAAATATTTTACAAACTTTTGAGCTTTTTTCCCTTGTTGTTTTAAGAGTTCTTTCCATATTCTGGATTTATATCCTTTGTTCAATATGTAATTTGAAAATATTTTTCCTAGCTTGTTTTTCATTCTCTTAACAATGACATTCACAGATCAAAAGTTTGTAAGTATGATAAAATCTAAAATCTTGATTCAGCTTTATACGTTTATCAAAAATGAATTGACTATGTTTGTGTGGATGAATTATTGGACTTGCTATATGTTCCATTGATCAATATGTCTATCCTTTTGTCACTCCCACACTTTCTTGATCATTATAGCTTTATAGTGAGTCCTAAAATTAGGTAGTGTGAGTAGAGCAAATTTGTTCTTTTTCAAAATTGTTTTGGTCATTCTAATTCCTTTGCCTTTTCATGTGAATTTTAGAATCAACCTGTTAAAATCTTGATTATTTCTGTGTAATTTTTAATGCTTTATCAGGGATTACAATGTACATGTCTAACTTTTCACAGTCTACTTAGAGATCATATTTTGTCACCTCAAGTAAGATGTAGCTGTCTTACCTGATGTAGTGTGATAGAAATAGCTATCACCCTATAGGTCCTTTCGTTCCTTCCTTTATGTTATACTTGTCATATGTGTCATATCTGTAAACATTGAAAACCATGTTAAATAGTGACATATGATGTACTTTTCCCATTTAGTAGTGATACACATTTTTTAAAATCTCGACGAGAAAGCAGCCTATTACAATTATTTATATTTTTATCATTTTGGTGGTTCTTCATTCTGAAGTTCCAAGTTTTCTTATTTTGTCAATGGTTCTCTGCATACAAACTTTTTTTTTAAGCCTTTCTTTTAGAACAGGTGTACTTGTGACAAATTGTCTATTTTTTTTTACCATGTTTGAGTATCTTTATTTTGTTTTTATTCCTGAAGTACGTTTTCACTGGATATAGAATTCTGGAAGGACAGAGTTGTTGTTTTCCCTAGCACTTTCAAAATATTGATTCACTGTCTCTGGCATTCATGATTATTTTCGAGAGATGTGTATTCCTTTGAATCTTCATTGCTCTCTACATAATGCCATTTTTTTTCTGTCTGCTTTTAAGATTTTTCCTAATATTTGATTTTCAGTACTTCAATTATGATGTATCTGGGTGTGGTTCTCTTTGAGTTTAATCTATTTGAGGCTGACTGAGTTTCTTTTATCTGTAGGATTGTCTTTCATCCAATTAATGATGTTTTCAGCCATTATTAAATCAAAACTTTTTTTCCATACCAATCTCTATCTTTTCTCCTTTCACAATTCTAATGACAACGTGAATAACCTTTTGATAATGTCCTACAAGTCTCTGAGGCTATTTATAATATTCCCAATTTTTTTTCAGATGATATAATTCCTATTGATTTTTATCTTCAAGTCTGCCGACTCCGTCTTCTGTTATTTCCATTTTGCTATGGCTCTCTTTCAGTGAATTTTAAAATTCTCACTAATTCATTTCTTTGTTATAAAATTGCCATTTTCAGGAGAATTGCTTGAACCTGGGAGGCGGATGTTGCAGTGAGCTGAGACTGCGCCATTGCACTCCAGCCTGGGTGACAGAGCAAAACTCTGACTCAAAAAAAAAAATGCCATTTTATTCTTTTCTGTTTCTTCTGTTTCTCTCCTGACAACTATCTATTTGTTTCAAGAGTGTTCACTCTTAATTCATGGGCCATAACTATAATTCTAATTTCCAAGTCTTTTTTGAATAATTCCAACATCTTGATCAGTTTCGGTTTAGCATCTGCCTATTGACTGTCATTTCCTTTAAGAGTTAATCCCTTGAGATATTTTTATGATTATTCATATATCAAATATTTTTTATTATATCCTGGACATTTTGAATAGTATGTAATAAAATTCTGCTGCCTTTGTAATTTTCTGGAGAATGTTGTTTCTTTTAATATGCAGTCGATTTGGTTGCATTCAGACTATGAGTACCAATCCACATCTGTAGACTATTGTTTGAATGTCATTTTTGTTTATAAAATCCTTTGCTGTGCTATTTTCGACTGCTCTGTTGTGTGTGCCTTTGGGGTTTCTCTGAGACCTAGGCAGTGGTCTGTACCATAGGTCAATTGTCAAAGCTTTACTATGTTGTGTTAGGTCAGTTCCATGCATTTGCCGCTTGTGGTTGAGCTCAGGACTCCATTCAAAGTATATGTTTTTTTCTGGGCATGGCGGCTAACACTTGTAATCTCAACTACTCAGGGGCATGAGGCAGGAGGATCATCTGAGCCCAAGAGTTTGAGGCTGCAGTGATCTGTGATTGTGCCTTTTTACTACAGCCTGAGCCACAGGCTCCACTAAGACTCCATTTCTTAATTTTTTTTTTTTAAAAAGGGCAATTTTCTCCAGCTCCCCTTCTCTATGTGTTTCCCAAGTCTTTGGCTGCCAAGGGTCCCTTTCATCCACACACTTTCCAAAAACCTGGAGTTTTAGCCTTTATGTATATACTTTCATGACTAGATCTTGTATGGGGCAAAGCAGCGAAAGCGAAGTGTGAGAAAAAAATAATGGTGAATTTCCCCATGCTTTTCAGATTACAAGAGCATCTTTTCCCATTCTTCTGATCAGTGAGAACTTTTATCTCCTGCCTTCTTTCATTTTTCCTAAGTTCTGAATTTCATTCCACATCTGAACCTTACCTGTCCATGAGTTTCTTGCTACCCCTGAGCCTCATCCCCATTCTATTTTAGGACCTAGCTCTATTAATGATTCTCACTCCTGTCCTGAAAAGACATTTCTGAGTTTTACTCCATTGTAAGACTCATCTCACTTCCTGTCCATTTGGTCCCCTCATTTACCCTTGCCACAAGTACTCATTCTAGAGAGAAAATTTGTTCTGCACATTAAGTGGTTACTCAAACAAAGCAATGTTTCCACATTTTTATGCACCTGACCAAAACCGAAAATTTTACTTTAAACTTCTGTTAACTTAAGAATAAAGAGTTTGTTTACCTTTATTCATTAATTGTCTGTTTTGAGTTACCATTGCTGAATTTACAGCTGAAATGATCATACTGAAAGCAGGAACAGAAGAATGTGATTATCTTATGTTTTTTTATTTTTACTTTCTTTGACATTTAAAAACAGGATACTAGAATTATATTTACTATAAAAATTTTCTTCAGTCTCTTTCCTTTCTTGCAGATAATGTGGCTCACTGAGTTTTTGCTCAAAATAAAATAGTTTTTTGGGCTTCCGTCAAGATGCTAAATTGGATTTTTCTTCACTGGTGTTTTATGAGATGTTAATTTTGCTCGTTTCCAAAAAGAAGTGATTTTTCACAATCATTTATTCTTGGTCTCTAACTTCTTGGGACACAGACATAAGGATTAGGAAATGAGGTGAGAGGTGAGGTATAAATGTTCTCAACTGCATACTTTAGATAACATAATCTGTGAATTGAAATCCTTGCTTATTTATTTGATTAGGTTAACTTCTCAGGATACTGAGCAAACATCAAAAGAAAGTTTATTTCTGATAAGTTGTAAAACATATATTCAATTTTTTTCCTCCTAGGAACATTAAAACAATATAGGTTAAGATGTTAATTAGAGGCCCTGTGGGATGGCTCATGCTTGTCATCCCAGCACTTTGGGAGGCTGAGGCGGGAGGATCATCTGAGGTCAGGAGTTTGAGACCAGCCTGGTCAACATGGCGAAACCCCGTCTCTACTAAAAATACAAAAATTAGCCAGGCGTGGTGGCAGGCCCCTGTAATCCCAGCTACTTGAGAGGTTGAGGCAGGAGAATCACTTGGACCTGAGAGGAGGAGGTTGCAGTGAGCGGAGATCGCGCCATTGCACTCCAGCCTGGGCGACAGAGCAAGACTGTCTCAAAAATAAAATAAAATATTATTAGATTAATATAAATACTTGATTAGAGAGATGACTTTTCAGAAACTGCTTTTTTATCTTTAGGCAAAGAGTCAAACTTTACAGGGAAAAACTCAGGAGGAACATTTCAATTTATATGAACAAACCTATCTTTAAATTTAGAAAAAAGGCAGTAAGTTTATCGGTTTTAAAAAATTTGTTTCTAGTAATACATTGTGTTTAGAAGGTAGGCTGTCATTTTATCAAATTAATCATGACAATATACAGAGCTGAAAACATAAGCAATTGATGTCTTGGAATATAACGATTGAGAAAATATTTCTAAAACATTCATGATAATTTTGTTCAGTAAATGTGGCAAATTCAACATTCTAATTAAATGTGACATTCGTTAAGCAAATAATGAGTGAAATACTGTATAGGGATACATTAATTGTAAATTTTGTGTTTTAGTTAATTAAATGTTAAATTTCTTTTGTTTTATTTTTCCTATTCAAAACATTTTAAAATATAAGAAATAAGATATAAAACATTAAAATACATTTGAAGTCTCAACAACCATTTCCTCCCCCTTTCACCAGATGCCACTACTTTGATTTGATATTAATCATTCCAATACATTTTTAAAAAGCTATTACATAAAATATTGATTTCTCTTCTTTTAAGACCTTTACAAATGGTGTTTGTGAAAATGTACCATAGTACATACAGCTTTTCTCACTCTATATTTTCCAGTGTCCATATCAAATGCATTTCCATAGATAGCAAGTTTATTCATTTTTCTCTATGTAAGATCCCATTTTGTAAATTTTTTTTTTACTTATTCATTCATTATCTCAAATATATTTAGGTTATTTCCAAGTTTTTAGTATTGCAACAATGAAACAGTGAATATACTTTGGCATACTTTATTCAAACTTTTTTTTCTGTAAAAGTCCAGATAATAAATATTTTCATCTCTGTGAGCCAAGAGGACACCTATTCTACCTTTGTAATGAGATGGTGCCCACAGACAGTACATGCCATGGCTGTGTTTGTAGTCAGTAGCCATAGGTTTATGTAATTCCTTATATGTATTTTGCAGGTTATCTTTCAACTTATTTTCAATTTTTACTCCTAAATCAATGAATTATATAACCAGCAAAAAAGGTATTAAGTGTTTGCCATTTAAATCTTTGAGTTTAAAATTTAATTGTGAACACATTCCACAGGACACTGTATTAGGTGGTTACAGGCTTTATTCACAGACTATAATTCATGTGCCTTATATTATGCATGACTTATAGGGTTTTCAAGGAGAAACTTAAAATAAATTCACTTTAATAAAAATTGAATTTGTTCTCAACTGGAAAGGAGATAGTTTCTAAATGAGCCAATAGTTTGGGTCATTTAGAAAACATAATTTTGAAAATATAGGCATGAGCAATACTATTTCCTTTGTCAAGAGTAAGACAATTATACTAATGTTACTGCAAAGGAGTTCAGATTTTATGTATTTCTGTTAGCTGTCATGTTTCCATAGAAACAATGACTGAGAAAATCAGTGTTAATTTTGGCTCCTTCACCTTGTCATTCTAACACAACATACATCTGTGTGTATAAAATATGTGTTTATACACATACAGAATAATATATATGAAAATAATATTAATTTTTATTATTTTTAACAAACACAACTGAAACTCAGATTCTTCATAGAGATGTGAGTTGGAAAAGCAGACTAAAATCCCCAGAGCAGAATAAGGTCATCTTTATTTAACTTTATGTCATCCATTCTCTTTTCATTAAATTAATAAAAATAGACATGGCCTGTATGAGATTCTAGATAATAGTTTTGTATTGAACTGCATGTAAAAATAATATGAAGTTTTGCTTTATTCAATGAAAAGTCTATTTCATGAATAAGCCAATATTAGATTATTTAATAGTGATGATTTTATAATTTATTGCTATTCAGTGTTATTACTTGAATAGAAAATGCATAATTTAAAAATCTGTGCTATTAAAATATTTCTAGGTCAAAATTTGGCATACTTAAAGACACTTGACGTTTTAAACCTGGAGACTCCTAAAAGAATATGATGAATATTGTCAATTCTTGCATAGAAAAGTTTGTTTCTTCAATATGGCATTAATGCAAAAGCAGCATCGTACTCGGGATATTTTTCAAATGTTGGATTGTGATGGGAAATTACGATCTTACTGTTTTCTACCAATTTTTTTAAATGTGTAATTTAATAGAAGGATGTCAACTTTCCCTGTGGAATAATGCATTCAACAACAGTGTTGTGGAATATGAAAGAGCAGTAGCAATAATTTATTTGAGCTTATGTAAAAAGTTAAGCCAGGAGGTATCTTAGGTACTCTAAGTTCCTTTTCTTAAGTACTCAAGTTTAGGATAGGTGAGTAATGCAATAGAGAGTTCTTTCCAAGTAGATGCAGGGTTTTGATAATATATTTTTAATCATTTACAGGACTATTTACATTCTCATATCCCTAGAGTTGCTGGATATTTTCAATTGAGTTAATTAATGGTAGTCATATTATTAATTGTTACTACTTGCCGGGCACTATGTGCCAGCATCATGCTTCACACTTCACATTTGTTACTTCATTAGAATTGTTAATTCTAGAAGACAAGTGCTGTTATTTCTCTGATTCCACAGATGCTCAAGAAATCAAACCCAGCAAGTCTCAGCTCAAAGCTTGTCTCTCAACCATTGTTGACACCACCTGTTTATACAAATAGCTTTGTTAATTCATCTTAATTTTCTTCATTTAGGCAAATTGATTATCTCTGGTTTAATCAATTCAGCCTGTGGAAAGAATCATATTCCTTAAACCAACTCAATTGAGCCCTGTACCCATTATTACTTATTTTGTGAATACTATTCCACCCCATTTGTTAAATTACTAACTTTAATTAATGCAAGAAAAATCATCATGAATATTTATTTTGTGGAGGGAAATATTCATTCAAACAAATTTTTAGTATTTTAAAATCTTTTCTTTTTTGATTCTGCTTTATGTGTTGTCTACAAGTGAATGGCTTAAATTTGCAATGGAAAATAATATAAGTCGTCTTAACATCTTTCAATAACATTTTAGTATTTTCTTCAAAGCCCCTTGTCATGTCTTTGGTTAGTTTTTTTTTTTTTTTTTTGACTTAAGTGCCTTTTTCAAAACTATTTACATTTCATGTATTGATGTTTAATACAGCATGTGTGCAAAGCTCCCTCTTGCTTTCTGTGTAGACTATATGACTGTATGGTTACAGAAACAAGAGCTCACACTAGTACCTCCAACTCCAACACAACTCCACAGTGGTAGATTCCTTTTTTTTTTTAATTGAGACAGTTTCGCTCTTGTTGCTCAGGCTGGAGTGCAATGGCGCGATCTTGGCTCACTGCAACCTCCGCCTCCTGAGTTCAGGCGATTCTCCCGCCTCAGCCTCCCGAGTAGCTGCGATTACAGGTGCCCACCACCACGCCTGGCTAATTTTTGTATTTTTAGTAGAGACGGAGTTTCTCCATATTGGTCAGGCTGGTCTCAAACTCCCGACCTCAGGTGATCCCCCCTACCTCAGCCTCCCAAACTGCTGGGATTACAGGCGTGAGCCTCCGTGCCAGGCCGTGGTAGATTCTTACATTTCATCTTGGCTTATTTCAATTTTTTTTCAAACCAGCTTTTATTATCCATAGTACACTTAGTTACTTCTTTCAGCCCTACTATAAAGAAGTTACGGCATTGCTAACTCATATCTTATTACAAATTTACTAACTAGAATACAGTGTGTACTTTTATTTTTAACATTCCAATATGTAGTCAAACAATATTTTTCAAAGTTACTTAGGTCAGCTCCTTACTTCTGTACAAATATAATGTTGTCATATCACTTATTTTTAGTACAGTTAGATTCATTTGTCACAGTCTATAATCCATCTTGGGTACCCTCTGTATCTTGGTCAACTTTTAAAACTTGTATAGAAGACAGTTATTCTTTGTGGTGTACAGTTCTGTGTGTTGTGAAAACTCCTAGAGTTGTGAATCCACCAGCATAGTATCATAAAGAACAGTTCTATCACCTCAAAGTTTTCTTATGCTGCCCCTTTGTAATACCCTTTCCTGCAACTCTAACCCTGAATACTACAATCTGTTTTCCATCTATGCAGCATTGTTGATTGAGAGTGTCATATAAATGGAAAATTACACTATGTGGCCTCTTGGCCTGGCTTCTTTCACATACCAAAATTAAAAATTCATCCATGTTGCACATGCGTATTAGTCCGTTCTTACGCTGCTGTGAAGAAATATCCAAGACTGGGTAATTTATAAAGGAAAGAAGTTTAATTGACTCACAGTTCCACATGGCTGGGAAGGCCTCAGGAAACTTAGAATCATGACGGAAGGTGAAGGAGAAGCAGGCACCTTCACAGGGTGGCAGGACAGAGTGAGTGAAAGCAGAGGAAATGCCAGACATTTATAAAACCATCAGATCTCGTGAGAACTCACTCACTATCATGAGAACAGCATGGGGGAAACTGCCCCCATGATTCAATTACTTCCCATGGGTCCCTCCCACTACATGTGGGGACTATGAGGATTACGATTCAAGATGAGATTTAGATGGGGACACAGCCAAACCATATCAACATGAATCATTAATTTGTTTCTCTTTTGTGTTGAGTAGTTTTCCATCATATGGGTATGCATGGTTTATTTATTCACCAGTTGAAGAATATCTGGGTTGTTTCTAGTTTTTAGTGACTATAAATAAAGCTGCTAGAAACATTCACGCATGTTTTTCTAGAAGCATACATTTTTATTTTCCTGGGGTAACAACAGGAATGGTACTGCTGGGTCATATAGGTAAGTGTATATTTAAATTGAAAAGAAACTATGGTTGGACGGGGTGGCTCACACCTGTAATCCCAGCACTTTGGGCGGCTGAAGTGGGCGGATCACAAGGTCAGAAGGTCAAGACCATTCTGGCCAACATGGTGAAACCCCGTCTCTACTAAAAGTACAAAAATTAGCTGAGCGTGGTGGTGCGTGTCTGTAGTCCCAGCTACTAGGGAGGCTGAGGCAGGAGAATAGCTTGAACCTGGCAGGCGGAGGTTGCAGTGAGCCGAGATTGCGCCATTGCACACTCCAGCCTGGAGACAGAGCGAGACTCCATCTCAAAAAAAAAAAAAAACTATGAAAGCATTTTCCAAAGTGGCAAAATCAATTTTGCATTCCACTTGCTTCTTATCCTCACCAAAGTTTGGTTGCGAAAATGTATTTTCCAAAGTCTTGTCAATATATAAGTGGGTTGTTTGTTTCCTTATTAGCAAGTTGTTAGAGTGCTTTATGTATTCTGGATGCAAATTCCTTTCAGATACATGATTAGCAAATATTTTATCTTAGTTGTGGCCTGCCTTTTCATTCTCTAAACAGTGACTATTGCACAGTATTATTAATTCTAATGAAGTCCAATTGATCAATTTTTTTAATGGATCATGCTTTTGGTTTCAAATCTAAAAACACTTTTCTAAATGTAAAGTCATAGACATTTTCTGCTATGTGTTCTTCTGGAACTTTTATTGATTTATATTTTAGATTTAGGCCAAGAGCTATTTTTAGTTCATACTTCATACAAAAATGAACTCTAAGTGCATTGCAGTCGTAAATGTAAAACATAAATCTGTGAAACCAAAAAAGAAAAAACATAGGGAAAAGTGTTGAGTATATAGAACTAGACTTACAGTTCTTAGAGTTAATACCAAAAGGCATGATCCATAAAATTAAAATTAATGAACTGGACTCCATCAAATTTAAAACTTTGCTTTGTTAAGAGGATGAAAAGTCAAGTTACAAACTTGAAGAAAATATTTGCAAATGACATCCAACAAAGGACTAGTGTATAGAATATATAAAATTTCTTTTTTCTTTTTTTTTTTTTTTTTAGCAGCAGCAAGAGTAATTGCAAAGAATGAAAGAACAAAGCTTCCACAGTGTGGAAGGGGACTCGAGCAGGTTACCTAGAATATATAAAATTTCAATAGAAAAATGACCAATTAATAAATGGTCATATGACATGGACATTTCACTAAAGTGGAGAGACAGATGACAAGCCCATGAAAAGAAGTTTCGGCATCATTAGGCATCAGGGAAACGCAAATTAATATCACAATAAGATATTACTACACCTCTGTAAGAATGTTTAAAGTAAAAAATAATAGATATACCAAATGTTGGCTGGAATTCAAAGAAACTGGATCATTCGTTCATTGTGGTTGGGAATGTTAAGATGATATAGCCAGTCTGGAGAACAGTTTATCACTTTTTAAAAAAACTAAACATGCAACTACCATATGATTCTATATTTGCACTTTTTAGTGACTGCTACCATTAGTCAAGTTTTTTTACAAGTATATTACGTGGAGGTTTAGGACGCTGGCATTTTTCTTGTAGGTGTGTAAAGCCCAAGCAAAAAGATCATCTTTTCCGGGTTTTCAAATTCTGGTATTTAACTTATGAGATGATCAATAAAACAAAATGATACTATGAAAATTAAGTCAGCATCAAGGTGGTGGCTGTGTTCTTGGAAAAAAAATAACTGATGATTCATTTTAATTCCAAGTAACTCTGATATTTCAGAATATGATTAAGAGAAAAGAACGGACTTTGGTACATAATTGTTAAGTTCAATGCAACGTATGCAGTGAAAGTGTATTTCATTGAGAAAATGGTAGTTATGTAAATAGAAATTTCCAAGAATGGAATTGTTCATGATTATGATATTAAACATAATAGGTAATATGGTCACATAACTTATTTTGTGTTTTGCCACATTCCAGCTGAATTTTGTGCATCAGAATATAATTTCCTTCGCAACAAGGATGCCTATGTAACAACCAAATGATAATTTAGGCAGTTTAAGACACTGAAGTAAAGTTTTCTACCTAAGAGGATTGTATCCACTAAATTGTGGATTCAATTTTCGACTTTGATTTATAAAAAAATACTGAAAAGCAAAATATAAATACTAGCAGCTTATGTAAATTAAAAAGGGCATAGAAAAATACTGATCATGACAAATCCTTTAAAAAACAGTAACAATTTTATATTTCTTCATTTTAGTATTTTACATCTAGACAATTTTAGAAAAAGCTGCCTTTAGTACATATGCATTTACAGCTAAATTTTTGGATGTTATAACCTAAGATATTTTATTATTGAATAGTATTTGTACCATTTCAATAAAAAGCCATGTATTTAAATGTACTAGATAGAATATATTACTTTAGATACAAGTCATTTCAAGTTTAACTTCTGTAAAATCTGTCTTGAAGAGACATTTTCTCTCAGTCTGTATGTCAGAGTTTATCTACAATATCTTAATTTTCTACATACTTTAAGATGTTAAAATGCCTTGATATACGAAGCTTTAAATTATCTACCTTTTATTTGCACAAGAATCAACACTATAAATTGTCTACATATTATAGGAGTTCTTCATGAAACAAGTCTACCTGTCTCTCTGTTTCTGTCTCTATTTCTGTCTCTGTCTCTGTTTCTCTCTCGTCTGTCCTCTATCTCCCCCCTTCTCTGTCTTTCCTTTCATTAATAGTGAATGATTTCTATCCTGTGTATCTTGATTGTGTGATTATAGATTATAGCTGTTATTACGGTGTATCTTTCCATAATTGAATAAACTTTCCGCGTATACTTTACACAACTTTTTGCTCAAAATTATGCAATTGAGAGTGCTGCATAGCCAAAGTACATTACCTCGCATTATTAATTGCTTTGTAAAAATGATTTCCTTACAATTGTATAATGTGTTTTATTATTATTATTTTTTAATTTTTTTAAATTTTTTTTATTATACTTTAAGTTCTAGGGTACATGTGCACAATGTGCAGGTTTGTTACATATGTTTACATGTGCCATGTTGGGTGCTGCACCCAGTAACTCATCATTTACGTTAGGTATATCTCCCAATGCTTTCCCTCCCCCCTTCCCCCACCCCACTACAGGCCCCGGTGTGTGATGTTCCCCTTCTTGTGGCCAAGTGTTCTCATTGTTCAATTCCCACCTATAGCACGTTGCTTGATGCTATCCAGTTAACTCTGTTGTCATTCAATGGAAATTATTTGCTATCAGATTAAACAAGATAATTATTGAATTCTGTATAAATCTTTCCATTACTTAAAGGTTACAATTTATTTTATAACATGGTGGTAAGTGTAACAAAATATGCTCAGAAATTCCCTGATATTGAGGAATGCTGAATCATTATTATTCAAAACGAAGAATAATAATGAAATATAGATTCAATCTTTTCTGTGATGCCTCTCAATATCGTTAAGTTTATGGAAAATATTATATTAGAACTGTAGTGTGAGAGGTTTCCTATCTAGCTAGTCAAGGTGTATGCCTGCTGCCTGAACTTTGAGCCTGGGCAGTGAGCCAAGTCCATGGTGCTCCGTGGAGGAGCAGGTGTTCCTGAGAACCTAAACGTCCCCCAAAGTATCTGAGAACCTACCAAGAAAAATAGTCTCATTGCTTAAAAAGGTGGGCAAAGAGCCAGAGAATTAGCCTAAAAGTAGATCAGAGACAAGGGGCGGGGCGGGTCTCTCAAGCTGTCCTGCTGTGGTCTAGGAGTGCCTTGTATGTAAGTCTTAAACTCATCTACTCACCAAGCTGGACTTGTCTGAGTCTTTTTTCAGTTTCTCAGCTCCCTCCCAGTTTGGGGGGCAGTTTTTCTATATGATTCTGGGTTTTTCTTGTTACAATTGGTGTCACAAACAGAATCTGAGAGACCAAATGATGAGTCAGGAAGGAACATCTGTCGGGGCAATCTCGGGGCGGTTGGCAACTTGTATTATGTGGAGTTGCCCAAGTGCTCAACCTTTTTTCCTTGTTGTTTTTTTTTTGAGACTGAGTCTCGCTCTATCGCCCAAGCTGGAGTGCAGTGGGGCCATCTCAGCTCACCGCAATCTCCGCCTCCCAGGTTCAAGCGATTCCCCTGCCTCAGCCTCCAGAGTAGCTGGGACTACAGGTGTGCAACCACCACGCCTGGCTAATTTTTTGTATTTTAGTAGAGACGGGGTTTCACCATGTTGTCCAGGATGGTCCCGATCTCCTGACCTCTGGTGATCTGCTCGCCTCGGCCTCCCAAAGTGCTGGGATTACATGCATGAGCCACCGTGCCCGGCCCCAAGTGCTCAACCTTTGTGGGCTGCCACTTAAGTGCAGGGATATACTTGGACAAAGCTGGTGGAGACTGAGCCTCTACTGCAAGAAGCTAAGATATTAGAGTGCGATAAGAACAGTAAGTGCGCTGTTGTTGCAATAGGGCTTGTTACTAAGAAATCGTTAGAGCAGGAAAGGAAGAAGGGGTAGAAACTCCTGCAGAAGGTCAAAGGCATGCCGGGTTTTCTAGGACCCAAGCTGGTTTTGTATTATGGCCCATTCTTGTGCACATTTTAAAACTGATAGACAAATTCTCAGAAAAATTCAGAGCTCAAATGGTTAACCTACAACTATATGGTTAAGTAGAGTCTTCTAAAGCTCTCTATTTTGCTTTTTCCTTTTCTGCCTGCTTTGAATCTACTAAGTCACTGGTATTGAGATATTAGATATTATAAAATCCACTAATGAAAGGCCACTTGGAAATTTTGTTTTTCTTAAACAGTTCAGTAAGTTCCAGCAAAAATGTAAACAATAAATTCATTTGGAACTGAGGGGGAGAAAAGGGCTAAAGAGGTTATACAAAATCAAATAGCCATGGAAACTACTTTTGGACAAATAAAGTTGAGCCATGTGAACAGGTCCCAATTTTGTCAAAAATAACTTGAATCCAGCTATCTTTTGTAAAATAATGAGTTTACGATATTGTCTCATGACTAGAGTTCTGAGGTAAAAGCTATTGGATCTTTCTCTGTGTATGATATATATGTTTCAGTATGTTGTTGTTGTTGTTGTTGAGATGGAGTCTCGCTCTGTCACCCAGGCTTGAGTGCAGTGGCAAGATCTTGGCTCACTGCAACCTCTGCCTCCTGGGCTCGGATGATTGTGCTGCCTCAGCCTCCTGAGTAGCTGGGATTACAGGCATGCACTCACCATGCCCAGTTAATTTTTGTATTTTTAGTAGAGATAGGGTTTCACCATGTTGGCCAGGCTGGTCTTGAACTCCTGACCTCAGATGATGCACCTGCCTTGGCATCCGGAAGTGTTGGGATTACAGGCGTGAGCCACTGCCCCCAGCCTAAATATGTTTATGTGTATGTACATGCTACCAAATTGGCATATAAATAAATGAGTAGTCATAAATCAAATAAGTTCAAATGCTTTTCAAGCTTGTGTGAATTCAATAATCTTTGGTAAATAAGCTGGCTTTAAAATTATTCGTAGAATAAAAATGTCTTCAAAAGTGTCAGCACTTTTGAAGTTTACTGATTAGATGAGTTTTATATTTGCCTCTGCCAGATACTTTAAGGTGTCAGGATTTGACATGAAGGTTGTAAGGCTGTAAACCTTGTAAAAATCAGAATGATCTTCATCTATGTGATTTTTTGATAAGCAAGTTTAATTTGATATTGTTGGTTTAATGTAAACAGCAGGATTTTCTGAGTTATTGGCATAAAGTACAAATCGGCCCACTCACAGCTCCTGTGACAGCCCCATATGGCCTGTGAAGAAACCAGATGGCACCTGGAGAATGGTGGTAGACTACCATGAGCCAAAAAATGTGGTGCGCCCTGCCCATGCAGCTGTGCCCAATATTGCTCAACTGCTGGAGCAGGTAGTGCTTAGCTTGGGAAATATCCATGCTGTGATTGGCTTGTCTAATGCCTTTTCCAGTATCCCTTAGCAGTATCCCTTAGCAAACAGGATCAGTTTGCGTTCGCTTAGGACAACCAACAGACTTTCCGGGAGCCACCACAATGGTAGCTTCCTTGGGTGCTTTCTAAAGAGGTAAAGGGTAATATAAAGGGTAATTTGTAAAGAAAAAAGGAGCTGCACAGCTCCACCATCTGTCCTAATATGGTTGCCTAGGACCTGAATAGACTCCCCTTGCCTGCCTCAGTCTACCTGTTTCACTACATTAATGATAACATACTAACCTCCGAGTCTCTTACGGACTTGGAGACTGTCCTACGAATCGTCTTGGACAGCCTGAAGGACAAGGGGTGGAAAGTCAACCTCAAGAAGAAACAGGGGCCCAGCATAGAGATCAAATTCTTAGGAGTTTTCTGGTTGAGTAAGATGCAAAACCTACTCGGAGCTGTCATTGATAAGACAGCACAGCAGCCCGTTTCCCAGACAGTAAAGCAACTCCAGGTTTTCCTAGGTTTCTTGGGCTACTGGAAGATACTCATTTCTCATTTGACACCAAGCCTCCACCCATTGTACACCCCTAATAAAAAAAAAATAAAAATTGGGTCTGAACACACATAGAGCAAGAGGCATCTGATAAAACAAAAATAATGGTGAAATAAGCCTGAGCATTAGGTGCCACACTGCCACAGCATGCTTTTGTATTAGGAGTCACTAGAGATGCCACAGGTATGAATTGAAGTTTATGGCAAAAACAACCAACAGAAATGGTACCTGTAGGGGTTGGGTCTCAATTATGGAAGGGAGCAGATTCATTCTATACAGTTCTACAGCAACAACTCTTGGCCTTGTATGGGGATTGCAACAAGTGGAGGCCATCACCAGAAAGCAGACCATCATAGTAAAAACTACCTATCCTATAAAATGTTGGTGGAAGGCCTTCTAGCCAAGCCCAGCTCTGGGGGTGGTACAGTCACATACCCTGCATAAGGTGCATGTCTAGCTACAACGGATGGTGTCTTGTCCATTAGTCCTTTACTTTTTTATTTACTTACTTTTTTTGAGATGGAGTGTCACTGTGTCACCCAGGCTGGAGAGCAGTGGCGCCACCTCGGCTCACCACAACCTCTGCCTTCCGGATTCAAGCAATTCTCCTGCAGATAGTGCAGATAGTGTGAGGAAGGCTGGAAACTTACCAATTAGCTATTAAGCTTGCTCCTGGGGAAGGAAGCCATGTGTGGTACTGTAAGGCAGGCTTGAGACCTGTGGTGGCTTCCCTAATAGGGCCAGTGGGAGAAAATACAGCAGTAATTATGTTATGAGGAATGGATGCACCTATGGACGTTCCTACCAAACACCTGTGTTTACACCCACAGGCTGTGGCTCCTGCTACCCATGGCAGCTGGTAATGTCTTCTTGGACTGGGCTATGACCATAGCTGCAGTCAGCAACCAGTTCAATTTTAGGGTATATGAATACCTCCCCCTGTCAAGTGATAATGATAGGCCTTGGAATAGTCTGTCTTTCTCCCTACAGAACTGGAATGATTGGTTCAATAGCACCAGTAATGCAAACTGGATTCACCGGGGATCACCTCTACCTGGAAACCCAATCACTAACTCAACAGAGATCCAACAACATGCGCCCTTATAGGCATTACCTGTTATGCCTATATCCCTGATTGTATTATTTCTTTCTTGCATTGCTATAAAAAAATGCCTCAGACTGGGTAATTTATAAAGAAAAAAGATTTAATTGGTTCACAGTTCCACAGATGTACAGGAAGCATGAAGGCTGGCATCTGCTCAGCTCCTGGGGAGGCTCAATCATGGCAGAAGGTGAAAGGGAAAGCAGGCACATCGTACAGACCCAGAGCAGGAGGAAGAGAGAGGGCGGAGGGTGCTACAGACTTTTAAACAACCAGATCTCATGAGAACTCACTCACTATTAGGACATCATGCAGGGAGATGGTGTTAAACCATGAGAAACTGCCCCCATGATCCAATCACCTCCCACCAGGCCCCGCCTCCAACATCAAGAATTACAATTCAACATGAGATTAGGGTGGTGACACAAATCCAAACCATATCACTGATAAAGAAAATAATGTCACAGATGCTTTAAATCATTTGTCATCTCAGATCCATGGTATAGCCCAGTTAGGTTCTTTGACTCATTCTCAAATTGGTTACATACCTTACCCTCTCACTGGAGTGGTATTTTGCCAATAGGCATTATATAATAATTGTTGCTACCTTCTGCTTTTTATGCTGTTGTGTACACTGTGGATATGGTCTGTATGCACAAGCCATGGCTCTGCATTATAAACCTGTATAATTCTCCTCCCTCACTCAGGGACTCTCATGCAAGATTGGTGGAAAGAATGAAAGAATTAGAAGATGAAATGGATTTTAGTATGACGGGTCTCCTACCTGCCTAGTCAAGGGCATATGCCTGCTGCCTGAACCTTAAAGGCCAGAGAATTAGCCAAGGCCATGGGGCTCTGTGGACGAGCAGGTGAAACTAGTCTCATCACTTAAGCACAACAGGCAAAACGCCAGAAAATTGGCTTAAAAGTGGTTTAGAGACAAGGGACAGGGCAGACCTCTAAAGCTGTCCTGCTGCAGTCCAGGAGTGCCTCATATGTAAGTCCTAATAAACTCACCTACTCACTAGCTTGGTCTTGTCTGAATCAACTGTTGTTCTCTTGGCTCCCTATCAGTTTGGAGACTATTTTTTTCATGTTATTCCAGGTTTTTCTCATCATAAGAAATAAATCATGATTTGGTTAAATTTTATGGCCACAATTTCCTTTATATAATGCTCTCATCTTAAAATAGTGAACATTTGCTCATTTCCTTTCTTTGCCTAAAATAGTATGTAGTTATTGGTATTTTTAATCCTAAATTACATAAAATCACTGAAAAGGAAAAATATTAATACCTTAAATTCTCATTATTTTAGGAGATAATGATTGTGCTACCCCTGACAAAAAGGCAAAAAATAAAATAACGGTGGCAAAAATTATAGCCAATGAAGACTAACAAAGCATAACATCAAGGGCTTAATGCACAGATATTAAAACAGTGTTCCTTTTTACCTTTGAAATCAGCTACAAGCAGTCTTCATTTGAGAGAGTTTTTCAAGGTTAAGGACAGTCATTGCCATTTCTAACAGGTTGCTCAGATGTTGAGTAATTTCGGCTTTATTTCCCACAGCCACTTTCAATTTTCTCACTAGAAGTAACAAATGGGTTCTTTGTAGTGAAGGAAAGCCAAGCCCAGGGCAATGGGACACGAAGATCAAGTTTAAGGAGGCTGCCAGTGCCACATGGCCATTTCAACCATATGAATTCTCAAACTGCACGGTGCTATTATTGGCCACATTTCCAAATTCTTTCTGCACACTCAACTTCTTCCTGGACTCTGCATGTTTCATCCAGCCAAATTCCCAAATTCCTGCTTCCCATTAAATTCCTCCTACAAAAACATTCTTTTTGCCACTTCTTACAAGGGGTAGTGGCTAAAAGACAGGTCTAGAGCCAGGATGCCTGGATTTAAACCTTAGTTCAGCTACTTACCTGGAAAGGCTGTCAGCCCTCTACATCTCAGTTTTCTCATTCATCAGTTAATACTGGCAGCTTCCTCATAGGTCTTATAGAGGTTATTCAATGAGTAAATACACATGAAGTTCTTTGAGTGGTGCCTGGCACATCACGAGCACCATATAAGCATGTGTTTTTGGTTAATACACTTATTCTTGTGCATTTTATGCCCATATTTCACCCTCTTCCTTTATTAATTTTTTCTAGTACTCCTTGTAAAAATCTATTTCTTCTACCTTCTGACAGAATGTTTTTCCATGGTTTTGCTGACAGTGAAATCTCTCTTTTCTTAGCTAACACAGCTTCCAACCCACATCCTAAATAGGCTTCATGATATTAATCAATATTAGAGAAATCCAGGATCTACAGTAGTGTTATGAAAATTTGAGCAGAAATGCCTTAAGGCTGAGCATGGATTGTCCATTGTGCCATTATCCCTACCATTGAATTCTGCATAGTACAACATCTCTGTAGAACTTTAGTTCGCTTCCACCAATCGGTTCTTCCAACTTCAGAGTCATTATTCAAGTGGTTTCCAGTGAGTTATAAGCAACATTCCTTTAGAAAGACCCTTTCTCATTTGGGCTCTGTTCCTGATGAGGATCCTCAGGAATTAGGCTGGTGGGTCCTCAGTATATTTTATCAGTTCATCTTTTCCTAATTCAGCACAAGGATATGGGAGTGAAGTAACAAAACAGCATATCTTTTTTTCTTAAAAAGAGTTGAAGCATTTTGTTGGGCATACTGAGTAGAACCAACTTGAAGGATATATTAATTCATACTTCTTTTACATTCAAATTAATGTCTCAAGCCACTCTCCTTCCAGCTCACAGGCAATCCAGTATTTCTACTTTGGAGCCTCCAAGAATTAATTAAGAATTATGGATGCTTGCTAAGTGTTTATAGAGAACATTGCTTATCTTGTGTTGGTGCAGACATTTAAAAACTCAGAGTTATTATTTCATTAAGGTTGGAAACCCCATAACTGCCTCTGAAACATCTACTTTAGAAGCAGTTCCTTTTTTTTTATAGCTACCATAAAGGAAGACCTCAGGGGTTCTCTGCTCATAGTGATATCCGTTTTGGAGATGCCAACTCTTGATAGAAATAGTTGTACAACTTATGTGCTGGGGATCAAGTCTACTGCCCCACTACCACCAGTGTTAGTGTGAATCTCAAGCTAACCTCTTAATGTCATGTTCAGCTGAGGTTACTCTATGCTTGAGATCATATATCTTAAGCCTTGAGTTACATTCATATGCTCTTGCCACTGCAAAGCCCACTCTCAGATTGTGTATCTGGGTATAAAAAGATTTTCTTCTTCAGTCACACTGTGTGCCATAGTCAGCCCTCTGCTAGCATTGGTCCATACCCCTCTTCATATGGGGGAAACATATTTCGGTTGTTTCTTAAATTGTGCCAACCAGGTTACCACAGTCCCTTCACATGTGAGGATATATTTAGAGTCTTTCTTATTTTTTTATTAGAAATAATGCTGGAATGAACATCTTTTTACATATATATTGCATATTTGCCCAATTATTATGTTAGAATAAAATTTTAGAACCCCTACGATTGAAGCAAAGATTAAATATTTCTAAAGACTGTGGCACATATTTCCAAAGGACTTTTAGATTTGTTGTATATTTCGCCCTTTTGCCAATGTGTTGGAAGAAACATAATTTACACCAACTCATTAATTGCATCTTAAAAGCATCTTGCAGTTTTCAAAGAAAGCCTTCGCACATGCTTTAATTTTCATATCAATCTTGTGAAGCTGTCAATATTATTTCTATCTTACCTATAATAACAATGAAACAGCAGATTTAACTAACATAATGAAGATCAAACAGGTAATACTTGGCTGAAGTGCTATTTGAATTTGAATAATATGGAATACCTTTGTGTATTTATTCATCCTCTTTTTCTGTATGCATTTGTTGAGCACCAATAATGTGTCAGGCACTGTGCAGGGAGTGGGGTATGGGCCACTTAGGTGGAAGATAAGCTCTCTGACACCATTGAACTTACATTTTAGGAGGAATGAAGACATTAACAATATTTGCATATTTATAAATAAGAAATATTGAGATTGTGATAAGTACATATTGGAGGTATCTCAGAAAATATAATGGGGAGATTGCAACCTAGTGAGAGCAGTCAGCAAGGCACAGGAAACATGGCATGCCAAAGGGACTGCAGAAAACCACTATAGCCAGAGGTAGAGAGTGAGAAGCTGCATGGCATGAGATGAAGCTGGAGAAGTAGAGACCAGACTGTGCAGAGCTCACTGGCCCCATGCTTCTCCGTTTTTCAGTGCTGGAGAGTCAGTTTTGTTTGTTTCAATTTTCTGGGAACAATACTTATGTAAAATAAGGTAAATAATACTAAAAACCAAACAAATTTTAAAGTACATAAAATACAAGCTCCAAGTATATGTTTAGTTTATAGACATAAAACTGCTCTGTGGAAATCACCATCAAAATGTCTAGATGCTTGCTCTTGGTTTCTGTTCTCATCTCCCTGCAGAGCATTAACCGTCCAGGAAACTGGGCTGCAGAAAGCACATCAGGCAGCACAGCTCTAGGCCACGGCTATGCCTAAGAGCAATAAAAGGGAGCACCTAGTTAACATTATCCGGAGTGTGTTTTGAGATGATCAGTCTGGCTGCCTGGGGGGAGAAAAGTGGATTTGGGTGGATGAATTAGGAAGTGAATTCACAGGACAGAGAGTGATGATGACAGTGTGGGCCAATGTTGTAGGTGAGATTTCAAAAATAGCCCCCTAAGATATCCCACCCTAATCTCTAGAATCTATGAATATTAGCTATTGTACCACTGATTATGTTATATGCACAATTGACCTTAAGGTAGGAAAATTATCTGGATGCGTCTGCTCTAATCACTTGAGTCCCGAAAAGAGCTTAGAGAGCTTTCTCCAGCTGGTTGTGGGAGGAGAAGTCAGAGACATTGAGAGCAGAAGAAAAATTCACTGCACCATTGCTGACTTGAAGTTTGAGGGTGCTCTGTGATGAAGAATGTGCACAGGTGGCCTCAAGAAGCAAGGAACAGTCCTCCGCTGACAGCCAGCAAGGAAATGGGGATTTCGATGCTAACATTGCAAGAAGCTAAATTCTAGCAAGAAGAGGAATGATCTTGTAAAGGGACTCCAAGCTCCAGATGACAATGCAGCTGGCTGACACTTTGATCTCAGCCTGAGCAGAGAACCTAGCCACACCCTGCTAAACTTCTAATCTTCAGCACTGTGACCTAATATTATTGGTGTTGTTTTAAGCTGCTGAGTTTGTGTTGATTTGTTATACAGCAATAGAAAACCAATACAGCCAGAATGGTGCCAAGGGAGATTATAAAGAAGAGGATAGATGGATTTTGGCAATAATTTAGTAAGTAAAATTGATGTGAGATAGTGATTTGATATAAGAGATAAAGAAGAAGTGTTGAAGATGACTCCTAAATGTCTGGTTTATATGACTAGATGGATGATGGTTCCATTTACTAAGATGACAGAACATACCAGAAGAGGATCAAGTTAAAAGGGAAAAAAGATTATGATTTAATTTTTTTTGGCTTGATTTGTTTTGAAGTGACTGTGATGCATCTGAGAAGAGCTGTCAGCTGTCAGCCAAGCAGTTGTATTTATAGACCTAGAACTCAACAAGAGGTATGGGCTAGGAATGAAAATGTGTGAGTTATCTGTATAGAAGTGATGATTAGAGCCCTGGGTGAGGTTAACACAGAGTAAGTAGAAAGTGCATTTAGGACAGAGCATGAGGCTGTAAAGACCTCAGAGGAGAGGAAAAGCCTGGAAAGATAGGGATCCCTGAGAAGTTGGAGCAAAGCCAGGGGAGTGTTAGATCGAGGAACTTGGATTAGTTCCTAATGCTGCTGTAACAAATTACTACCAACTAGGTGCTCTAACAAAACATTAGTTTATTATCTCCCAGTTCTGACAGTCAAAAATCTGGCACAGATCTCACCAAGTAAAATCACACTGGTAGGCTGCATTTCCTCCTGGAAGCTCTAGGTGGAATTGATTCCCTTGCTTTCTCCAGCTTCTACAGGCTACTGGCATTCCTTGGCTCAAGGCCCCATCCTCCATCTTCAAAGCCAGCAACATCAGGTCAACTTCTTTTCATCCTTCCATCTCTCTGCTTCTCACTCCTGCACCTCCTTCTTCCACTTTTGAGGCTCTTTGTCATTACATTGGGCCCTCCTGGATAATACAAGATTTTAAAGTCATCTGATTAGCAAACTTAATTTTATGTTATCTTGACTCCCCCTTTCCATATCACATAGTCACAGGTCCTAGGGACTAGGACGTGGACATCTTTGGTTGTCATCACTCTGCTTACTACAGGATTTATCTACATGATGTGTAATATAATAATCTTGAAGAGAGCTGGTTTTATGAATGGTAAATGCAGAAGTAATAAATAGTTCAGCAGGTATAGAGTGCAGTGGGAATGAAGTCAGAATGGAGTGACTATGAAAAACCTTGAGAAGTTCAGCTATGAATGAATAAAAGGAAGTAGAATAAAGAAAAGGAATAAAAGGAAGTAGCTATGGGTGGTTTAGGATCTGGGAAGAATTATTTTTATGGGAAGGGATTAACATGTTTAATAGCCAATGTAAAAGATTCAGTTGAGAGAAGATCTATACAACAGAGAGAATAGATACTCATTTGCTTAAACTTCCCAATAGCACAGGTAGGGGCTAAGCATAAGCTGGTGTTTCCCTCTGCTATAAATAGAAGATATGAAGACAGATAAGTATACAGATAGACACATTTATATGCTTATTAGCAAAAATCTGAAAAGTTCACTTTTTATGTCTTCTTCTCCCACTCTAAATGCCTATCATAAAAAGAAAATTGGGTTTACAAACTAGGAACACAATCATTAAAAACAAACATAGCATATGATATGGTTTGGCTCAGTGTCCCCACTCAAATCTCATCTTGAGTTGTAATCCCCATAATCCCCACATGTCCAGGGAGGGATCTGGTGGGAGGTAATTGGATCATGGGGACAGTTTCCCCCATGCTGTTCTGATGATAGTGAGTGAGTTCTCACAAGATCTGATGGTTTTATAAGTGTTTGATAGTTCTTTCTTTACATGCCCTTTCTCTCCTGCCACCTTGTGAAGAAGGTGCCTGCTACCTCTTCATCTTCTACCATGATTGTAAGTTTCCTGAGGCCTCCCCAGCCATGTGGAACTGTGACTCAATTAAACCTCTTTTCTTTATAAATTACCCAGTCTCAGGTATTTCTTCATAGCAGTGTGAAAATGGACTAATACAGCTTATAATAATCATGTTTCCCCAACGGGTGAAAAATTCTGCCTGCTAAGTGAAAACGTTGACCTCACCCTGCACATAAAGGAGATAGCTCCCTAGTGAGGCCACATTTAATGTCCCATCTAGGTTTATTGGATACTTTATGGTATTTGGGAAACATAAACCATTTCCCACTAGTGCTATCACCTTAAAACACTTTGGAGTTTTGACTGAATAACTGACTAAACAGCAGTTTGTTAGATGAATGATGTAACCAAGCGATTTTTAATGGAGTCTCAGAAGATTTTGAGAAAAAGAAAATATGCTGCCAGTGGAAACAGACATGGATGTGGAATGAAGAAATTTATATTTTCCCATTTCTGGCTCAATTCCTTACTAAACTAAGGGTCAAAGTCCCTATTAAGACCTAGAGTGCGAGGCAATCAGTGAATATTTTGCATTTGGAAAGTCTAAGGCAGCAGGTAACAGATGCTAACCTTTTGTGCTTTATAAATAGGACTGGTATTGTATGTGTACCAATTGGAGGAGACACTGCTCAGTAGTAGGCCCTAGTCAGGCTTGACAGATAAAATATAGGACTTCCAGTCAAACTGAAACTGCCATTAAAGAACAAAATTTATTTAGCATAAGTATGTTGCAAATATTGCATAAAACATATGTATACTAAAAAATGTGTTGTTTATCTGAAATTCAAATTCAAATTTAAGTGGGCTTCCTCTATTTGTACTTGCTAAATATCTTCTATCTGGCTATGCAAGAATATTTTGTACAAAGACAAATCTGGATTCATGGGCTGAAAAATAATATTTGAGACACTTTCAGACATGACAAGTCTGATCATATTGTTTGAAATCCAAAATGCCAGTGTTTCTGGGATATTTCACCAGGTCATGGGGATAATCAACACTATGTTTACAGTTTAAATAGGGTTCAAACAATCATTCTAGGAAATGGCTTATGGTCACTACATGTATTTGGGCCATGGATTTCCTTGAGGTCTTTCCTGTAAAGATATTAGGACTAATTTTCAATGAGTTTTTTGTTTTGGTATAATATACAATATTGCAGAAAGATAGGCTATATATTTAGTATGTTATCAACCCATCAATGAACAGCCAAAATAAAAGTGAACTTAACATAAACCAAATCTTTTTAGGACAGCCTCCTTTTCCAGTTATATTAAGAAGCCAGCAGAAAGTTAAAAGAGTTGACACCAAGCCCTGTGACCAGCTTGAATTTCAATTCCTGAAACTCTATTAATACTTACTTATTCATTCATATGTCCAACAAATATTAATGAATGATTACATTGAAACAAGCAGGGAAGATTTTATATTGCAAAGGGCAGGAAGAAAGTGCTTAGATTAAAAATGCAGAAAGGAGGTCAGTGTGGCTAGAGCAGAGTGGGGGTTGGGGAGCAAGACAGAAGATGAATGGAGAGACGTCCACTGGAAAGACCCACAGGGCTTTGTACATCAGGCTAAGGAGCTCAGTTTTATTCTTACCTTGTTGGGAAGCCTTTAGGTTGCTATAAACATCACATTGTACCCCGTAAATATATAATTATTATTTGTCAATTAAAAATAAAATTTAATTTTTTAAACATGACAGTGCTGAACTATAAGGAAACAAAATGAAAAAACTTGTTACATTTGATGTGAATCATCATGACTTATTAAATACTGTCTGTGTCCAAATAAAATGGTTTTGATCTGCCAATATGGCAAAATACAGAAAATACCAGAAGAAAATTAATAGACATGGATATAAATCAGGGATGTGAAAAATATGCAAAAAGAGTTATAACATCACATCAACTATCATAATACATGTGAATAAAATAAATTTTCTTACTAAAAATAACCATGCTCTCATATTAGCCAATGACAAAGAAATCCAACAAAAGGATTAGAGATTGTTTTACTCCGAAAGACAGATGTTCATAGATGTTGCTAATTGAGCAGTTTTAAAACAAATTTTCATTTCTAATTTGTTATTTAAACATACTATTATATATTAAGCCTAACTTTTCAAACTTTAAGATAAAATACTGATTTCCAGAAATTCTGTAATAATTAAAATACGAATTCCCTCATATTTGAAAAAAATAAATTTTTTCACAGCCGTCTTGGGAAATATGTGAATGTTCAACTTTTGGACTGACACCTAATAAGCAACATTTTATTCCTAAAGGAGAGATTTTTTAGGTTGGTAATGAGGAAGTAAAAAAATAGAAATTTGTAGGAAAAAAATCTATAAATAACCCATATGGTTATACATAATTGAAATTCTAAAATATACCTGGGTCTTCCAGGATACTGAAAGCTAATTATTAAGGTGAGAAGAACTGACTTAATAGTGAATAGAAGTGACTTCAACCTTCTTCCACCTGAAAGGTACTGTAGACACAGGGCAGTGTGTGTGTGTGTGTGTGTGTGTGTGTGTGCGCGCGCACAGGAGCGGGTGCACATTTTGCAGAATGGTGGTGAGAGCTGTGTTAAAACCACAATGTGATAAGTATTTTAAATCCTATGTTTTCCTGTAGTAATAAGAGAACAGTCCTATAATTTCTTTCTGATTGTAGTCAGTAAGCAATTTATAAGTGAAAACAAGGGAAAAGGCATGTGATTTTAGTTAACTATTAACTGACATGGCTAAGGGTAGTTTGTAAGACATTACTTGAGATTTTGGAAGGGGAGATTTCTGTGGGGACATAGCACACCTTTTGCTTTATGCCACAGGTATGAGCCGTTCCCTAGAGAACTCCTAGGGAATAAATTTGGAATTTTATTTTTATCATTAAGGTGGAAAAAGTCTTATATGTGTTAGAAAGTTTATTATAACAGTCATCAAGCACGTAGAAATTTCTGTCTACATTGTTTAAATTGAGGAGACAAGTTATTGGCTGTCATTATTGATATTCCAGTAGGAATGTCCCTAACCTGGAAAACTGATCAGCTGATTTCCACTTGTCATACCTTACCATTACTGATATTATAAATGTGTCCCTAACCTAGAATATATTCTATTTCAGAATGAAAATTTATTCTTCTTTTACCATGTGAATGGTAGTTAACAGTCCTGAAAGCTTCTCAACTGGAACAATTTCCAAAATAACTTTAAAAAATTCACTCTTTCTCAATGTTTTCTAAGTAACATAGAAATAATTAACTGCAAATTTTGTTGAGTTCTTGATCATCTGGGAAATCAAGATGAAGCACAAAGGATATGTTAGTTGCTGAACAAATGAGCCAATTTATCTTGGGAACAAAAAGCAGATTGTTGTGAAAGGATGCTTTTTTTTTTTTTTTTTGACTGTTACAATTATGCCTAAAAGGACACCATAATTACAGTGCAATATTCCTCAATCAGACCATATCCTTGCTTAGGGAAGCAGGAGGTTGCCTGTGAGACTGTAATGATTTTCCTTCTTATCAACTGTGAATCATGTCTTTCTTCCCTGTAATTAAGGCCTTTGATATGCGTAACAGTCAATAGAGTTGAGATAATAAAACAAATCAAGCCAAATATCCTGTTGTTGAAGTTAGAACAGCTACAACAAATGTTGATCTCCTTTTCCTTCAATTTGTGCATATGAAAAAATGTTATTCTAGAAATACTCAGACTTAGATTTGAAGATATTGAAAAAGTCAAGATATTGTCCATTTTTTTTGGAAATGTTGTATATTATATTAGTGGAAGGTAACAATCAATTCCTTTATTTGAAGATCTCTGATTACCTTAAACATAAAAGTTACATGTTCAACGGGATATATTCCTACTATTTTAATAGTTAAATACATTTATATTTAGGAAGGCTGCGACGTTTAATATTTTCCATTAAATGAAAGCTCATACTCAGAAACCTTGCTATTTAGATATTTAATTTATTTTATTCACCCACTCATTCTGTGTACCAGGTACTGTGATGGACTTTTGCATATATGATTTCTCATCCTCAACATTACTCTGCAAGGTTAATTTTATTATTCTCCTTCTACATATGGGGAAATTTAATCTGAGAAGAAGTAAGTGGCTTCCCAGAGAGAAACAGCAAGAATATGGCAGAGTTGGCCTTCAAATGAAGTACAGTGGGGAGGGTGGGATGAGCAGAGGGAAAGGAGACGTCTTGGGAGAATGCTTCCTAACATTAGTGTTGGTGAGGCAATAACTTAAAAAGATAAGAGGAAACATAGCAACGAGGCAAGTGAAATATCAGTTATCAGACCACAAGTTCTCTGAATAACATAATCAACCAGCTTCACCTTTGTAGGGGACAGCTTCCCCCACCAAACAAAGCCACACTCCCCAGTCCTTCCTTCCACAGAATCTGTGATGTTTCTATATTAGTTAAAACAGGTTGGTGGGACTGTAAACTAGTTCAACCATTGTGGAAGTCAGTGTGGCGATTCCTCAGGGATCTAGAACTAGAAATACCATTTGACACAGCCATCCCATTACTGGGTATATACCCAAAGGACTATAAATCATGCTGCTATAAAGACACATGCACACGTATGTTTATTGCAGCACTATTCACAATAGCAAAGAGTTGGAACCAACCCAAATGTCCAACAACGATAGACTGGATTAAGAAAATGTGGCACATATACACCATGGAATACTATGCAGCCATAAAAAATGATGAGTTCGTGTCCTTTGTAGGGACATGGATGAAACTGGAAAACATCATTCTCAGTAAACTGTTGCAAGGACAAAAAACCAAACACCGCATGTTCTCACTCATAGGTGGGAATTGAACAATGAGAACTCATGGACACAGGAAGGGGAACATCACATTCTGGAGACTGTTGTGGGGTGGGGGGAGGGGGGAGGGACAGCATTAGGAGATATACCTAATGCTAAATGATGAGTTAATGGGTGCAGGAAATCAACATGGCACATGGATACATATGAAACAAACCTGCACATTGTGCACATGTACCCTAAAACCTAAAGTATAAAAAAAAAAAAAAAATTTTGATTGACTTAAAAAAAAAACCAGGTTTCTCTTGCTATAAATGTCAATTTTTTTCTCTTTAAACCGCACACTCTCAATGGGTCCATAGAATGGCCCTTATCTCAGTTGCATTTTTAGATTATAATTTTATGTATAGACTGTGCCTACCTTCACTACTCTGTCTGAAAACATGCTAATTGATGACTCTAAGATGTGCTGTGAGGTTTGCAGCTGATAAAAACGAATACTTTCTCATTTGAGGGTCTCAGGGTAAATATTATCAGTGAAATAAGTGAACTTCAGTGCATGCAAGTTGTGACAGCTATTTTGTTTGTTCAGAAGTTTAAAGAATTGCTTTTTAGTATTTCAACTGTGCTCTGAATAAATTAAGTTGCCAGAGAGCTCAGTTTCATGGATGTAATTACCTGGAGCATAGTTCTGATAAAAACCAAGATCGTAACTTCAGTTCTCACACATACGGGCTGGTTGCCACCAGGGCAAAAGCTTGGACCCATAGTCACAGATGAACAATAGTGCTGGTTTATTGCATACGAGTTTATTATCTTTGTTTAGGGCTTTTTGTATAGTGGCTTATAATGTGGTTTTTATTGCTGTGTTACTGGTCTATCTCTTTCAATTACATATAAATACATAACTGAGGCCAATGATGATACCTCATTCATCTTTGAAACTAGCATGAGTCCTGAAACTCAGGAGCTACCAAGTGAATGTTTGTTCAATTAAACCAGGAACAAGGTATCTATATAAGGGATGATGTTGGCTATGAGAGCAGGAGTGATACAGTGTAAATTTTTGGTGAACTCACAATAATATAGTTTTCATATAAAACAGACCACAATCACATTTTTTTAGTCTATTATTTTTTAATTATACTTTAAGTTTTAGGGTACATGTGCACAATGTGAAGGTTTGTTACATATGTATACATGTGCCATGTTGGTGTGCTGCACCCATTAACTCGTCATTTAACATTAGGTATATCTCCTAATGCTATCCCTCCCCCCTCCCCCCACCCCACAACAGGCCCCAGTGAGTGATGTTCCCCTTCCTGTGTCCAAGTGTTCTCATTGTTCAATTCCCACCTATGAGTGAGAACATGTGGTGTTTGGTTTTTTGTCCTTGCAATAGTTTGCTGAGAATGATGATTTCCAGCTTCATCCATGTCCCTACAAAGGACATGAACTCATCATTTTTTATGGCTGCATAGTATTCCATGGTGTACATGTGCCACGTTTTCTTAATCCAGTCTATCATTGTTGGACATTTGGGTTGGTTCCAAGTCTTTGCTATTGTGAATAGTGCTGCAATAAACATACGTGTGCATGTGTCCTTACAGCAGCATGTTTTATAATCCTTTGGGTATATACCAAGTAATGGGATGGCTGGGTCAAATGGTATTTCTAGTTCTAGATCCCTGAGGAATCGCCACACTGACTTCCACAATGGTTGAACTAGTTTACAGAACCACTAACAGTGTAAAAGTGTTCCTATTTCTCCACGTCCTCTCCAGCACCTGTTGTTTCCTGACTTTTTAATGATGGCCATTCTAACTGGTGTGAGATGGTATCTCATTGTGGTTTTGATTTGCATTTCTCTGATGGCCAGTGATGATGAGCATTTTTTCATGTGTCTTTTGGCTGCATAAATGTCTTCTTTTGAGATGTGTCTGCTCATATCCTTCGCCCACTTTGTGATGGGGTGGTTTGTTTTTTTCTTGTAAATTTGTTTGAGTTCTTTGTAGACTCTGGATATTAGCCCTTTGTCAGATAAGTAGATTGCAAAAATTTTCTCCCATTCCGTAGGTTGCCTGTTCATTCTGATGGTAGTTTCTTTTACTGTGCAGAAGCTCTTTAGTTTAATTAAATCCCATTTGTCAATTTTGGCTTTCGTTGTCATTGCTTTTGGTGTTTTAGACATGAAGTTCTTGCCCATGCCTATGTCCTGAATGGTATTGCCTAGGTTCTCTTCCAGGGTTTTTTATGGTTTTAGGTCTAACATTTAGGTCCTTAATCCATCTTGAATTAATTTTTGTATAAGGTGTAAGGAAGGGATGCAGTTTCAGCTTTCTACATATGGCTAGCCAGTTTTCCCAGCACCATTTATTAAATAGGGAATCCATTCCCCATTTCTTGTTTTTGTCAGGTTTGTCAAAGATCAGATAGCTGTAGATATGCAGCATTATTTCAGAGGGCTCTGTTCTGTTCCATTGGTCTATATCTCTGTTTTGGTACCAGTACCATGCTGTTTTGGTTACTGTAGCCTTGTAGTATAGTTTGAAGTCAGATAGCGTGATGCCTCCAGCTTTGTTCTTTGTGCTTAGGATTGTCTTGTCAATGCAGGCTCTTTTTTGGTTCCATATGAACTTTGAAGTAGTTTTTTCCAATTCTGTGAAGAAAGTCATTGGTAGCTTGATGGGGATGGCATTGAATCTATAAATTACCTTGGGCAGTATGGTCATTTTCACAATATTGATTCTTCCTATCCATGAGCGTGGAATGTTCTTCCATTTGTTTGTGTCCTCTTTTATTTCATTGAGCAGTGGTTTTTAGTTCTCCTTGAAGAGGTCCTTCACATCCCTTGTAAGTTGGATTCCTAGGTATTTTATTCTGTTTGAAGCAATTGTGAATGGTAGTTCACTCATGATTTGGCTCTCTGTTTGTCTGTTATTGGTGTATAAGAATGCTTGTGATTTTTGCACATTGATTTTGTATCCTGAGACTTTGCTGAAGTTGCCTATCAGCTTAAGGAGATTTTGGGCTGAGATGATGGGGTTTTGTAGATATACAATCATGTCATCTGCAAACAGGGACAATTTGACTTCCTCTTTTCCTAATTGAATATCCTTTATTTCCTTCTGCTGCCTAATTGCCCTGGCCAAAACTTCCAACACTATGTTGAATAGGAGTGGTGAGAGAGGGCATCCCTGTTTTGTGCCAGTTTTCAAACAAAATGCTTCCAGTTTTTGCCCATTCAGTATGATATTGGCTGTGGGTTTGTCATAGATAGCTCTTATTATTTTGAGATACATTCTATCAATACCTAATTTATTGAGAGTTTTTAGCATGAAGGTTGTTGAATTTTGTCAAAGGCCTTTTCTGCATCTATTGAGATAATCATATGGTTTTTGTCATTGGTTCTGTTTACATGCTGGATTATGTTTATTGATTTGTGTATGTTGAACCAGTCTTGCATCCCAGGGACGAAGTCCACTTGATCATGGTGGATAAGCTTTTTGATGTGCTGCTGGATTCGGTTTGCCAGTATTTTATTAAGGATTTTTGCATTGATGTTCATCAGGGTTATTGGTCTAAAATTCTCTTTTTTTGTTGTGTCTCTGCCAGGCTTTGGTATCAGGATGATGCCGGCCTAATAAAATGAATTAGGGAGGATGGCCTCTTTTTCTATTGATTGGAATAGTTTCAGAAGGAATGGTACCAGCTCCTCCTTGTACCTCTGGCAGAATTCGGCTGTGAATCCATCTGGTCCTGGACTTTTTTTGGTTGGTAGGCTATTAATTATTGCCTCAATTTCAGAGCCTGCTATTGGTCTATTCAGAGATTCAACTTCTTCCTGGTTTAGTCTTGGGAGAGTGTATGTGTTGAGGAATTTATCCATTTCTTCTAGATTTTCTAGTTTATTTGTGTAGAGGTGTTTATAGTATTCTCTGATGGTAGTTTGTATTTCTGTGGGATCAGTGGTGATATCACTTTATCATTTTTTATTGCATCTATTTGATTCTTCTCTCTTTTCTTCTTTATTAGTCTTGGTAGCGGTCTATCAATTTTGTTGATCTTTTCAAAAAACCAGCTCCTGGATTCATTGATTTTTTTGAAAGCTTTTTGCATCTCTATTTCCTTCAGTTCTGCTCTGATCTTAGTTATTTCTTGCCTTCTGCTAGCTTTTGAGTGTGTTTACTCTTGCTTCTCTAGTTATTTTAATTGTGATGTTAGGGTGTCAATTTTAGATCTTTCCTGCTTTCTCTTGTGGGCATTTAGTGCTATAAATTTCCCTCTACACATTGCTTTGTATGTGCCCCAGAGATTCTGCTATGTTGTGTCTTTGTTCTCGTTGGTTTCAAAGAACATCTTTATTTCTGCCTTCATTTTGTTACATACCCAGTAGTCATTCAGGAGCAACTTGTTCAGTTTCCATGTAGTTGAGCAGTTTTGAGTGAGTTTCTTAATCCTGAGTTCTAGTTTGATTGCACTGTGGTCTGAGAGAGACAGTTTTTTATAATTTCTGTTCTTTTACATTTGCTGAGGAGTGCTTTACTTCCAACTATGCGGTCAATTTTGGAATAGGTGTGGTGTGGTGCTTAAAAGAATGTATATTCTGTTGATTTGGGGTGGAGAGTTCTGTAGATGTCTATTAGGTCCACTTGGTGCAGAGCTGAGTTCAGTTCCTGGATATCTTTGTTAACTTTCTGTCTCATTGATCTGTCTAATGTTGACAGTGGGGTGTTAAAGTCTCCCATTATTATTGTGTGGGAGTCTAAGTCTCTTTGTAGTCTCTAAGGACTTGCTTTATGAATCTGGGTGCTCCTGTATTGGGTGCATATATATTTAGGATAGTTAGCTCTTCTTGTTGAATTGATCCCTTTACCATTATGTAATGGCCTTCTTTGTCTCTTTTGATCTTTGTTGGTTTAAATTCTGTTCTATCAGAGACTAGGATTGTAACGCCTGCTTTTTTTGTTTTCATTTGCTTGGTAGATCTTCCTTCATCCCTTTATTTTGAGCCTATGTGTGTCTCTGCACATGAGATGGGTTTCCTGAATACCGCACACTGATGGGTCTTGACTCTTTATCCAATTTGCCAGTCTGTGTCTTTTAATTGGAGCATTTAGCCCATTTACATTTAGGGTTAATATTGTTATGTGGGAATTTGATCCTGTCATTATGATGTTAGCTGGTTATTTTGCTCATTAGTTGAAGCTGTTTCTTCCTAGCCTTGATGGTCTTTACAATTTGGCATGTTTTTTGCAGTGGCTGGTACCGGTTGTTCCTTTCCATGTTTAGTGCTTCCTTCAAGAGCTCTTTTAGGGCAGGCCTGGTGGTGACAAAATCTCTCAGCATTTGCTTGTCTGTAAAGTATTTTATTTCTCCTTCACTTATGAAGCTTAGTTTGGCTGGATATGAAATTCTAGGTTGAAAATTCTTTACTTAAAGACACATGCATACGTATGTTTATTGCGGCACTATTCACAATAGCAAAGACTTGGAACCAACCCAAATGTCCAACAATGATAGACTGGATTAAGAAAATGTGGCACATATACACCATGGAATACTATGCAGCCATAAAAAATGATGAGTTCATGTCCTTTGTAGGAACATGGATGGAACTGGAAACCATCATTCTCAGTAAACTATCACAAGGACAAAAAACCAAACACCGCATGTTCTCACTCATAGGTGGGAATTGAACAATGAGAACACATGGACACAGCAAGGGGATCATCACACTCTGGGGACTGTTGGGGGATGGGGGGAGGGGGGAGGGATAGCATTAGGAGATATACCTAATGCTAAATGACGAGTTAATGGGTGCAGCACACCATAGTTTCTGCTGAGAGATCAGCTGTTAGTCTGATGGACTTCCCTTTTTGGGTAACCGAACCTTTCCCTCTGGCTGCCCTTAATATTTTTTCCTTCATTTCAGCTTTGGTGAATCTGACAATTATGTGTCTTGGAGTTGCTCTTCTGAGGAGTATCTTTGTGGCATTCTCTGTATTTCCTGAATCTGAATGTTGGCCTGCCTTGCTAGATTGGGGAAGTTCTCCTGGATAATATCCTGCAGTGTTTTCCAACTTGGTTCCATTCTCCCCGTCACTTTCAGGTACACCAGTCAGACGTAGATTTGTTCTTTCCACATAGTCCCATGTTTCTTGGAGGATTTGTTCATTTCTTTTTATTCTTTTTTCTCTAAACTTCTCTTCTCGCTTCATTTCATTCATTTCATCTTCCATCACTGATACCCTTTCTTCCCATTGATTGAATTGGCTACTGAAGCTTGTGCATTCATCACGTAGTTCTCATGCCTTGATTTTTAGCTCCATCAGGTCCTTTAAGGACTTCTCTGCATTGGTTATTCTAGTTAGCCATTCATCTAATTTTTTTTCAAGGTTTTTAACTTCTTTGCCATGGGTTCGAACTTCCTCCTTCAGCTCAGAGTAGTTTGATCATCTGAAGCCTTCTTCTCTCAACTCATCAAAGTCATTCTCCGTCCAGCTTTGTTCCATTGCTGCTGGGGAGCTGCGTTCCTTTGGAGGAGGACAGGCACTCTTATTTTTAGAGTTTCCAGTTTTTCTGCTGTTTTTCCCCCATCTTTGTGGTTTTATCTACCTTTGGTCTTTGATGATGGTGATGTACAGATGGGGTTTTGGTGTGGATGTCCTTTCTGTTTGTTAGTTTTCCTCCTAACAGTCAGGACCCTCAGCTGCAGGTCTGTTGGAGTTTGCTGGAGGTCCACTCCAGACCCTGTTTGTCTGGGTATCAGCAGTGGAGGCTGCAGAACAGCGGATATTGGTGAATAGCAAATGTTGCTCTCTGATCATTCCTCTGGAAGTTTTGTCTGAGAGGAGTACCCAGCCATGTGAGGTGTCAGTCTGCCTCTACTGGGGGGTGCCTCCCAGTTAGGCTACTTGGGGGTCAGAGACCCACTTGAAGAGGCAGTCTGTCCGTTCTCAGATCTCCAGCTGCATGCTGGCAGAACCATTACTCTCTTCAAAGCTGTCAGACAGGGACATTTAAGTCTGAAGAGGTTTGTGCTGCCTTTTGTTTGGCTATGCCCTGCCCCCAGAGGTGGAGTCTACAGAGGCAGGCAGGCCTCTTTGAGCTGCAGTGGGCTCCACCAAGTTCGAACTTCCTGGCCGCTTTGTTTACCTACTCAAGCCTTGGCAATGGTGGGCGCCCCTCCCCCAGCCTCGCTGCCGCCTTGCAGTTTGATCTCAGACTGCTGTGCTAGCAATAAGCGAGGCTCGGTGGGCGTAGGACCCTCCAAGGCAGGCACGGGATATAATCTCCTGGTGTGCCATTTGCTAAGACCATTGGAAAAGCGCAGTATTAGGGTGGGAGTGACCTGATTTTCCAGATGCCATCTGTCACCTCTTTCTTTGACTAGGAAAGGGAATTCCCTGGCCCCTTGCACTTCCCGGGTGAGGTGATACCTCGCTCTGCTTTGGATCACGCTCAGTGTGCTGCACCCACTGTCCTGCACCCACTGTCTGGCACTCCCCAGTGAGATGAACCAGGTACCTCAGTTGGAAATGCAGAAATCACCTGTCTTCTGCGTCGCTCATGCTGGGAGCTGTAGACTGGAGCTGTTCCTATTTGGCCATCTTGGCTCCACCCACCATAAAATCTTTGTGGTCCTTTTATGCAACCTTTTCCTAATGTTTTTTGACATAGAGTCTTTTTTAAAGACATCTTTTTTAAAGCTAGTCTTTGTACATTATATGTATTATTTCTCATACTTTTCTTTGTTTTATTACAAAATTATATTTAATTTACCTGATATATTAGCCTGTTAATATGAGAGTTTAATTTATTAACATAATTTGTATTTAGATTTTTTTTCAATTGTTTTTTATTATTAATAACTTTAATTGTTGTTTTTGTCTTTTTCTACTTTTTACTAAGTTGATCAAATTTAACATATTCTGTTTTTCCTTCTCAGATGCATTGGATGTTACATATCCGTTCTCTATTCTGTTAGTGGCTACATTAAATCAAGTAATAGATAATAAAAAGTCTCCCCCTTTGGAAAGAGTTTAAGAATATTAGAAGCTCTTACTTTTAATTTCCTCCAATATTTTCAAACTTTGAACATGCCTTTGTGTGTTCTCACTCTCCAAAGATACATTAGTTAGTACATAATTGTAGATTGGCAATGATTCCTCCCAACATTTCGTTGCTATTTGTCCATTTTCTATGTTTTCATTTATTTCATTTGAGAAATCTGCGGCTAATTCAATTCCTGGTCCTTTTGTAGGTAATGTCTTTTGGATATAGTTGCTTTTGAAATTTTCTCTTATTTCTGTATTCTGCTGTTTCACTATTATGTGTCTAGGTGTGAACTTATTTTACTTATTGAGCTCAAGAATCGTTTTTCACATAGTAATTTGATGCCTGCTCAACTGAAATTCTCTGTTCATTTCCACTCCTCTGGCTAGCTGAGGCAATAGATAGCATCATTAGTTCAAATGAGTTTATATATATAAAATGCCAAGAATAGTGCTGGCACATAGCAAGGACTATGTAAGTCTCTTATATAATATTAATAATAAAAATATAATAATTATAAGATGGACAGAAAACAGAAGGATCCTTGATATCTGAGGATCAGAACAGAACAAAAAACATGTGTTGGCCAGGGTAGAGTTAGTCAAGTTTGTGAGGTCAAACTAACCAGTAAGACCAGACAATCATTTTGTTCACATGGTAGTAAGCACAATAGAGAAAGTATATTCAATGATACCATTGATAATATAACCACAGGGTGTCTTAGAGAAATAACACCTGACCCTAGCCCTGCAAAGCAGGTATAAAGATAGTTTCAAAAGTGGAGAGCATAAGATAAGTAAAACAGAAGATACTAAGTATAGGTATATGAAATAGTCATTTTTTAGGTCAAAAGTGGTCAATATTGGCAATTTTGTATAATTAAACCAATAAAGCTGATAAAATAGAGTTTGAGTTATTTCAAATAGATATAAATGCTTCCCATCCAACTGGATTTTAAAAGTATAGATGTGAAAATTATCAAGAGAAGATAGATGGAAAACAGTGATGACACTGGAGAAGGAAATTCATGCATCAGAAGCAGACTTAATTAAATAGAGACATATCTGATTCACCCATTGGACATCTTCCACACTTTTTAAGACAGCCAGCCCAACAAGGACACTCATGAGAGGAAACAAAAATGTAAGACTAGATTGATGGTTTACCAACAACCACTGGTGTGTAAAATATGGTAGCAATTACTTGTTGAAGAGGAATTGGCCACTTAAAGAGTTAAGATCCTTACAACTTATTGTAATAAACTGCTGGTTATACTGTATTCAGTTTGCATGAAATATTGCTCTGATTTACCTTGGTTAGTAGTGTCTTCCTGTCTAGAGGCTAAAGTTTAAAAATTGTTACAAGTATTGTTAAAACAAAAATATCTGGTACAAGATGCACATAAGCAAATATCTGAGTATATCAGTACATGTGTCAATGTTGTCTTCACTGGATCTGCCAGACTCCTGGTTGCAGAAACACTGGTTATGCAACTGATATCTATGCAGGGACTGACTTGGGTAAGCAAAGACAGGTAAACCAGTTTCATAAAAAGAATAAATGTACTCTTACTTATGATTGATAACTGTCACCTCTCTTTTCCTCCAAGAATTCTCTTACTTATCACTATTTCAACTTAAATGATCCCATTTAAAAACTGATCTTCAAATGGATTGGCAAATGCAGTGCAGTTTTGTGAAAAATACTAGATAGCATCTACTAAGACACATCAAACAGGTTCAGGTTTGTATTCCTACATTATTAATGCACAATCAAATGAAAGCTAGATGTGAGTGCATCTTCTTTATCTATTTGATTAAATGATAATTGAAGAGCTACAGTACGTTTTCTTAAACGCATCAGCCCTAGAAGAAAAAGGATCCCCCTGGAGGGAAGATTGAAGTGCAGCATGTAGAAGAAAATGTTCTGTGGGCCGTATGCTCTGTGGGTGAGCCACTGGCAAACCACAGCATTGGAAAGAAACTGAACTTCAGTGTGATACACGTTTTGTGTTCCTTGTACTGGAGGGAAAGCAATGAGTGAGGATGATTATTAGATTATATCATAGGACATGGAATATTTGTTACCAAAAGCAGGGTAGAGTTTGAGGGTAATTTTTAAAAATTTCTCTCTTGATGACTGTTTTACACTAAATGATGCGTTGATGCATTCCGTTGGCGTGCCTTTTTCCTCCGCCTCCAACCCTGTGTCTTAGGAAACCAGAAGTATTAATCACTGACATTGAAAACACATTTGTTCCTGGAAACTTGCTTAGTTCCTTATGCACATTATATCATTTAAGCATAAGCACAGACTTCTGAGTTCAGTACTGGTAATTTATTGATGGGAAAATGAAGGCTTAGAGACATTGTGGAACTTGCTAAGGTTTACATGACTAAGTGGCAGAGGTAGGATTTGAACCAAGGACTAAATACAGGCTATAACCATAAGTCACTAAACTCTCTCCAGTAAAAGTTCAAAAGCTACACTCAACGATTTATAGGAACCTATGTTTACATACTAATGAGGCTGATACAAAGCTGGCAATGATACATTCTATCTGGGAAGGATGCATGGTGATTTGTTTTTTAGAGAATTAGGTGCTACTAGGAAATATGTGAGCTCTGGCGTTCTGTTCTTCATGGGCAACTTGAGGGGAAATTGTCCATCCTCACGTCTTTGTTTGTGTTTGTTTATATGCCTTTCTTGCTTCACTGCTAATGTGGCATATTATTTCATAATCACAGCAAGACTGATTTATAGGAAAATGAAATTATATACAAGTATTTCATGGTTTAGTAAACAACAATCTTCAAACTACTTAGTGATGTTATTATTATTGTCATTATGACCTTGACTCTTGTCATTCAGTATACAAATAAACTGGCTCATATCACAGCTGGGAATTTTTTATCCAACTTCCTAATTTCAGGCAATACTAGATTGTGGAAATCACAAGCTAGCTTGTGGATATAAGACAAGGAAGAGGAATTCCTTCATCTTTTAATTAATGTTTAAAAAGTTGTTATTCTGTGTTAGAAATAACACATACTTTTGAACAGGGATATACATAAACTTAACCAATTCATAATGTCTTTTTTTTTGACTTTCACATTTGTGAAATGCCAATATGATAGCTTCACTTTATCTAGCTGTTGTGAGAATTAAATGAGATTATAGAGTGCACCTTATTAACAGAAATATTTTTAAATCTAAACAAGTAATATTATTCGGTACTATTCTCATTGTACCGAGTTAAAGCAATTTTCTTGTACATTTTTAAGGAATAAACACAAAATTAGCCAAAATACTGACATATATCCAACCAACAGTGAATCCAATTTCAGTGTATTATGAAGGGAAATCAAGGCATAAAAACGTCAAGTGTGTTTCAATTTAAGAAAGAAAAACTATTCAGGTTAGAAAAAGAGTTTGGAAGGTGCATCATCAGAGGATCAGTGAAAAAATAAAACAGAAACTACCCTAGATATTTTAGGCAGAATGGCAGTTAAGTATGGAATTAGATGATTTTAAACCCTTGGGAAGCACTGGGGAGCAATACTTCTAGTTTCAGGAAATCAGGATGTTTCAGGGATCACAAGAAACTGCAGCTGATCATCTCAGCTCCTACAACACTGAAACAGGTATTCTTAAGAGAATGCCCAGAAGGCACAGCAAAACTCAGGACTTTCCAAGTCTACTACTGCCTGTCAACATCTCAAGAGTGCAAAAGCTCCTTCTTTCCTCACCATTCCCAATCCTCCACTAATACCCCTCCCAGCATAATCCAAACCACAAGACTGCTGGCATGAAAGTTTAGAAAAGGTAGTTTCCAGGCTTCTGTAGCTTCTGTAGAACAAGAGCCAACTTAGAAGGGCACAGTGGTGCTGAGTGCCAGAGGATATTCTCAGGAAAATCAAGATAATAATAGAAATACTGGGACACTGAAGAAAGCTGTTTGTAGCAAGAAATAAAAAAGATAAGTCCATTTGAAGCTGACTCTAGGAAGAGTTTCTTTTGAACAGTAAAAAATTTATAAAATTGAATTCAGGCCGGGCGCGGTGGCTCAAGCCTGTAATCCCAGCACTTTGGGAGGCCAAGGCAGGCGGATCACGAGGTCAGGAGATCGAGACCATCCTGGCTAACACGGTGAAACCCCCTCTCTACTAAAAATACAAAAAATTAGCCGGGCGTGTTGGCGGGTGCCTGTAGTCCCAGCTACTTGGGAGGCTGAGGCTGGAGAATGGTGTGAACCCGGGAGGCGGAGCTTGCAGTGAGCCGAGATCGCGCCACTGCACTCCAGCCTGGGGGACAGAGAACGACTCCGTCTCAAAAAAAAAAAAAAAAATTGAATTCAGTGGGAAATGTATGCATTTCTCACATTGAATTAGATATTAAATTGACATTTAAAATTAATACAAATGTTATTTACTTTATGTGCCATCTTAATAAATGTTTAATTATTTTAAAAGTAAACTACTGCTGTGTCAGTGTTAATTCCAGGAGATTTAATCGTATTGTTTGTTTCCTTTCACTCTTTTTTTTCTAATCTTGTCTTCTCACTTTATTTCATTAATTTGATCTTCAATCACTGATATTGTTTCTTCCACTTGATTGAATAGGCTATTGAAGCTTGTGCATGCGTCACGAAGTTCTCGTGCCATGGTTTTCAGCTCCATCAGGTCATTTAAGTTCTTCTCTACACTGTTTATTCTAGTTAGCCATTCATCTAACCTTTTTTCAAGGTTTTTAGCTTCCTTGCAATGGGTTAGAACATGCTCCTTTAGCTTGGAGAAGTTTGTTATTACGGACCTTCTGAAGCCTACTTCTGTCAACTCATCAAATTCATTCTCCATCCAATTTTGTTCCCTTGCTGGCAAGGAGCTGCAATCCCTTGGAGGAGAAGGGGCGCTCTGTTTTTGGAATTTTCAGCTTTTCTGCTCTGGTTTCTCCCCATCTTTGTGGTTTTATCTATCTTTGGTCTTTGATGATGGTGACCTACAAATGGGGTGTTGGTGTGGATGTCCTTCTTGTTCATGTTGATGCTATTCCTTTCTCTGTTAGTTTTCCTTCTAACAGTCAGACCCCTCAGCTGCAGGTCTGTTGGAGTTTGCTGGAGGTCCACTCCAGACCCTGTTTGCCTAGGTATCACCAGCAGAGGCTGCAGAACAGCAAATATTGCTGCCTGATCTTTCCTCTGGAAGCTTTGTCCCAGAGGGGCACCCACCTGTTTGAGGTGTCTGTCGGCCCCTACTGGGAGGTGTTTCCTAGTCAGGCTACACGGGGTTCAAGGACCTGCTTGAGGAGGCAGTCTGTCTGTTCTCAGAGCTTGAACACTGTGTTGAGAGAACCGCTGTTCTCTTCAGAGCTGTCACACAGAGATGTTTAAGTCTGCAGAAACTGCTGCCTTTTTTTCTGCTATGCCCTGCTCCCAGAGGTGGAGGCCAGCTGTGGTGGGCTCCACCCAGTCTGTGCTTCCCTGGGGCTTTGTTTGAGTAGCTGTGAGCTACTCAAGCCTCAGTAATGGTGGACACCCCTTCCCCCGCCAAGCTCCCGCATCCCAGGTGGATCTCAGACTGCTGCGCTAGCAGTAAGCAAGGCTCTGTGGACGTGGGACCTGCCAAGCCAGACACAGGAGGGTATCTCTTGGTCTGCCAGTTGCTGAGACCAGGGGAAAAGTGCAGTATTTGGTCAGGAGTTTACCCATTTCTCCAGGTACAGTCTGTCATGGCTTCCTTTGGCTAGGAAAGAGAAATTCCCCAACCCCTTGCACTTCCTGGGTGAGGTGATGCCCTGCCCTGCTTCAGCTTGCCCTTGGTGGGCTGCACCCACTGTCCAACCAGTACCAATGAGATGAGCCAGGTACCTCAGTTGGAAATGCAGAAATCACCCATCTTCTGCATCGATCTCGCTAGGAGCTGCTGCAGACCGGAGGTGTTACTATTCGGCCATCTTGGAAGTGACTCTCCTCTGCCTTTTCTTTTCAGCAGTTTTACAATAATAGGCTGTGTGTGTGTATGTGTGTGTGTGTGTGTTTGTGTGTGCCAGTTGGAAAATATTTTTAGCCATTAGCACTTCAAATATTTCTTCTTCCTTGTTCTCTCTTCCTGGGAATCTTATTACATGTATATTACAACTTTTCACCTAGACTGTCTTGTTGTTTTCTCTATTTTTTATTCTTTTTTGCTCTCTATCCATTAGTATAGATATTTTCTATTAATCTTTTTTTTACTTCACTGATCTTGATTTCTGTTAAGCCCCATCTGTGTTGTCTACCTATTGGGTTCCTAATTTCAATTATCACATTTCTTTTATAGTTTTAGAATTTCTGATTATTTAAAAAATAAATTATAGTTTTCTAATAAAATTCTTCACTTTTTATCTATTTATCAGACTTATTAATCACCATTATTCTGAAGTCAGCATCTGATCATTTCAAATGAATCAACTGTGGGTGTTTGTTTTATTTAAATTCTGGACATTTTAATAAAAATTGAGAGACTCTGGATGATATCTTTTTCATAAAATGTTTACCCTATCTCCAGGTAGGCAGCTTGAAAACAAATAGATCACCTTAATGCAACCAAGAATAAAGCTGCCTTGAAACAGGGTTTCAGTTTTTTAGTAAGATTTAGTGTACATCAGTTTAATCTTGTCTACTAGGAATGAAGCTTTCCATAGGACTTAGCTGAGACCTAGGAGGTCTACTAGAGACACTTTTTGTTGGGTTCTAACTGTAATTTTTTTGCATTCTCAAAACCATACCACTTAAAAATATGTTTTAATATTTAGCAGCTTTCTGCTGACAGTCCCATTGTTTTTTCGTTCTGCTCAACTTAAGAATTTAGCAAATTCTATAAGGCTGAAAAACACAGCATTTAACTCTCTTCTCTGTGTCTCCCTCATTTCTATGATTTGCCCCCTCAATCTGACTGCATAGGCAACCTTGAATGTCACTTTTATCATCTTGATCCCCTTGAGATTTTCAAAAGTTGTGCTCTCCTTTCTACCTCATAGACATAGACATCAATAATATTTCTCAGTTCTTTCCCTAAATCAACAACCTTCCAAAATACAGATGGAAAAAGCAACTTGCAGAATATCAGGTAACTTCTATGCTATTCTTTTTCTTCCTAGATCTTGCTTGCTTAAGTATGGGTTGCCTCATCAGCTCTCCAGTGACTTCAAATAGATATTTTGTGTGTGTGTGTTGTCCAATATTTTCTGTTTGTTCTTGGCCAAATAATTTGTCATCCACAATCTACTGCATCATGGTTGGTTGTAGAAGTACACAATTATCGAATATTTCATGAATTATAACATGCACAAAATGATATGTTTTTCCAGTTGCTTTGATTTCTTAGATAAAATAGATTTCATAGGTGTAATGACTATATTTTTATGTTTTATCCTTTTTTTCTTTTTGAACTTTTACTATTGAATCAGGGTCATATGCAGGTTTGTTACAAAGGTATATTTTATGATGCTGAGGTTTGGAATGTGACTAAACCCTTCATGTGAATAATGAGCATAGTACCCAGAGGTAGTTTTTCAGCCCTTTCTCCCCTTCCTCTCTCCCCTTCTAGTAGTCCCAAGTGTCTGTTGTTCCCATCTTTGTGTCTACGTGTACCCAATGTTTAGCTCCCGCTTGTAAGTGAGAACATGCAGCATTTGGTTTTCTGTTTCTGCATTACTTTCCTTAGGATACTGGGCTTCAACTGCAACCAAAATGCTGCAGAGGACATGATTTTTTTTTATAACTAAAGAGTATTGCATGGTATATATGTACTACACTTTCTTTATCCAATCCACCATTGATGGGCACCTTGGTTGATTCCATGTTTTTGTTCTTGGGAACATTGCTGCAATGACCATTCAGGTGCATGTGTCCTTCTGGCAGAATAATTTATTTACTTTTAGATATTAAATATATACCCAGTAATGGAATTGCTGGGTTAAATAATAATTCTTGTTTGCATTGAGATTACTTATGCGGACTCAGCCATAAATTCTTTGCCAAGTCTGATATCAAGAAGGATATATCATAGGTTTTCTTCTAGGATTTTTGTATTTTGAGGTCTACCTTGAAGTCTTTAATACACCTTCAGTTAATTTTTGTATATGATTATAGGTAGGAGTCTAGTTTCATTGTTCCACGTATGGATAGCCAGTGTCACCAGCACCATTTATTGAATAGGGAGTCTTTTCCCCATTGATAATTTTTGTTGAGTTTGCTGAAGATCAGACTATAAGTGTTATAATTGCTTGTAGATGTGAGGCTTTATTTCTGAGTTCTCCAATGTATTCCATTGGTTTATGTATCTATTTTTGTACCAGTACCATGATATTTTAGTTACTGTAGCCTTGTGGTATAGTTTGAAGTCAGAAATTGTGATGCCTGTGGATTGTTCTTTTTGCTTAGGATGCTTTGGCTATCTGGGTTCCTTTTTGGTTGCATGTAGATTTTAGAGTAGTAATTTATATAGTTCTGTGAAAAATGACCTTTGTACTTTGGTAGGAATAACATTGAATTTGTAGATTGCTTTGGGCAGTATGGTCATTTTAATAATATTGATTTTTCTAATCCGTGAACATAGAATGTTTTTCCACTTATTTGTGTCATTTCTAATTTCTTTCAGCAATCTTTTTTTAGTTCTTGCAGAGATCTTTCACCTCCTTGGTTAGATGTATTCCTAGATATTTCACTTTTTTGTGTGTGGCCATTGTAAATGGAATTGTCTTCTTGATTTTGCTCTCAACTAGAACCTTATTGATGTACATAAATGCTATTGATTTTTGTACATTGATTTTGTATCCTAAAACTTTATTGAAGTTGCTTATCAGCTCTAAGAACTGTTTGATGGAGTTTTCAGGACTTTCTAGGTATAGGATTATATTATTAGTCAAGAGAGATAGTTTGACTTCTCCTTGTCTTATTTAAATGTCGTTTATTTCTTTCTCTTGCCTGATTGTTCTGGCTTGGACTTACAGTACTATATTGAATAGGAGTGCTAAGAGTGGGCATACTTGTCTTGTTCCAGTTCTCAAGGGGAATTGTTCCTGTTTTTAGCCATTCAGAATAATGTTGGCTGTGGGCTTGACATACACAGCTATATTTTGAGGCAAGTTCCTTTGATGCCTAATTTGTTAAGGGCTTTTATTATGAAGGGATGCTGGATTTTGTCAAAACTTTTCTGATCTATTGAGATGATCATATAGTTTTTGTTTTTAATTCTGTTCATGTGATGAATCACATTTATCAATTTGCTTATTGTATTAGTCTGTTCTCACACTGCTAATAAAGACATACCTGAGACTGGGTAATTTATAAAGGACAGAGGTTTAATTGACTCACAGTTCCACATGGATGGGGAAGCCTCACAATCATGGCAGAAGGAGAATGCAGAGCAAATTCACATCTTACATAGTGGCAGGCAAGAGAGCATGTGCAGGGAAACTCACCTTTATAAAACCATCAGATCTCATGAGACTTATTCACTATCACAAGAACAGCATGGGAAAGACCCACCACCATGATTCAGTTACCTCCCACTGGGTCCCTCTCATTTGGAATGGATGTATTTACCCAATTCCTATACCCCCATTTTATCTAGGAAGTAACTAACTTGTTTTAATTTTACAGGCTCATAGGCAGATGGGACTTGCCTTGTCTCGGGTAAGACTTTGGATTGTGGACTTTGTCCTCAGTCAACAACAAAGCTGACCCCAGTCGGCAACAAAGGCCACATTGGAACTGCAAGCTTTCATGGGAATTATGGGAGCTAAAATTCAAGATGAGATTTGGGTAAGGACACAGCCAAACCATATCATTTAGCCCACAGCCCCTTCCAAATTTCATGTCCTCACATTTCAAAACCAATCATGCCTTCCCAACAGTCTCCCAAAGTGTTAACTCATTTAGCATTAACTCAAAAGTTTACAGTCCAAAGTCTCATCTGAAATAAGGCAAGTCCTTTCTGCCTATGAGTCTGTAAAATCAAAAGCAAGTTAGTTACTTCCTGGATACACTGGAGATACAGGCATTGGGTAAATACACCTGCTCCAAATGAGATAAATTGGCCAAAATGAAGGGGCTACAGTCCTCATGCAAGTCTGAAATCCAGCGGGGCAGTCAAATCTTAAAGCTCCAAAATGATCTCCTTTGACTCCATGTCTCACATCCAGGGCACACTGATGCAAGAGGTGGGCTCCCACGACCTTGGGCAACTCTGCCCCTGTGGCTTTGCAGGGTACAGCTCCCTCCTGGCTGCTTTCATGGGCTGGCATTGAGTGTCTGTGGCTTTTCCAGGCACACAGTGCAAGCTGTCAGTGGATCTACCATTCTGGGGTCTGGAGGACAATGGCCCTCTTCTCACAGCTCCACTAGGCAGTGCCCCAGTAGGGAGTCTATGTGGAGGCTCCCACCCCACATTTCCCTTCCATACTGCCCTAGCAGAGGTTCTCAATGAGGGCTCTGCTTTCGAAGCACACCTCTGTCTGGACATCCAGCCATTTCCATACATTCTCTGAAATCTAGGCAGAAGTTCCCAAACCTCAATTCTTGACTTCTGTGCACCTGCAGGCTCAACACCACATGGAAGCTGCCAAGGTTTGGGGCTTGCATCCTCTGAAGTCATGTCCTGAGCTGTACCTTGGCCTCTTTTAGCCATGGATGGAGTGGCTGGGACACAGGGCACCAGGTCCTGAGGCTATACACAGCAGTGGGGCCCAGGAAATCATTCTTTCCTCCTAGACCTCTGGGCCTGTGATGGGGGGCGCTGCCAGGAAAGTCTCTAACATGGCCTGGAGACATTTTTCCCATTGTCTTGGCAATTAGCATTTGGCTCCTATGCAAATTTCTGTAGCAGCCTTGAATTTCTCCCAATAAAATGTTTTTTTTTTCTAATTTTTATTTTTCTATTGCATTGTCAGGCTGCAAATTTTTCAAATTTTTATGTTCCGCTTCTTCTTGAACACTTTACCTATTAGAAATTTCTTCTGCCAGAAACCCTAAATCATCTCTTTCAAGTTCAAATTTCCACAGATCTCTAGTGTAGGGGCAAAAGGCCGCCAGTCTCTTTGCATAGCAAGAGTGACCTTTACTCCCATTCCCAGCAAGTTCCTAATCTTGATCTGAGACCACCTCAGCCTGGACTTTATTGTCCATATCACTATCAGCATTTTGATCAAAGCCATTCAACAAGTCTGTAGAAAGTTCCAAACTTTCCCACATTTTTCTATCTTCTTCTGAGCCCTCCAAACTGTTCTAACCTCTGCCTGTTGCCCAATTCCAAAGTTGTGTCCACATTTTTGGGTATCTTTACAGCAGCATCCCACTCTACTGGTACCAATTTATTGTATTAGTCTGTTACCTCACTGCTAATAAAGACATATCCAAGACTGGGTAATTTATAAAGAAAAGAGGTTTAATTGACTCACAGTTCCACATGGCTGAGGAGGCCTCAAAACCATGGTGGAAGGGGAATGAGGAGCAAAGTCACATCTTATATGGCAGCAGGCAAGAGAGTGTACATGGTAACTCCCCTTTATAAAGCCATCAGATCTCATGAGATTTATTTACTATCATGAGAACAGCATGGGAACGATCTGCCCCCATGATTCAATTACTTCTCATCAGATCCCTCTATTGGGGGAAACCAGTCCCCAATATTCAATGCAGTTCTTTTCTATTTTCCCTAAGTGTTGGCCGGTCTGAGAAATAAAGGGAAAGAGTACAAAAGAGAGAAATTTTAAAGCTGGGTGTGCGGGGGAGACATCACATGTCAGCAGGTTCTGTGACACCCCCTGAACTGCAAAACCAGCAAGTTTTTATTAGCAATTTTCAAAGGGGAGGGAGTGTATGAATAGGGTGTGGGTCACAGGGATCACATGCTTCAAGGGCAACAAAAGATCACAAGGCAGAAGGTCTGGGTGAGATCACAAGGTCAGGGCAAAACTAGAATCACTAATGAACTTCCATGTGCATGCATGCACTGTCATGCATTGTCATTGATAAACATCTTAACAGGGTTCAAGAGCAGAGAACCGGTCTGACTAGAATTCACCAGGCTGGAATTTCCTAATCCTAGCAAGCCTGGGGGTGCTGCAGGAGGCCGGGGTGTGTTTCATCCCTTATCTGCAACTGCATAAGGCAGACACCCCCAGAGTGGCCATTTTAAAGGCCCCCCATGGGAATGCATTCTTTTCCCAGGGCTGTTAATTATTAATATTCCTTACTGGGGAAAGAATTCAGCGATATTTCTCTTACCTGCTTTCAGTAATAAGAGAAATATGGCTCTGTCCTGCCCGGCCCACAGGCAGCCAGACTTTAAGGTTATCTCCCTTGTTCCCTGAAAATCACTGTCATCCTGTTCTTAAGGTGCCCAGATTTCATATTGTTCAAACACACATGCTTTATGAACAATTTGTGCAGTTAACACAATCATTGCAGGGTCCCGAGGTGACATACATCCTCAGTTTATGAAGATGATGGGATTAAGAGATTAAAGACAGGCATAGGAAATTATAAGAGTATTGATTGGGGAAGTGATAAATGTCCATGAAATCTTCACAATTTATGTTCTTCTGTCATGGCTTCAGCAGGTCCCTCTGTTTGGGGTCCCTGACTTCCTGCAACACCTCCCATGACATGGGAATAATGGGAACTACAACTCAAGATAAGATGTGGGTGGGACACTTCCAAACCATATCACATATGTTGAACCAACCTTGCTTCCTAGGAATAAAGCCTACTTGATTGTGATAAATTAACTTTTTGATGCATTACTGGGTATGGTTTGCTAGCATTTTATTGAGGGTTTTTGCACCTATATTCATCAGGGAAATTAGCCTGCAGTTTTCTTTTTCACTATGTCTCTGCCAGATTTTGGTATCAGGATGATGCTGGCTTTGTGAAACATTAGGGAGGTGTCTCTCCTCAATTTTTGGAATAGCTCTAGTTGGCTTGGTAGCAGTTCGTCTTTGGATGTCTGGTAGAATTCAGCTTTGAGTTCATTTAGTCCAGAGCTTTTATTGGTTAGTAGGTTATTACTGATACAATTTTAAAATTCATTATTCATCTATTCAGTTTTTCACTTTCTTTCTTGTTCAGTCTTGGGAAGTTGTGTGTCTCTAGGAATTTATCCATTTCTGTAGATTTTCTAATTTGTGGGCATAAAGGTGTCCATAATAGTTTCTGAGGATCTTTTATGTTTCTGTGGGATTAGTTGTAATGCCATCTTTGTCATTGATTGTGCTTATTTGTTTCTTTTTTCTTTGTTAATTAGGCTAGTAGTTTGTAAATTTTATTTATTCTTTTGAAAAGCCAACTTTTTGTTTCATTTATCTTTTCTACAGATTTTTGAGTCTCAATTTCATTTGATTATTCTCTGATTATAGTTATTCCTTTTCTTCTGCTAGCTTTGTGGCTTGTTGGCTCTTTCTTTCTATTTCTAGGTGCAATGTTAGATTGTTAATCTGAGATCTTTTAAACTGTTTGATGTAGGCATTTAGTGATTTAAAATTCCTCTTAGCATTGTTTAGCTGCATTCCAAAGATTTGGTATGTTATGTCTCTATTTTCATTAATTTCAAAGAATTTTTTGGTTTCTGCCTTTTTTGCTCACCCAAAGGTCATTTAGTAGTAAGTTGTTTAGTTTCCATGTAATTGTGTGGTTTTGAGAGATCTTCTTTGTGTCAAATTCTCTTTTCATGGCACTGTTTTTGGAGAGTCTGCGTGATACGATTTCCATTTTTTAAATTTATTGAGACTTGCTTTATGGATGAGCATGTGATCAATCTTAGAATATGTTCTATGTGTGGACGAGAAGAATGTATATTCTGTGGAGGTTGGGTGAAGGTTCTGTCAATGTCTATTAGGTCCAATTTATTGAGTGTCAAGTTTAAGTCCATAATTTCTTTGTTAATTTCCTATCTTTATGGTCTGTCTAATGCTGTTAGTGAGGTGTCAAAGTCTCCCACTATTATTGTGTGGCTGTCTAAGTCTTTTCATAGGTCAAGAAAAATGTGTTTAACGAATCTTAGTGTTCTAGCATTGGATGCATATGTCTTCAGTCGTCTTGTAGAATTGAACCCTTTATAATTATGTAATGCCCCTCTTTATTCTTCTTGATTGTCATTATTTTAAAGTCTGTTTTATCTGCTATAAGAATAATGAACCTGTTTTTTTTTTCCATTTACATGATAGGCCTTTACTTAGAATCTCTGGAGTGTCTTTACATAGAAATGGGTCTCTTGAGGACAACAGACAGTTGGGTATACTTTTTTATCCAACTTGACACTCTATGCCTTTTACGTGTTGCATTGAGACTATTTGAATTCAAAGTTAGTATTGATATGTGAGATTTTGATCCTGTCATCATGTTAGCTGAATGTTTTGTAGACTTGGTTGTGTAGTTGTTTTATAGTGTCTGTGAGCTATGTACTTAAGTGTGCTTTTCTGGTAGCAGGTCTTATTCTTTTGTTTACATGTTTAGCATTCCCTTAAGGACCTCTTGTAAGACTGGTTTCATTGTAATGAATTCCCTATGTTTGCTTGTCTAAAAAGAATTTTCTTTCTCTTTCAGTTATAAAGCTGAGTTTGGTGGGTTACAAAATTCTTGGTTAGAATTTCTTTTCTTTAAGGATGCTGAATATAGGTCCCTAATCTCTTTTGGCTTCTAAGGTTTCTGCTGAGAGGTCCATTGCTAGCCTAGAGAGGATCCATTTGTACGAAACCTGACCCTTCTCTCTAGCTTTCTTTAAGATTTTTTCTTTTGCATTTACTTTGGTGAATTTGTTAACTATGTGCCTTAGTGATGGTCCTCTTGTATAGTATTTCACAGGGGTTCTCTGTATTTATTGAATTTGCATGCCAACCTCTCTAGTGAGATTGGAGAAATTTTCATGGACTATATCTTCAAATATGTTGTCTATGCTATTTGCTCTCTCTCTCTCTCACTCTCTGGAATGCCAGTGAGTTTTAGGTTTGATCTCTTTACATAATTCCATAATTCTTGGGCATTTTATTCATTTAAAAAAATTCTTCTTTATTTTCGTCTGACTGAGTTGATTTAAAGAACCAGTCTCTGAGCTCTGAGATTCTTCCTCAGCTTGCTCACTTCTGCTATGAATGCTTCCAACGGTATTTTGAAATTTTTGTAGCGAATTTTCAATTCCAGAACTTCGGTTTGGGTTTTTCTAATATTGACTATTTTATCCTTCAACTCTTGGATCATTTGACTGGATTCCTTGCATTTCTGGAATTGGGTTTCAGCTTTTTCTGAATCTTGATGAACTTCCTTGCCACCCAGATTCTGAATTTTGTGTCTGTCATTTCAATCATTTCAGTGTGGCTAAGCACTATTGCTGGGAAGCTAATGTGCTCATTTGAAGGTCAGGAGACCATCTGACTTTTTGAATTGCCAGAGTTCTTGTGCTGATTCTTTCCCATCTGAGAGGGCTGGTGTTCCTTTGCCTCTTTGTATTTGCTGCCATTTGGATGGGGCTTTTGTTTTTATATTCTTTATCTCCCTTGAGAGTTTAACTGTGGTATAGGTTGATTATAGTCAATTGGCTTTGGCTTCGTTTCTGCTTGCATTCAGTGGTCCAGGGTTCTGTGTGGGATTTTTTGTGACTTGATTCTTGCCCTGGGTTTCACAGGCGATGTATACTAGCAGAATATTTTTGATGTTGTAATTTGGGCTGCTATTCAGTAGATGGCGTTTAAAGTAATGGCCAGCAGATAGGCGCTTACACAGTCACAGGTCTCTTTTTTTTTTGTTTGTTTCAGCACCTTTGCAGTGTAGTTCTCTGTGATGAGTGATGGGAAACAGATAACCCCATTACCAGGTCAACTCCAAGGCCTTAGGGGGGCCCCTCTGATCGCTGGTGCTGCACCTGCATTTCCTTTGGTGTTTCTGGTTGTAAAGCTTCCTTGGGCAGAGGATGCAGCTGGCAGACAGTCCACATCCTTTCTGGATTGGCTCTGCAAAGGGAGAGCCCATGAGCCCATGCTTCTCAACCCTCTCAGTGTTCGGAGAGTGGGGTGGGGTGTCTTCCCCTATTCTAGTGCTGGCCACAGATCTCGGCTCAGCACTGCTGAGTTGTGTACTACAACCTTAGGGTGCTGCGACCAGGCTTCTGGCTCTATCCTGCGGGCCCTCGGGGTCAGGAACTGGCTGGGCTGCAGGATTTGAAGTGCTCCCATGCTGCTGGGAAAGCATTTAAGTGGAGCCCTGGGCAAAGCACCCAGGCTGGGCAGCAGAGACTGCACTGTGCACATGCTCCTGTGGGAGCATCCAGGCAGGGAACTTGGGAAGGGTGGCAGGCAGGGGGGCCTGCTGAACAAATGTGCCCCAGTACTGGGTGGTAAAGATGACCTTGTTCTCCCTTGGCCCCGGTGGTCAGCTTAGAGCTACTTAAAGGAAATGGAGAGACTTGAGGGATGGGCCTCTATGGCTGCGTTCTGCTGCAGCTGCCCTGCTCACAAAATTCCCTGGCCTCTGGGCAGGCTGAAGCTCTGTTTCTGCCTACTCTAGGGGCAGATCCCCCTGCCAATTCAAATGTCTACTGGGGTCCTGGGATCTTTTGTAGCTAAGATCCCAGAGGCCCGTGGCAAGAGTGGGCTGCCCCACCTGCACTTCACTCATGCTTCCCTAGGAGTCGTCCTAAGGTGAGAGCTGGTCTCAGCTCTTGATTCCTCCTTCTACTGCCTTGGTGACTGCATTGCCTCTATTGACTCTAAGTCTATTTTTTCATTTTATTTGTTGATATCTTCTACTTGTTTTTCTATTACTATTTTTTTAAATTAACAGCTATTTAAAATTAAAGATATTAATCTTCTGTTTATGTAAATTCAAATTACTTTCCTTAGTTGTCACTCTAATTGTGGCATTTTTGAGGTACAACCATTTCAAAATGATGTGGTATCTATATTTCTTCTATATAGTTTTTCTGTATATCATTCGTAGAAAGGTTGTCTCTGTCACCAAAAGTATGATGCTCACCTATATTTCATGAGTAATATTGTTTCGTATTTTATATGCAAGTATTTGATACGTTTGATATTATTTTTATGAATTCATACAGGAATACAGAATTCATTTTTTCAATTTTTGTAGAAATGGCTACTTATTTCAGAACCACTTAATAATTTATTCTTTTATATTTATTTTAATATCAACACTGTCTTATATTCACATAGATTAAATATATGTTAAATGTCTACATGACTTTAAACTATAGCATGTAATATAGATTTATTCTAACTTACCTCTATAATCTTGTTTTATTTATCTTTGAAATATTTTTTATATCTAAAAGAGTGTATCTTCCTTCCTTATTCATTGTTAAGAATATTTCTGGCTGTACTTGCATGCTTATCCTTCCAAATTAATTTTGTTTACTTTTCACATTTATAGGAATTTATTATTTATTTATTATTTTTTTTTGAGTTGGAATCTCACTCTGTCGCCCAGGCTGGAGTGCAGTGGTGCAATCTTGGCTCACTGCAACCTCTGCCTCCCGGGTTCAAGCAATTCTCCTGCCACAGCCTCCCAAGTTGCTGGGATTACAGGCGCTCACCACCATGCCTGGCTAATTTTTTGTATTTTTAGTAGAGACAGGGTTTCACCATGCTGGCCAGGCTGGTCTCGAACTCCTGGCCTCGTGATCTGCCTGCCTCGGCCTCCCAAAGTGCTGTCATTACAGGTGTGAGCCACCGTGCCCGGGCAGAAAGTTTTAGAGAAATGTTATGGGTATTGCATTGCATTTAAATATTTAGCCTTCCCATTTAGTAGAAACTATTGCTTTGGGAAAAGTACATTAATCAGTTATTTTGTACATTATTTCATGATCTTGTTTGGTGTGAGCCTAATACGAATTATAACTCCAATTTCTGAAACTATGCTGAATTAATCAATTTTTCAATCATAGCCAAAGCAGCCAATTAAATTCATTTAGTTTACAGATTAAGAAACTCTAAATGCTATTATTAGTAATAATAATAATAACCACATAATAAGAAAAACAATAATGCTATAGTATATAAAAAGCCATAATTACATGGTGTGTTAAAAACACAAGACTGTAGTGAGACTGCTTGAATTCAAGCTTTACTTTGCTTACTAACCCTGCTAAGTTGCTAACAGTCTAGCATTGGGAAAATTACTTACTTCTCTGTGTTTCAGTTAATGCATCTGTACCAACAAAAAACAAACAAAAACACACATAACTCAACTTCACCTGTTACTATTGAATGGGATTTGAGTTGGTACCTGTTAGTGCTATTTTTTAACTCTTTTTCTTGATATGACTATTGTTATTAGTTATTGAGCATCTACCAGGCACTTGGCACTATACTCAAGGTATCAAATAATTTATCTTTGACCTTCACAAATTCATGTAAGAATCTTAGGAAACAAATTAGATACCTTACTGGCTGCTGTGATGTTGAGATTTTTAACACTCACATAAAATCTTAAATTTTCTCATGAAAAGTCAAATAAAAGCATTTTGCTTTTAAATGAATTTACCTCAGTTAGGAATCTGGACATGTTTTCCAGCTTTAGTAACCTAATTTGGTGAGACATTAGAAGTAGACATAACGCAATGTCAGCATACATTAGATGAGCTCATGAAAAATATGTTTAAAAAGGAAAGGAAAACTGGTCAATATGCAGTGAAATTCTCTAGTTTGCTTTGTGGGGCCTGAAATGTTTGTGTTTTGTTTGCTGCTTTTTTTCTAATATCTGTCATGCATTTCCAGGCATGTAATGGATACTTATCAGATATGCATTAACTATTTGACTGATGATGAGAAAAAAAATATATTGCAGAAACAGTAATACTCAACACCATTAAAATAATAGAGGGTCAGGAGATAGTTTTTAATGAGCAGCTGTTTCTCCGGTAGAATTTGAGATGCCAAGTTTTCAGTTGATTGGTAAGAATCTGACAAAATAAGAAGAGTTCATATAACCTCATGGTTTTAGTTTAAGATGACTTAATGCCTCCCTTTTATTTCACAATAGGGATGGAATTGTCTGCTGATAGATGGACATTTCCAACTGTTGCCGTCTGTGATTTTTTTGATACTCTCTACTCCCTTTTCTAGTTGATACATTATTTCTATAGATAGGCCAAATATTCAGTCAACTATAACAACACTGGAACCATTTTGTCTCTTTAGTTTTACTTTTTGCAATTTGTTAGATATCTTCTATGTTAATCTTTGAGTTTATGTTTCAGAAAGCATTCTTATTTCCTTCACATCCAGATCTTGCCAGCATCTTACACTATCTGGTACTAACATGTGGTAACATCGCTAATTTACACCTCAGGAGACTCAGAGTTTAAGTAACCTGTCCAAAGTTACACAGCTAGTAACTATTAAAGATGAGAGCTGAATTCAAAGTCCATGCTGCTTTTGTTAGAGTGCGGTATTTATAGTTATAGTTACCCTAGTTGTGGCTCTTCAACATTAGAAATATGAAAGTCCTGGCCGGGCACGGTGGCTCACGCTTGTAATCCCGCACTTTGGGAGGCCAAGGCGGGCGGATCACGAGGTCAGGAGATCGAGACCACGGTGAAACCCCGTCTCTACTAAAAATACAAAAAATTAGCCGGGCGTAGTGGCGGGCGCCTGTAGTCCCAGCTACTTGGAGAGGCTGAGGCAGGAGAGTGGCGTGAACCCGGGAGGCGGAGCTTGCAGTGAGCCGAGATTGCACCACTGCACTCCAGCCTGGGCGACAGAGCGAGACTCCGTCTCAAAAAAAAAAAAAAAAAAAAAAAAAAAGAAATATGAAAGTCCTATCTCTATTATTCCTTCTGCCTTTTATATGGGAGTTCCTTATTTCTGCATGCAGAAAACACAGGAATATTGCCATGGAAAAGTTATCTAACTATTTATTGACCTGGAAGATTCCCAGAATAGCACCACCTTGTTGCCTTTTCCATGACCTGAGGTTTTCTTCTCAGTGTAAGGCTCTAAGAAGTAAATTCTGTTAAAGCCTCAGAGTTGATTAGATCCAGGGAGACTGATCAACATTAAACAATCCCACAGAAAACTGATAAATAACAATAAGATGTGGCCGGGAGCAGTGGCTTATGCCTGTAACCCCAGCACTTTGGGAGGCCAAGGCGGGTGGATCACCTGAGGTGAGGAATTCAAGAGGAGACTGACCAATGTGGTGAAACCCCATCTCTACTAAAATACCAAAATTAGCTGGGCGTGGTGGCAGGTGCCTGCAATCTCAGCTACTTGGGAGGCTGAGGCAGGAGAATCACTTGAACCCAGGAGGCGGAGGTTGCAGTGAGCCGAGATCGCACCATTGCACTCCAGCCTGGGCAACAAGAGCAAAATTCCGTCTAAAAAAAAAAAAAAATCAGAAAAAACAAGAAACCAAAAAAACAAGAGGTACCTGGGTTGCCTGTAAGGCACATAAACATTGTCTTCATAAATAAAATCTAGATGGAGGCTTGCTAGATGGATGTGAAATCCTGGCAAGGGGGTATAGCTGATTGATTCAAATCTGTTGATCTCTAGTGTGTGCCTCCTAGACATAGGCTGATCTTTGCCCAAGAGTCCACATCCTTGGATAGTTTCCATTCTGTTCTGGTTGTCTCATTCTGTGATCTATTGATGACCATTCTGTATCAGATCACCATATTACACACACACACACACCCACCATGACTAGGACAAGATCATGTAGTTAAATTTTTCTCCTTCTATTAAGATTGAGATCTGATATTGCTCTCCCTGGCTTAAAGAAATGTTTCTACTTAAAGCGTGACTTGCGTTAACATGATGTCCTCTATTTTGTATTGATTTAATAGTTTTATTCTCAGAGTTTTTATACTACTTTCTTTCTTCATCTGTAGGCATGCAATATGTGAGTCCGGCAACTGCTCATTCAGGTACTTATTTAATGAACACTTTTGAACACCTTTCATGCACAAAGCCAAATGTAAATACTATATAATGTCTGTCGTTGAGGAGATTGGTGGTGGAGAAAGGATATTCAAGCAAATAATTATGATTAAATTGTAATTAAATAGCTCAATGTGCTATGGAAGATATAGCTAATACAGTCCGGGGCTATAACTGGGGATGCCAATTATTCTATACAACTTACATGTTTAAAGTATATTGATTTTAATTTAAAAGGCAAGGTAAGACTTCCTCTAGTTCCAAAAAGAAACACCCTTTTTATACATAACTTGGACTTCAGGAAAAAACAACATTGGGGGATGGATTTGGAAAAATGGGTTGATTTTGTTGTCCTCTTGTTATTCTTTGTTACTTGCTGGTAGGAAATATTTTGTTATTTCCAATGTGGGGCTGCACCATCCATAAATAAATATATTGAGAAAGAAGTCTAGCATCCAGTTGTTGGCCCACAGAAATGTTTTCTCTCCAAAGGTATCCTCAGTACAATCTGATCTCAGCCTTTTTGTGCTGATCATTGATATGGTTTGACTTTGTCCCCAACCAAATCGCATCCTAGATTATAGTTCCCATAATCCCCATGTGGCATGGGAGGGACCCAGTGGGAGGTAATTGAATCATGGGGGCAGTTACCCTCATGCTGTTCTCGTGATAGTGAGTGAGTTCTCATGAGATCCGATGGTTTTATAAGGGGCTTTTCCTCTCCTTTTCTCAGCACTTCTCTCTTTTGCCGCCACATAAAGCTTTCTGCCATGATTGAAAGTTTCCTGAGGCCTCCCCAGCCATGCTGAACTGTAAGTCAATTAAACCTCTTTCCTTTATAAATTACCTGGTCTCAGGTATGTCTTTATGAGCAGTGTGAGAAAGGACAAATACAATAATAAAATTTAACATTAAGAGTTTCAGTGTTGTGGGACTCCTTATAATGTTCTAGCCTAATTCTACTGTAGGTTATTTTTATAATATTTCTGAACTAATGGCTTTTATTATTAATAACATGCTAATATGATAACTTCTCTAAATATATCAATAATCATCACAATATATCTATATTATAGGCATTATTATTATTACATACATTTTACAAAAGAGGAAAAAAAATTCAGAAAGGTAACTAGCCCAAAATTGCACTTAGAAAATGGCAATGCTGGGATCCAAGCTCATATGTATCTCATTATAAAGCCTTGAGCTTTTCAGTGCAGAAAAATACTACTCATTACTAGAGTCAGGGTGGTATAGTGGAAACAGCATGGGCCACAGAATCAGACAGTTCTTTTGGTCTAATTCCCAGTTCCACCACTTAACTAGTCGTGTAACCTTGGCCACTTGACTTGGAATCTCTAAGGCATATCTCCCTCATCCTTAAAATAAAAATGCCTATGGGGAAAATTAATTATGGTTATATAATTTCTGACACATAGGTAGTGCTCAATAAACTTTAGGTCCTTCCCTCCTCTTATTTATCATGGTTAATATATGTAAATGTCATATGCAAGATAGAAGCAGGGTATGCAGGATCAAGTTTATCTGGATGTCAAAACATGTAAATTAAGCTTGGGATAATTATAAAGCTCTGGTGATATTGTCTAGATTTTCTGCATCTCCCTCTCTCTCTATTTCTTACTGGGCATATTTTCATGAAAACCTAATCACCATCTCTTGGTTCCACATGCTCTCTTCTACCACTCTCTTTGCCATCAGCACAGTTGGATACTGAGGATAATTGGGAAGCAAAAGGATTCAGCCTTCAAGACAAGGAATCAGCAGCAGGAACAGATGGAACCTTTTAGAAGCAGAGATTGTGATTTTATTGGCCTCTCTAAAGCCACATAAACTAAAAGAGGTTAAGGAGAAAGGCAAATTATTTCCCAACACAAATAAAATATATTTGTGTTTTATTACTTAGAGATGCAATAGCTTTCTCCAAAGTTTTAGGTGAAGCTTTGAGTAAAATTTAAAGAAAGATGCATGAATCTTAGATGTGTGGTTATAGTGAAGTGATCTACTATGTCCTTAGGAAGAATGGTTGGCCCACCACAGGGTCTGCATGGATGGTGATCTATTGTTGTGGTCACCATAATTATACATAAACTCTTCTGATTTATTTTTGAAATTTGTTTTTGTCGGTGTATCCAGAGTAAATTAGGCTCCCTGATCAGTGCAACAATAGATTGATGCAGAAACCACAAAGCCAATTTAACAATTTATATGGAAAAATACAGCATCAAGGGACCACACCCTATAGTCAACCAGTTAATATAATCTCTCTTTAGAGATTAACTTCTATGAAATAATATTTGACATTTGGGAAATTGCTGGGTGACTACGGAATGTCAATCAATTGTATCATCCAGCTGTCATATTCTCTTAGAGGATTTTTACTGAGGCGTTATGTTTACCCAACAGACAAGAAGCTGAGGACTTCTTGAAGATTTTCTTTTGCCTTGGAATGTGCTAGCAGCAAAAGAATTTGGGGGATCCATCTTTTAAGCCTCCAGGGTGATACTCATCTATCTCATAATATCACATTTCTTCAGACAGACCAAAACAAAACGGATAAGATTTTGTTGTTATGTTTTACTTTCCAGTCTTTCTCCTACATCAACATAATTAAAGATACTTATGAAGCTCCTCAGGCACTGACTTAATTTTTGAGTCACTTCTGCATTTATCTGACCTCATTCCTTACATCCTGTTTTTCCACCTTTATGACAGTTACTCAAGTCGGGATAAATCTTGTGATCCTATAGTGTTGCACATGTGATGATTCCCAGAAAATCCTTCTATCATTAGGCAATACGTTCAATAAAACATATAATCAATAAAGCTACTGAATACATTTTGAGGATAATTGTGGGATCTCCTCATAGCATCTCACTTTTTGGCATTTCTTTCTCTTAACTCTTACTCTCTTTTTTTAAAATCATTGTTTCTTCCTCTTTTTACTCATTTAAATTTAAATCTTAAATACTTTATTCCCCCTCATCTCCTTTTATTTTTCTCCCCCACCTTCTTACTCTTTTTTTTCTTGTCCTTCTCTTGTCTAGTTCCTGTAAGAGGTAATTTATACACATAAGTGGTGGGTACAGAAAAAGTAGTTCTACTAATAATTAACTGTCACAAATGATTAAATATAGTTTCTTCTCCAACATATGCAAAGATGGAGACACAAGAACCTTCACCAAAATTTTCATTCAGTAGTAGAAAATAAGTCTAGTATTTGCTCATCAAAAACGATCTAAAATTATGTTTATGGTCATGGCTGTCTTAAGCCCCTTGTCCTGTCTAACCTAATTTTGGTTCTCAGTAGTCATGTAAAGTGTTTGATGAATATTATCTAGGTTTCATAGAGGTCTTACTGGTTTCAGATGAAACAAACTCCTGTAGCTGAATTTCTTAGCTGTTCCTGAACTAGAATTATCACAATTATGTGATCTCCTTTCAAGTTACATTTTTAATATCTTAGAAAATAGTTAAATTGTTATTTATCAAATTTTGACGTCTGGTCAACTTGTGAAGGGGTGAAATTTCTATAAATGTTTAATTGTGATAATATTTTCCTTCTGAGATACATATTTCTATGAATACAATTTGGGCTTCATTTAACAGGACTTTATTATAGTTCCATTCCTTGTTAGCACAGATATACTTTCTGCATTTTTCATTACGGCTTTTCAAATACTAATAATTTCATAAGGAGCCATTGTACTAACAACATGTCCAGGAAGACTCCACTATTTACTTTCTTAAATATACTGAGAATTTTAAAGTTCAAGATATTTTTACCAAGTCTTTTTTTTTTTTTTTACTCAGTGCCATTAACATTGCAACAAATTTATACCAACTGGGTGATATTTTCTTTTTTTTTTTGAGACGGAGTCTTGCTCTGTCGCCCAGGCTGGAGTGCAGTGGCGCCATCTCGGCTCACTGCAAGCTCTGCCTCCCGGGTTCACACCATTCTCCTGCCTCAGCCTCTCCGAGTAGCTGGGACTACAGGTGCCCGCCACCACGCCCGGCTAATTTTTTTGTATTTTTAGTAGAGACAGGGTTTCACTGTGGTCTCGATCTCCTGACCTCGTGATCCACCCGCCTGGGCCTCCCAAAGTGCTGGGATTACAAGCGTGAGCCACCACGCCCAGCCAGGGGTGATACTTTCTTGATGCTCTCTGTGACAGGTGCACCCTGAGCTCCTGCAAACTCACGCCAGACCATTAGCTCAGTTTTGGGGTGGAATTTGTTAGGTAAGAAACTGAAACTAAGAAAAATTTAATAGCTGGTTTATTATAACACAGTCAGTGGTTGGATAAAGGATGAAAATATATTCGAAATAAACAGATCGCTGAAATTTGTCAAAGTTTAAAACTATTACAGATGGTGATACTCTTCACACTGTACAGCATTAAAAGTTATACACCACGATATCTTACTTCCAGATGGTACATGAGGCAGTAAGTGTGGCTCTCTGTTATGGCACACTATTAGTTTCTTCTCTGTTACAGATAAATCTCTAGGCCAAGCGTGGAAAATTCAGAGTGTATGACACCTCTCTCCCATCCAATGACTGTGTCACACGCACTCTGAATGTTTCCCTGAATTATGCTCAACACAGCCATCTGAATACAAACTATTAATTGAGCAGAATTGACACTGATATAGTCATTTCCTACATAATAACTTTGGTCATTAAACCATTTCCACTTAAGTTTATCTCAACCTAGGCGCATCGGATAATGGAACAAAGCCATACATTTCTTTCCCTCCGTCTTTTTTTTTTTACAAAATATTTTTTAAATTTTTTTGCTCTTTTTTGTTTACTGTTTAAATTATTCAAAAACAAAATGAGTCAAAATCGTGTCTGAAAGTTTGAAAAACATTTTAAATCTTAAAGACTTTTTTTTTTTTTTTTTTTTTTTAAGAGGCAGGGCCTTGCAACGTTGCCCAGGCTAGAGTGCAGTGGCATCATCATGCCTGCGTTGCCCAGGCTAGTCTCACACTCCTGGCCTCAAGCAATCCTCCCACCTGGGCCTCCCAAAGTGTTGGTATTACAGGCATGAGCCACTACACCTAGGCTTAAATCTTATAAAGTTGTTCTGGAATTAGATAGTGATGGTCACTGCATAATTTTGTGAATATACTAAAAGTCATGAAACGGTACAGTTAAAAAGGGTGAGCTTTATGGTGTATGACTTATATCTCAACAAAGCTGTTATTTTTAAAAAGGAAAGAAATCTTAAAGATACTTTGTTGGCTCTACCTTCAAAATACATCTAGAGTTTGACAGCTTCTCACCGCCTCTGCAGCCACTTCCTAACCTGGACCATTAGCATCTCACTTGCTTCCACATTTTCCCTCTCCCTCCAACCAACATTCTTTTTTCAAACAAGAGCTTGATTAATTATCTTAAGAGTCAGGCTACTTCTGTGCTCAAAGCATTTATTGGATCTCTGGTGCACTCAGAGTAAAAGCCCAAGTCATTTAAAAGTCCTCCTGTAAGGCCTGATCTTCCTAACCACGCCTCCTCTACTTTCCTGCTTACTAACTCTGCTCTGGCCCCATTGGCCTCCTGGTTATTATATGTATATGATTAACTCTTAACTCAGTTACAAGTCTAACAGCTCAAGCCTATAACCGCTTTTATTGTGGTTAAATTTTATAACCAAACACATCAGGTAATCATATGTATATATATACACAGACAGACATACAACTACACAGATATAAATACGCATACACATATACATATATATATATATGGAATGAGAAGAGGCAATTGTTACCACCAAAGAAATAATTTAAAAATGCACATCAGTTTAGAATAGTGGCTTGATTTTGAATAATGTTTGTATATAATAATACAAAGACTGAATATTGATTTAAGAGGTAATTGTTCACGCCTGTAATCCCAGCACTTTGGGAGGCCAAGAAGAGTGGATCACGAGGTCAGGAGATCGAGACCATCCTGGCTAACACAGTGAAACCCCGTCTCTACTAAAAATACAAAAAAATTAGCCAGGCGTGGTGGTGGGTGCCTGTAGTCCCAGCTACTTGGGAGGCTGAGACAGGAGAATGGTGTGAACCCAGGAGGCAGAGGTTGCAGTGAGTCGAGATCACGCCACTGCACTCCAGCCTGGGTGACAGAGCAAGACTCCGTTTCAAACAAGACAAAACAAAAACAAACAAACAACAAACAGAGATAATTGTGTGTTATTATATTGAAGATGGAGGAGAAAATATAATTACTTAAGAGGAGAATAGCGTACAGAAACAAACAGATATGTCTAAACCTAAAATTCAAGAAATGCAGTAGTAGCAGGTGTTTTCAAACATGTAGGTAAGTGACAGATGTGACTTCTAACAAAATGGAGAATCTGCCAGCAGCAGCAGGCATCAGTGTTGGAGAGAGGTGGAGAAACAGCTTTGCTTCTTATAAAAAAGAACTTTCTATATTATATACATAGAATTAATCTTTAAAAATCAGAGTTTAAAAAGAACAATACATGGCTGTTAATAATTCCAACCCAGAGGATTTACTGAACATGTACTACAGCACTGTATTAAATGTGGTGTGGAATATAGAGTAAGTATAGACCCTGCCCAATAGTAATTCCACAGAGTACCCACAGTAGTTCTCATAGGCGATATCTATTGCACAGTTATAATAGTAGTTGCATTTACAATGCACTTATATATAGCTCTCTATTTCCCAACCAAGCATCAGCCCTTTGAAGAAAGAGTCTGTATCTTCTTCAGATCCTCCTTTCCATTTCTCACATATAGTCGATGCTCAGTAAACATTGCTTGAATTCAATAAACAGATTATAAATTTATAGCTTAGTTTTTAAAGACTGTAGTCAATAATAACTTAATTGTTCATTTTCAAATAACTTAAAGCGTGTAATTAAATTATTTGTAACTCAAAGGATAAATGCTTGAGGAGCTGGATATGCTCCATCCTCCATGATGTGCTTCTTTCACATTGTATCAAAACATCTCATGTATGCCATAAATAGATACACCTACTATGTACCCACCAAATTTTACAAAAATAAAAGATAAATAAACCTAACTGTGCATCAGGGATACCTGATAATATTTTTAAAAATAGGAATGTCTTGTCCCTACTTTCCGAGAATCTGATTCAGCTGATATACTGTGGATACCAAGAATCTGTATTATTTAAAATGCTCAACACATGATTCAGATGTGCAGCCAGAGTAAAGGCCCATGGAAGTAGATCATGATGCATGTCCTAAGAGGAATGCTATGTACTAAGGGATTTAGAGGAGAGCGAGAGTTCTTTGGGATAGGGGAATTTGGAGGAGCCATCACTGGAAGGATACTTCCCCTTCTGTGACCATGTAAAATTTATCTTTGTGTTGGTGGCTCTGGCTGTATTTCTGTTAGAGCTTGTTGCTATCTAAAGTGTGTATTCTTAGACTTAGGGTTAACCTTGAGGTTCTCATCAGAATATCATGGTTCCGTTTTTAAAGGTTGTATGACAAATATTTTCTAATCATGCTCTTTATCCAGATGGTTTCAGCTGGTTTCTCTCTACCCTCAGAATGATTTCTTTGCTTTTCCTTGTAGCTCGAGAATTTTTTTTTTCCTTATAAACACCAGAGAGAACATGGACTGGTGTTCAAAAATTAATGAGCTCTGGTCCAGGCTCTGCCCATCCCTCACTAATGTTATAGCCTCAAGCACAAGCTATTAACCACCCTGAGCCTGTGTCCTCATGCATTAGATAACAATAATGATCACCAACTATTTGTTTTATAGGATTGTTATGAGTATCTAATGAAGTCATGAATGGAAAAGCCTAAATAACTAAACTTTTACAGATCACGGGGAATTTTGTTTTTATGATTATTGCTTAAGTATTGTTTCTATATTTTGTCATCATGTTATTATTTATTCTTTGAACTTGATTGCCCAGATTTGGAATGTTGTAGTGAGGATTGCTTGGTGATTCATATGGAAAGAGCAAGCTTGAACTAAGAATTTGATGATTCTATGCAGATATTATTTATGACTATAAACATGAATGTGGATGTTCAAGTCGAAGCTGAGAAGGCAGATTGATAACAAATCCCACTGAACTGAAGTGCCTTGGAATTTGGGTTGGGTACTACCTTTGCAGAAAATAAAATGAAAAGGGATATAATGCAGTTACCAGTGAGAAATATAATTTTATATTTTGATGCATTTTAACAAAGTTTGGAGAAATAATTTGTGGAATAAAAACTTAATGATTCAGGACACTTATACCACTAGACATAATGTCTCAGAATATTAGAAAGCTGAAAAGGTATAATCTGGTAAATACAATGAAAATTGTTTTGGAGAATAATTTTATATTTATCTTTTCCTAGTGTTTATTTGTGTACATTTAAAATGAAATGTAAAGATTCTGTTTATTGTCATGATCAGACATAAAGCTTCTTAACATGTAACAAAGAATAATTCATTTCTCTATAACGTAATATAAAAAGGTCAGAGAAAAATAATTTAAAGTCAAATGGGGGCATTTGTTTAAACTTGCAATTTTAACATGTATGTTAATTACCAAGTACTAATTTCAGACTCTCATAAAGGAAAAAAAAAGAAAACAGAAAACTCAAATTGTGAAGTCAAAAGAAAGCAAACAGTCGTCTGCTGCAGTCAGATACGATGACCTATTTTTCAATGGTCATTTTTTATACTATTATAAAAATGGCATTTTCTATCACAGCAAACCTTAGGCAAGTAATTTTTTAAGGAATAACTTTGTTTTATGGATGCAGAAAAACACTTCTCTACAGAATATATAGTTCACCCAGGAGGCTCTAGGATAACATCACCTTGTTTTTAAAAAGCAAAAGTTGGATTGTGCTGTTTTCTTATTGCCTGTTGATAGGTACTATCCTTCTTTCTGTCCCAGAGAATCTATCCTAGCTACAGAGAAAAGCAAAAAGTAATTTGATTATTCTTTGAAATGGTTATCTACAGGACTTTCATAAACATCAAAAGTAAATTACACATATGGAAAGGTATTGGAGAAAGTATGAGAGAAAGAAAAAGCATGACTCATAGATACCATCGTTAAATGTAAAAGTCACCTATCTATTTTTGACTTCTTAAAAAGGATGTCTTTTAGTATCATTTCGGTCCTTAGGGAGTGTGGCCTTAGCACTGCCCTACACATAAAGGCATTCTTTGGATAGCACAATTTACTCTTAGATTGCTAGATAAAATAAGGATTTCCAGTTAAATTTGAGTTTTAGGCAAATAGTCATTTTTTTTTTAGTACAAGTATGGTCTAATTCTATAAAAACAGCATTTCTAAAATTCCAATTTAACTGGGTATTGTATATTTTTGTTTGCTAAGTCTAATTACACTTGGTTCACCATTGCTTTGGTTGAAAGTCACCTTTAGGATAATTGAATATTATTTTCTGTGAACTTTTTCAACAGATTAAAGTTTCTATTAACACCTTCTACAGATTACACTTGCCATTGTAAGGTGATCCCAAATTACAGTCAATATCAATGAAAATGTAATGAGGTAGCCAGAATTCTAGAAGGGTTGATATTCCTGAGAAAAGCATTGGAAGTGAGTTTTGGGACTATTTCCCACAAGTCGGGACAGTAAGTGGGCTTGGATGCCAGGTCAATGTTGTGAGGGCTTTTTCCTGAGAGAGTGGATGGGCTCCTTGTGTGGAAGTGAGTGTAGGCATCTCATGAACATACAGTGTGCTACGAGTTGCCGCAAATGAGAGACACCGTGGTAGGAGAATGGCCAAGAAGAATTTTCAGGAAACTGCTGCATGTCGTGATGTGCCCTGTAAACCTGTTACCATCCTGTCAATGAACGTTGCACTCTGAAGACTTCTGGATTAATATTTTTCTCTTTTATTTTATTAAAAGTTATTATTATTATTATTATTTAATGTGACACCAAGTATAGCCAGACCACCAGGGAGAGGCTTCCTTTGGAAATGATCAGAAAAACATCCCACCTGGGAAACTTAAACTGTTGATGTCAACAGATAAAGATGGACCAGACCTAAACTTGACGTGTTCTTGAATAATTACCACAAAACTAGAGAGATTCCATAATTACAAGGGCTGTGAGCATGCATGGTTTGTTGTGAAGGATTCTAAGCAGGCAATTAGATTGAAGCAACATTACATGACTTTGCTAAATTAATCTAAAAAGCTCTTATTAAAATAAGCACATTTAAATTTGAGTATCGAGAGGTGCCCAGTTTTGTAAGAAATTAGAATCCTTCTAGGAGGAGGAATGCCAGTTTTTGGCAGACACATCTAGACTCTTTCAAGACTTTTGCTCTATTCCAGTGAGTAAGATCTAACATGGGTCTTGGATGTCACTCTGGGATCATTAGTTCAGGCTTTGTTTTTAACTACATTTTTTAATTTTAGAATAATTTTAGGTTTATAAAAAGAAAGGTCATAAAGAGAGTACAAAGGCTGTGTATCCCTTATCGAGTTCCACCTAATCTTACATAAGTATGGTTCATCACTATTATCATACAACATTATTAAATAAACTTCAGACTTTATTTTGATTCCACCACTTTTTCCACTAGCGTCTTTTGTTTGGTGCCAGAATCCACTCCAACTCAGGATATCACACTGACTTTGCTACCAGTTGCTGAGGACATGTGGACAACTGGTGGGTGAGCAACATGGAGAGGAGCTTTACTGAGTGACAGAACAGCACTCAGCAGAGAGGAGACCAGAAGTAGGTAGCTCCTGTTCTCAGGCAGGTCCTCCCAGTGAGTCTCTGAGTTGGGCTGAGTCTGAGATTTTCACAGGCTCAGAATAGAGGAGGTGCATGCTGATTGGCCCATGGGTGGGAGGAAGTGCATGATCATAGATCGATAGATAGATAGATAGATAGATAGATAGATAGATAGATAGATAGATAGACAGATAAAGAGGGGATTTAGGGGAGTTTGCTCATGTAATTTTAGAAGCTAAGAAGTCCCATATTAAGTTGTCTGCAAGCTGGAGAACTAGGGAAGTTGGTAGTGTGGTTCAGTCCAAGTCCCAAGGTCTCAGACTCAGGACAGCAAATGGTGTAACTCTCAAGCCCAAAACCTGAGAACACAACGGGCCCACTGCTGTAAGTCCCAGAATCCAAAGACCAGAGAACCTGGAGTTCTGATGTCTAAGGGCAGAGGAAGAGGGGTGTCCCAGCTCCATAAGAGAGAGAGATAGGGAGCTGGGGAGAGGGAAGGAGAGAGAGGGACAGGGAGAAAAGGAGAAAGGGAGAGAGAAGGAGAAAGGGAGAGTGAGAGGGAAAGGAAGGGAGAGAATTCAACTTTCCTCTGAGCTTTTCTTCTATCCATACCCTCAGCCTATTGGATAGTGCCTGCTCTCACTGGGTGAGAATGTATCTTCTTTACTCTGTCTACTGATTCAAATGTCAGTCTCTTGTGGAATCACCCTCACAGACGTAACCAGAAGTAATGGTTTATGAGCTATCTAGGTATTCCTTAATCCAGTCAAATTGACCTATAAAATTAACCATCACAAGTGGCAATCAGGGGTAAGTGGAGTATAATGGGTAACTTAGGTAACGCGGCTATCCAAAAATAGTTACCAGGAAAATGAAGCTGAGGTTGGTTTGAATGGATCAGAGGCTTCTCCTGGAGCTGAGATTGAGCCTGGTTTACCTGAATCATATAAACAACATTAGGGTTCTGTAAAGAAACTGGGAAGGAATCCACAGTGTCTATCACAGTAAAAACAGCTCCGTGCTACATTTTTTGCTAAGTAAACTCTATTCATCTTGTCTCCTAGATGCTTAGAAAGGTGAAGAATTTATTTAAATCCAGCTTCTACCATCATGAATCAATCTAATCTTAGTCTATTAGATTGTTAGTTCCAATTTAGAATAGAGTTTATATAACATACATTATTTTACATTAACATGTATTTGCCTTATTTTAATTGAAAACAACAGCTGCATTTTCACGTCTGTGTTTTCATTTGGTACCATCGCAAGCAGCAGTTCAGAGTACAGCATTTCCTTCCCAAGCAACCCCAGCTGCCTAACCTCAAAGTGTTATTTCATACTTCATTTAAACTTGCTACAGTGATTTCACAGTTCCAAAGGCTCAGAGAAACCTAAGTCATCAGCAAATTAAAAAAACATCAACAACCACCGAGGTTATTTTTGCTGTTGTTTTCTTGTTTCTTTTGCACTTTCTCACTTCCCACATGCTTTTGGTTGTAGCTTATCACCTTCCCTTCTCCATTTATTCACATACTGAACTTTATTTAACCTCCGAGGCTCAACTCAATTTTCCTTTCCTCTGGGACAACTTTGCTGAGGTTTTCTTCTATAAAAGTTATCTTCCTTCTTCTCTTTGCTCTCATCCTATACTGCCAACCCTTGTCAAATTGCCACATTAATCTTTTTGCTCATCTTTCTTCCCTTTTAGCCTATCAGACCTTGCAGAATTTGTGGCCTGTTCATTTTTATATTTGGTATTTTGTATGTACTGAAAAAACATTGGTTTAATTCATCAAAGAAGAAGTTATAAGTTCATCTTAAAATTATTCAAAGTTGTCTCAAAAATAAATTTGAATGCTAGTGTCAATCTCTTGTTTTTCAGTTCTCATCTCTAGCACACTTTGTTTTTAAATTAGAGTTTGAAATTCAAATTAAGACAGCAATTGAAATGTAAACTGTGGTCTCTGAGGACACGGATTATTTTTGCTTCAGTGTTACCTTGAGCACAATGTTTGCCACATTAGTGCTAAACAATTGTATGTAACAAAAATGAATAAATGTTTTTCTTCTGGACAAGTCACTTTTATGGTAGAATATGCTTTTGGGTTCTTTTATTCCTTTAAATGTTATTTCTGTATTTTTATGAGCTTCTATGTAATTAAATCAAGTATTTTAAAGTTTCAGGCGGCAGAAAAATCTCTAATAATTTTTTTGTGTGATCTGCCATGAAAATACCCTCACGCATTTATACTTTTATTCATGGGCCATTAATTGATTGAGGGCCCATGCTGCTGTAAGTGCCAGATACATCAGACACAGGTGAGCCTCCGTAAACATCCTCCTCATAAGCCACTGGACTTGGTGAGGAGTGCTGCTTACTGGTGTGGTCATTCTGTCTAACAGAATTGAAGTAGGCTAGCACTTATTCTAGAAATTTATTGATAACTTAACTTAACAAAACATTTTCTAACAGGAGTACAAAAGAGTTTGTTTTTCATTTGTTTTGTCTATTTTAGAATGAGTGTACTCCTGCTTAAAGATAATTAAATATATCCAACCCTTTATAGTACAGTTTTGACACTGATTTTTATTTGCTATTGTTTAATGTTTCAAATCAAATAAAACCATTTGTGATATTCATACAGAAGCACTAGACAACTTAGTGACCTTCCACGATGTTTTTTAAACTCCTCATGAAGAGCTTCCATGTCTCATTTATCTCTGTGGGCTATCTTCCCTGAATTACCCTAATTATCTCTTTTATGCCATTAAAGCTATGTTTAGAACAAAGTGTCAGTCTTCTAAATGTGCAATCTGAAAAATGTGATGAAGAAGAAATGTTTCTTCTGGTAGGAACTAAGAGCGTAAGGTATTATTATTTTAAGGACATTACTCTCCTTTTTTTTTTTTTTTTTGACCCTCTTCTTGGTCATTATTTGCCTTTTACACCAAGGTACAATGTAGAGTAGATTCAGAGTCAACCTCGTTTCTCAGTTTTTTTTTTTTGTTTTTTGGTTTTTTTGCCAAGATAAATTCCTTGTTTCCTTCCTAGTAGAAGGAAATTGGTATTTGGAAAGGCACACAATTCATCTAAATTTCTTATTCTTCTTTATTCACAGACTAATCTCCATGTTCTTACTGCATGGCTATTCTTAACTCTAAATGAAAATCTAGTTTTTACAACTCTCAACCATTTTATGTTTCTATATCTCATGAAGAGTTTTTGTCTACATAAAAGGGTTTCCTTTTTAGTGGTTTAATACAATTCAAAATAACTTCACAACTATATGACAACAATGGAATTCTTGATATTTAAAAGACATTCTTAATCAAGAGGATTTTGACATAAATATATGACAAGTTTTGTTGTTGTTCTTGGTGCAGATCAGGCACTTTGTAAATACAAAATAAATGAAAACATTTCTCACCAAGTTTACACATAACTTTTGTACACATGAAAGTGTACTGGGATTAATTAGAGTATTTGAATGTAAATGGAAAAGGAGATGACAGAGACCTGTCTTTTATTTTTTTGGATAGGAACTTTCCAGAGCAGAGAAAGCAAACTTGTTGGAAGTATTGAATTTAATTAGATCCTATTTGTCAATTTTGGCATTTGTTGCCATTGCTTTTGGTGTTTTAGACATGAAGTCCTTGCCCATGCCTATGTCCTGAATGGTATTGCCTAGGTTCTCTTCTAGGGTTTTTATGGTCTCAGGTGTAACATTTAAGTCTTTAATCCATCTTGAATTAATTTTTGTATAAGGTGTAAGGAAGGGATCCAGTTTCAGCTTTCTACATATGGCTAGCCAGTTTTCCCAGAACCATTTATGACATAGGGAATGGTTTCCCCATTTCTTGTTTTTGTCAGGTTTGTCAAAGATCAGATAGTTGTAGACATGTGGCATTATTTCTGAGGGCTCTGTTCTGTTCCGTTGGTCTATATCTCTGTTTCGATACCAGTACCATGCTGTTTTGGTTACTGTAGCCTTGTAGTATAGTTTGAAGTCAGGTAGTGTGATGCCTCCAGCTTTGTTCTTTTGGCTTAGGATTGACTTGGCGATGCAGGCTCTTTTTTGGTTCCATGTGAAGTTTAAAGTAGTTTTTTCCAATTCTGTGAAGAAAGTCATTGGTAGCTTGATGGGGATGGCATTGAATCTATAAATTACCTTGGGCAGTATGGCCATTTTCACGATATTGATTCATCCAACCCATGAGTATGGAATGTTCTTCCATTTGTTTGTATCCTCTTTTATTTCATTGAGCAGTGGTTTGTAGTTCTCCTTGAAGAGGTCCTTCACATCCCTTGTAAGTTGGATTCCTAGGTATTTTATTCTGTTTGAAGCAATTGTGAATGGGAGTTCACTCATGATTTGGCTCTCTGTTTGTCTGTTATTGGTGTATAAAAATGCTTGTTATTTTTGCACATTGATTTTGTATCCTGAGACTTTGCTGAAGTTGCTTATCAGCTTAAGGAGATTTTGGGCTGAGATGATGAACTAAAGAGCTTCTGCACAGCAAAAGAAACTACCATCAGAGTGAACAGGCAACCTACAGAATGGGAGAAAATTTTTGCAATCTACTCATCTGACAAAAGGCTAATATCCAGAATCTACAAAGAACTCAAACAAATTTACAAGAAAAAAACAACCCCATCAAAAAGTGGGTGAAGGATATGAACAGACGCTTCTCAGAAGAAGAAGCCAAAGGACACATGAAAAAATACTCATCATCACTGGCCATCAGAGAAATGCAAAGCAAAACCACAATGAGATATTATCTCACACCAGTTAGAATGGCAATCATTAAAAAGTCAGGAAACAACTGGTGCTGTAGAAGATGTGCAGAAATAGGAACACTTTTACACTGTTGGTGTGGCTGTAAACTAGTTCAACCATTGTGGAAGTCCGTGTGGCGATTCCTCAGGGATCTAGAACTGGAAATACCATTTGACCCAGCTATCCCATTACTGGGTATATACCCAAAGAATTACAAATCATGCTGCTATAAAGACACATGCACACGTATGTTTATTGTGGTACTATTCACAATAGCAAAGACTTGGAACCAACCCAAATATCCAACAATGATAGCCTGGATTCAGAAAATGTGGCATATATACACCATGGAATACTATGCAGCCATAAAAAAGGATGAATTCATGTCCTTTGTAGGGATATGGATGAAGCTGGAAACCATCATTCTCAGCAAACTATCCCAAGGACAAAAAACCAAACACCGCATGTTCTCACTCATAGGTGGGAATTGAACAATGAGAACACATGGACACAGGAAGGGGAACATCACACACCGGGGACTGTTGTGGGGTGGGGGGAGGATGGAGGGATAGCATTAAGAGATATACCTAATGTTAAATGACGAGTTAATGGGTGCAGCACATCAACATGGCACATGTATACATATGTAACTAACCTGCATGTTGTGCACGGGTACCCTAAAACTGAAATTATAATAATAAAAAAAGGAAATAAAAGGCATCAAAATTGGAAAAAAAAGTATTGAATTGTTGGAAAATTCTCGTTTCCCCAGGTATATGAAAAATCTTCATTTCTTACCAACAATGAATGCAGTCAAATTTTTAGTTCAGTATTTACATAGTTGGAAAACTCTAGGAGCCTCAAAAATGTCCCTCTTGTTGGCTAAAGCCTTTTCAATTAGAAGCAGTCCTTGAGTTATCTCCAGCTGTTTATTTGAAGCTTACTAAAAACAAACAAATGAATGACAAAAATGGATGTGCTGCTGGCTGCCAACTTGATTAAATCACTTGACAGTAAATAACTTGGCAATAACAGCCTAATGGCAGAAAGCCCACTCAATCAGTGATGTAAGTATTTATAGTGCAGGGACAGAGACTCTGCAATGGCAGAGTATCTTGTGTCAAACTAACCCTCCTGCTGACAACAATTATAAACTTTGGTCGAAATATAAAAAGCAACTATTCGAAAGTATTGGATGAATGACCAAGGGAAGTAGAAACCAGAGGGGTTGCCAACCTTGAACGAAGAAACTACTAGGTGAAATCCACATTGCAATGGCCTTCGCAGCTTGAACACTCCCCTGTTACTGGGATTACTGGGGAGTAAGGGAACTAGGGCTCAAGCAGAAAGCAGCACTCTTTGGCCTGAGAAGTTAGAGAGCAGAGTTCAGGGGTTTCAAAAGCAGTAGGAAAGTAAGGAGAGAAATCATGGAAATTTCTGGTGTTTCTCCAGCTTTGATTAGGTCTTTCATATACATGTGCCAATCAGTACTTAAACACTCCAGGGCACGCTTCTGCAGATTTTCCAAGCCTTCTCATTATGCAGCAACCTATTCAGCAGTATTTTGTCCTGTGAAGTGTAGCCACCTTGGTCTCCCCAAACTCCAATGCAGTGAGATTGCCCACTCTGTGCTATGGTCTTGAAACTCCTTCCAGAAGGCAGTGAACTGGGCCAACAGTAGGGTTCACCTAATTTGTTTTCCTTCTCTCAGACATCGCTGGTCTCTACTGCTTGTTTTCTAATTTCTTGCCTAATTCTCTCTATTCTGCTTCTGGAACACCAATTACATGTATGTTAGACCATTTATCATTGTTTGACAGCCTTTAGAGACTCTTTTCATTTCACTGCTTTGCGTGTGTATGTGTGTGTGTGTGTATGTTTGTGTTTTAATTTGGGTAATTTCTATTGACTTAGCTTCAAGTTACTGATCATTTTCTCAGTTGTGTCAAATTTATTAATGAGCCACTAAAGAAATTCTTTATTTTTCCATTTGATCTTTCTTTGCATTTCTATCCCTCTGTTTAAATTTCCAAACCATTCATGCATAATAACTATTTTTTCCACCAGATCTTCCAGGTAGTGATCATAGTCATTTTAATGTCTCTGTCTGATAATCACAACACCTGTGTGTTCTCTAAGACTGGTTTTATTGATGACCATATGTCTTGATAGTGGGTTGTTTTTCCTTTCATTGTTGTATGCCTCATGCATTTTTATTAAATCCCAGACATACTGTATAGAGTAGTAAGGACTGAGGTAAAGAGTATTTACACCCAGAAAAAGTTTTTCTTTTCTTTTTTAAGGCGATTTATGTGGGGTGTTGGGTAGTCAAAGTTGAGTTGAGTTTGGATTTGTTATTGCTGTGGTTACTTTCTGCACACATAATTCTCAAACTCCTTGAGTGTGTGTTGTGCCTAGGCTGGGGGATGAGGTGCCAGATGGTGCCTATCAGTGTTTGAATTATACCCTCAATCAATGAGGACACCTTAAGCGAATCTCTGTCCATGGACTGCCCCCCCTCAGTGGCACCCTCAATGCTTGGTCAGCATCTGGTGGAAAGCATGGTTGGTTCTCTGTTTTCCTCACCTATCCTCAAACCCACGTAGAACTGTGTACCTAAGCTTTGCAGGTAAGGCAAGCTTCCCTTCATTCATGCTTCCCTTCTTCATTTCAGTCTTATTCTGATTTGTAACTGTAAAATTTCTTATGCAGGAGACATTTCCCTGCCTCTTCTGCAGCAGTCATAGTTCACTAATCATATGGATAAAATCCCAGGCCTAGGATCCTTTCTGCCTTCACCCAGGGGTATAGAAGTGTTTCTTCTGACATTCTGTTAGTAGCAATGGGTGAGCTGATTTCTTCTTACCTACTTCCTACATGATGGTGGGCACCTCATCCTCCCATGATGATATGGTTTTGATGTGTTCCCACTCAAATCTCATCTTAGAATTGTAGCTCTCATAATTCCCACATTTCACCGGAGGGACCTGGTGGGAGGTAATTGAATCATGGGGGCAGGTCTTTCCCATGCTGTTGTCATGATACTGAGTAAGTCTCATGAGATCTGATGGTTTTATAAAGGGGAGTTCCTCTGCACAAATTTTCTCTTACCTGCCACCATTTAAGGCATTCCTTTGCTCTTCCTTCATCTTCCACCATGATTGTGAGGCCTCCCCAGCCATGTGGAACTGTGAGTCCATTAAACCTTTCCTTTATAAATTACCCAGTTTCGGGTGTGTCTTTGTTAGCTGCATGAGAACGACTACTACACATGGTATGCCACAGATGAGACAATCCTATGTCCCCTTTCTTTCTAGGGAAGGCTGTGCCTCACTGGAATTTATGCTACTTTGTTACTTTGTGTCCTTAGATCTCTGACAGCTTCAGAAAAAGTTATTACTTACTAGTTCATTTGAATTTTTCTTATTATTGGGTTGGGACAGACTTTTCATCTCTTTACGTGTTAGACAAAAATGGAACATTTACCTTTCATTAAATGTATGTATTCCTAGATATTTGATGTTTCTTTTTGATGCTACTTACAGGGTAATATTTTGAATATTTACTGGTTATTTGTTGCTAGTATATAGGAATATAATTGATTTTTATATACGGACACTAAATTCAGTGGCCTTGCTAAATTCACATATTAATTATAAGATTATTCTTTGAATTTTCTAGGTACTGAATTCCTAGTCTGAAAATTCTTTCTTTCTAATAATTGTAAATCTTGTTTCTTTTTCTAGTCTTATAAAGCCACAACAACCTTTACTATGATGTCAAATATAAGTGGTGATAATGCAACATTTTCAGTCTCATGAAAAAGGTTTACATATTTCACCATTAAGTATCATTTTTGCTATAGAATTTCCTCAATATTCTTTATGGGATTAGATACTTATCTTTTATTCCAAGTGTATTAAGATTTTTTCTGATGAATGTATGCAGCTTTTCTGTACCTTTTCAGAAGATGATGATGCTTTTCTTTTTTACTGGGTTTACATGTAGAATAACATTGGGTTTTAAAATGTTAAAGCAGCTTTGCATTTTGTTAAAAAAAACTGCACTTTGTCATGATGTGCTATTCTTTCTATATATTGCTAGTTTCAGTTTGCTCAGTTTTCGTGGATTAATTTTGAATTTCAGAATTCATTTCTGTTTCCTTTATAGGTTTATTCACGTTTTCTACTTATTTCAGGTGAGTGTTGCTTTTTTTCTGTGCATTCAAATATTTATCTAAATTACAAAATGTATTGACATTTAGATATAAAAGGGTTTCATAGCATATGCACCCATGTATAGATAAATAAATCTTTAAAAACAATTTTTCTCTCTCTCTCTCTGTCTCTCTCATCTTCCCTTCTCTTCTCTCCTTTATGCTGTTCCCTCTATTTTCTTTTAGATTAGCCTTGCTAGAGATTTATCCAATATATTAGTCCTTTTAACAGGTAACATTTTGCCTTTGTTGCTTTTCTCTAGTATATTTGTTTTCCATTTCATTGGTTTCTGCTTTTATATTTATTCTTCATTATTTCCTTCTGTCTGCATCCTTTGGATTAATCTGTTGTTCACCTAAATTCTTGAAATGAACACATAGATCATTAATTTTTCAGCCTTTATTCTATTGTGATTATGCAGCTAAGGCTATACATTTTCTTTTAAGCATTGTTTAGTTGCATCTACACATGAGACATATTTTCTTTAATTATTCATGTTAATTATTTTCTAGCTTCCACTTGATTGCTTCTTACAATCCCAGATTCTCTAGATGTATATTTCTTAGTGTCCAAACATTTGCTTTTCAAAAATATCTTTTTGTTATTGATTTTTAATTTTGTATAGTATAAAACATACTCTGAATTATTATAATTTTTTCAGATTTATTAAGATTTGCTTGACTGAGCATCATATGGAAGATTTTGGTGAATGTTCTATGTGCACTTGAAAATTATATATATTTCACACTATAGAGTTTTAACTGGGACAAGGTGATAAATGACAGTGTTCAAATTTTATATACCATTTCTTGTTTTTCTTTTCTACTTAAACTCCTAGTTACTCAGAAAGGTGCAGTTAAAATCTCCTCGTATAACTATAAATTTATCTAGTTCTCCTTTTGGTTGTATCAAATTTGGCAGAGTTCCATATTTGTAAATGATAACATATTTTGAGGCTTTTTCATTATGTGCATGATAATTAAGATTTGAATAATGTAAGTAGTGAGAATTAATCATTGGTTTCAGCAATATGGAACTATTGGTGACCTTAACAAAATTAATTTTATTGGATGGATGAGGGCTAAATATTGATTGGAGTGCAATCAAGAGAAAATGAAAGGAGACATATGGAGACAGAAGTTATAAACAGATAGCTATATTCAAAGATTTGTTTTTTTAAGTAGAAACATAGAAATGTGATGGTAGATAGAAAATAAATGTTGGATCAAGGGAGGACGCTGTGTGTGTGTGTGTGTATGTGTGTGTGTGGATGTGTTCAAAGAGAAAATTTTTACAGCATGTTTTTCTGCAGTGGGGAGAGAAATTTGCAAATGAGGGAGAGAAGAGGACTAATTGAGAAAGCAAGCCTTTGAGAGGGTCGGAGACCCAGTGTACAATGATGAGCGGTTTATTGCAATACAAAGGAAGGAAGCGAAAATGGATACTCATATAAGTAGATTGGTCAGTTGTGGTGGAAACATGTACGTTTTCTTCTCATTTAAAAATAAAATTTTCTGTGAAATAAGAAGCTGATCATCTGAGTATGAGGGGAGGAGATATTGGCGGTTGAGTGTAGAGGAGAACTTATGAAGTAGTTTTATGAGGTGGTAGAAAAATAACTCAGAAAACGAAGCAGGATGGCAAGTCATCAGTGACAGCCTCCTGAAGATCGGTTGTCATGAAGCAAAAATGGGACCAATTGCATGTCTCTCGGATAGCATCGTCTCCACAGCCGAGAGGGTAGATGATAAATCAGTGCACAGGCTATGGTTTTCCCTTCTCCTTCTTGATGAAAGTTCTGCTTAATGTCTGGAAGCTTATCATACTGGGGCCATCCATTTCTTGCCTCATTTTATCGCCATTTGCTGGACCATAGATTTTGTGACTACTGTAAATTTCCTGTAGATTTTGGATACTGATTCACTTTCAATCCTAATCCTGAGTGTTGCAAAATCTTGATTTTTTAAATTTCAGTAGGAATTTAGGAAGGTTTGAGAAGGTGTCTTTAACAGATGCCACTTTCAAACAGAAGGAAGTGAGAAGACTGATTAGCCACCTGACAACATATTTCTACTTTGTGAAAATGTATTGTGTTGTCTTGCAGAAATACCTCATGTGATCACCATCTTACCATCATTTTTTTCTACTTTGAACCTTCATGTGTCCTTTTCACTGAATCTTTAATTACCAATCCAATTGTGACTCCCCCAGAGCTGCTTTTCTTGGACTCAATGGATATACCTCTTTTAGCTCTTCCTTGGAATCCAGGGTCATCTAAAAGTCAACTCTCCTTCATGATGAGATAGCTCTATTTTTGTGTTAACTTAAAGTGTCTGAAGAGCTAATTTATGTGATAGATTAAAGCAACAGAATAAAAAACACCCTAGGCACAGTCATTTCACATGGTGCAACGTATTTCCAAAATAAAACAACTTTTATTTCCACATGATATCCTCAGGAGCATTGGATACTGTGTGGCTATTAAGTCCTTCACACATCATTAATTTTCAAGCAAGAAGGTGATAAATCTCACCACAAAACTAGTTCAGTACACATAGGAAAATAACAGAGCTGATATTATTTTTGACTTGATCACAGACTGTAGTTTAAAAGAAATACTAAATTTTTATACAAATTCAGCTAGATAAGAATAATATGATCTATGCTAAGGCCACTGATGTTATAGGTTCAAACATCATCTCCCATACTTCCCTCCCTCTCTTATCAACAGATCCACTTGGGGCCTTAGTTTACTTTAAAAATTCCATGAAGACAATCTTTTGCATGTATTTCATAGATTCAATTTGCACATTTAGAAGCCAGCATTGTTGCTGTTTACATCCTTCATAATTACCTTCTTTTGTATAGGAATGTCTGAGCATAGTTTTCATTTTGTACTAAGTCAGAGACGTCCCTGTAGAGGGTTTTATTCTGACTTCTAAAAGACTATAGTATTAGCTACTTCTATCCTCTAGCCTGCCATAGCTTGAACCCTTAAAGCCTTTCCAAAGAAGAAACAATTGTTGACAGTGATGCTTGGAATAGAAGGGCTAAGACCAATATTGAGTAGAAAAACCCAAGTTATTGATGACCTTGTGGATTTCCTTTGTTATACAAGATTTCAAAAGAGCATCAGAAAAACGATTGGCATTGGTCTAGGCAACAAATCTCCTCCTAATGCTATCTTTGAAATATTATGTTTTTAAGAAACAATATAAAATATTAAACAAAACAGAAAAAAATGATGCAATTGGTACCTAGTTGCAGATTATTCTTCCCTCATGAAATTTGAAAAGCAAAAACCAAATTTAATATAGAAATGATTTAAAAACCTTTAAAGAAAGATCAACATGAAACCTTTTCCATTTTACATTTATGTAATCACTACCTAAATGAAACAGATGCTAGCTAATTAAGATGCAGGAAGATACATTTTCATTTTCTTCTGTTGATTTCTAGCGTAATGGTTGCTCACTAAAATACAATCAAGAAAATATGTCCTGTAGCTTGAATAACTCAAATCAGCTTTAATGCAAGATAACACAAAGTAAATGAAAACACTGACTGTGGAAAGTTAATAAAAGTAAACACAAGTTCACAAAAACCATTATTCTTGAGTTTGAACTCATATCAAATGCTGTATTTTCCATTTCAATTATGCAAGTCTTTTTTAGTACCAGCTGTATTATACCAGCCATGGGCATCAATACAATTATTGATGGTGATAACAGAATAAATTGCCTAGCAGGCAAAATGCAAACCAAGAAAGTTAACAAAAATGAACCTATTTGTCTATATGACCCTTAGTGCATACACTACCATAAGGAAAAATAAACAACTTGGTGGACCTGGTATTGCATAATATGAGAGAGATCATAAAGAGAATGATTTAAAGGCAGGTTTCAAGTAGTCTTCTAGATATTGTGACATAACAGCTTGGAAAGTTTCTGTTATATTACACAAGTGTAATTGAGGCACTGTTGTTAAATATTCAGTTCCATCTGGGAAGTATAAAGAAAAAGGATCCCTAATGGTGCATGCTTAGCAACTTGTTTCTTTAAAAATATGCAGCACATTATTACTGATTGTGCTGAGCTGAGATTCTATAACTCATATGACATGAAATGCAAAGCAGCTATTCACTGGTACTGGCATATAAACATTGGAGCATCCCACGCAACCCACTTTATGCAATTTGTTCATTCATTTATCAATGATTCAGCAAACACTGATGGATAACTATGGTGGTTAATTTTAGGTATCAACCTGACTGGATTAAGGCATACCCAGTTGGTAAAGCATTACTCTTTCTCTCTTCTGAGCTTGGACATCCTTTTCGGACATCAAAACTCCAGATTCTCAGGGCTTCAGTCTTGGTCTGGGAGCTACGCTATCAGCTTCCCTGGTTCTTAGGCCTTCAGAATTGAACTGTGCCATGCTATCATCTTCCCTGGTTATCTTGCTTGCAGATGGCTTATCATAGCACTTCTCAATCTCCATAATCACATGAACCAATCCCCCTAATAAATCTTTAATATTTCTATATAATAGATAGATACATAGATACTATTGGTTCCTTATCTCTGGGGAACCCTGACTAATACAACAACCTTTTGTGTTATAAGCACAATTCTAGGTACTCAAAAAAACCATGGGTCATTGCAAAATTGTTAACCTTATATAAATTTACAAGTAAGGCTTATTAACTGAAGATACCAACACATATGTGTCCTTTATTTAATATTACTTCCTTTGAATGTTTTTATTAATTCTTATGTATAATTAAAAATTACCAATCTACACAAATTTTACTCTTTACTAAATGTTTAGAGTCATACACAGTGTCACCCTTCATCAACCTGTTCATTCTGTTTCTCACTTTATCAGGTGTGAAAGCACAAACCTTTTATAAACTAATAGAGTTCAACCAAAACATTCCCTGAAACCATAACAAAAATGCAATAAAATAAAAATAAAATTGTGTTTGCTTTTTTCCCTATCCTTCAACAGTCAGCAGTTTTTTCTTTGTTTTTAGACATGTTGTCTTTATAATTGGATGAATTCCCTTTAGACTCCAGGCACTTCTGACTAGTATATCATGTTGTTTTGTTATTTTGCTTTGAAATACCATTTTTCTGAATTTAAAGGTAATACTTATTCTTTATAAAAACTTTGGACAATAAAGTACAAAAAATGCTGATGATACTTCCTTCTAGACTTTTATTACAATTTACAAAGTTTTCATTTTCCTAAGATGATTGGTATTATAGAAATGATCCAAATAAAATACAATTAAAGTGATAAATAGCATATTATGTATTGTGGCTTCCAGATTTAGAGAATATAGATACAGGACACCTGGTTAAATTCAAATGTCAGATAAACAACAATAAATATTTTTCATATACTCCATGCAAATACTGCATAAGACACATATATAGGACACACTTATAAAATTTTTTCATGTTTATATACATTCAAATTTAATTGCATATCCCATCATTAATATGGCAACCTCATAGTATATAAAGAAAAGGTTGTTTGTGACATGGTTTGAAAGCTACATGCAAGTAATATCTTGTATGTAATCAAAAATTATAATTATAATCATAATATTGCATTAATTAATCAAATGAATAACATATTAATTTTGTTTCATTTTGGAATAATTTTCACTCCAAAATTGTATGAAAGCATTACAGGACATCTTTACTTTACATTTTACTGTCCAAGCTAAAACCACATGAATAGATATTACTAATATATATTTAGGAACTTCATTAGTTCTTCAAGAGCACTACTGTTTACCTTTTGATATTTAAATTGTTTTAAGCACCGAGAATTGTCCATGTTCACTTTTTTTTTTTTCTCCAGTGGTTATATGGTTGAACTCTGCTAGATCCTGTCTTGTTCATGGAATTGCTGCTACTTTGAAATATCACTTGCATTGATTCAGGGAATCTTGCATCTTTTACTAAGTAATATATCATAGAGATCATTACCTATCAGTCATAAAAAACAGTATCATTCCTTTGAACTGCTGATATATTACATGGCTGTATACTATTATCTAGTTAAACAGTTCTCTACTGGTATATACTTAAGCATTTTGAAGATCTTTATTTACATTTTAGTCTCTCCTATAAGAAATCCACTGGAATGGGCCAGATGCGGCGGTTCACGCCTGTAATTCTAGCACTTTCGGAGGCCTAGATGGGAGGATTGCTGGCGCTCACAAGTTCGAGACCAGCCTGGGTAACATGTTAAAACCTCATCTCTACAAAGAAATACAAAAATTAGCTGGGGCTGGTGGTATGTGCCTGTAGTCCCAGCTACCCAGAAGACTGAGGTGGGAGAATGGCTTGAGCCCTGGAGGTGGACGTTGCAATGAGCGGAGATCATGCCACTACACTCCAGCCTGGATGATAGAGCCAACCTTGTCTCACAAAAAGTAAATAAAATAAAGAAAGAAATCCACTGGAATGGATTCTAATACAGGACAGGAATGCCAGCACAGTACTTTCATCAGGGACAGTCACAGGAACAGTCTTACCTCTTTTGGCTCCTCCATACACTCAGCTCACTCAACTTATGGCCTCTATCCTCAATGTCACTTAGGGATTCGTGTCTGCTGTAGCTCCAATCATCATGTCCAAGTTTTAGGTGAAAGGGAGCTCTGTCCAGCTGAATCAGAACTTTTAAAAGAATTTTCTGCTGGTCATACAACAAATATTCCATTTGTATTTTATGACCTACAACTTTTTCATATTGCCATGCTTAGGTGCTAGGAAGGTTGAGAAATCCTCATTGCAGGTACCCACATTCATGTTGTGTTGCTGAGAATAAAAGAGAATGCAGAGGTAATGATAAACCTCTGACATAATAAGACAAAGTATCTGTAAAATTTAAAGCGTAATAAATATTTTATAAGGATACCTTTTTTTGAAATCGTATTCCCAATAAAAGTGTGTGATGGTGCCTATTTCATAGTATCCTGCCAATACGTGCTAAAATTTTTTAAAATGATAATGTGTTAAGAGAAAAATGGTATTTCAGATATTTTTCTTTGTGTTTCTCACATAATGGATGAGACTGAATGTCTAATACTATAGTTAATAGCCACTTGTGTGTCTCTTTCTGTGAACTCTCCGTTTATATCCTTTTCCATGTTTGGGGGTCACTGGTCTGCTTCTTTCTAGCTGATCAGAGTTGTATTTTGTATGAGAGAAATCTGTAGCATATGCTACAAGTGGTTTTTGCATATATGTATATATATATATATATAGTGATGGTTAATAATGAGTATCAACTTCATTGGATTGAAGGATACTAAGTATTGATCCTGGGTGTGTCTGTGAGGGTGTTGCCAAAAGAGATTAACATTTGAGTCAGTGGGCTTGGAAAGGCAGATCCACCCGTAATCTGGTGGGCACAATCTAATCAGCTGCCGAGGAATATAAAACAGGCAAGAAAAACCTGAAAAGGAGAGGAGACTGGCCTAACTTCCCAGCCTACATCTTTCTCCTGGGCTGGATGCTTCCTGCCCTCAAACACTGGACTCCAAGTTCTTCAGTTTTGAGAATCAGACTCATTTATTTAAATGACCCCACAGTAACTTTATTATTATTATTATTATTATTATTATTATTATACTTTAAGTTCTAGGGTACATGTGTACAATGTGCAGGTTTGTTACATATGTATCCATGTGCCATGTTGGTGCGCTGCACCCATTAACTCTTCATTTAGCATTAGGTATATCTCCTAATGCTGTCCCTCCCCCCTCCCCCCACCCCACAACAGTCCCTGGAGTGTGATGTTCGCCTTCCTGTGTCCATGTGTTCTCAATGTTCAATTCCCACCTGTGAGTGTGAACATGTGGTGTTTGGTTTTCTGTCCTTGCGATAGTTTACTAAGAATGATGGTTTCCAGCTTCATCCATGTTCCTACAAAGGACATGAACTCATCATTTTTTATGGCTGCATAGTATTCCATGGTGTATATGTGCCACATTTTCTTAATCCAGTCTATCGTTGTTGGACATTTGGGTTGGTTCCAAGTCTTTGCTATTGTGAATAGTGCCACAATAAACATACGTGTGCATGTGTCTTTATAGCAGCATGATTTATAGTCCTTTGGGTATATACCCAGTAATGGGATGGCTGGGTCAAATGGTATTTCTAGTTCTAGATCCCTGAGGAATCGCCACACTGACTTCCACAATGGTTGAACTAGTTTACAGTCCCACCAACAGTGTAAAAGTGTTCCTATTTCTCCACATCCTCTCCAGCACCTGTTGTTTCCTGACTTTTTAATGATGGCCATTCTAACTGATGTGAGATGATATCTCATTGTGGTTTCGATTTGCATTTCTGTGATGGCCAGTGATGATGAGCATTTTCACATGTGTTTTTTGGCTTCATAGATGTCTTCTTTTGAGAAGTGTCTGTTCATATCCTTTGCCCACTTTTTGATGGGGTTGTTTGTTTTTATCTTGTAAATTTGTTTGAGTTCATTGTAGATTCTGGATATTAGCCCTTTGTCAGATGAGTAGGTTGTGAAAATTTTCTCCCATTCTGTAGGTTGCCTGTTCACTCTGATGGTAGTTTCTTTTGCTGTGCAGAAGCTCTTTAGTTTAATTAGATCCCATTTGTCAATTTTGGCTTTTGTTGCCATTGCTTTTGGTGTTTTAGACATGAAGTCCTTGCCCATGCCTATGTCCTGAATGGTATTGCCTAGGTTTTCTTCTAGGGTTTTTATGGTTTTAGGTGTCACATGTAAGTCTTTAATCCATCTTGAATTAATTTTTGTATAAGGTGTAAGGAAGGGATCCAGTTTCAGCTTTCTACATATGGCTAGCCAGTTTTCCCAGCACCATTTATTAAATATACATATATTTTCTTATTATACTTTAAGTTCTAGGGTACATGTGCACAACGTGCAGGTTTGTTACATATGTATACATGAGCCACGTTGGTGTGCTGCACCCATTAACTCATCATTTACATTAGGTATATCTCCCAGTGCTATCCCTCCCCACTCCCCCTACCCACAACAGGCCCCAGTGTGTGATGTTCCCCTTCCTGTGTCCAAGTGTTCTCATTGTTTAATTCACACCTATGAGTGAGAACATGTGGTGTTTGTTTTTTTGTCTTTGCGATACTTCGCTGAGAATGATGATTTCCAGCTTCATCCATGTCCCTACAAAGGATATGAACTCATCCTTTTTTATGGCTGCATAGTATTCCATGGTGTATATGTGCCACATTTTCTTAATCCAGTCTATCATTGTTGGACATTTGGGTTGGTTCCAAGTTTTTGCTATTGTGAATAGTGCCACAATAAACATACATGTGCGTGTGTCTTTATAGCAGCATGATTTATATTCCTTTGTGTATATACCCAGTAATGGGATGGCTGGGTCAAATGGTATTTCTAGTTCCAGATCCTTGGGGAATCGCCATACTGTCTTCCACAATGGTTGAACTAGTTTACAGTCCCACCAACAGTGTAAAAGTGTTCCTATTTCTCCACATCCTCTCCAGCACCTGTTGTTTCTTGGCTTTTTAATGATCACCATTCTAAGTGGTGTGAGATAGTATCTCATTGTGGTTTTGATTTGCTTTACTCTGATGGCCAGTGATGATGAGCATTTTTTCATGTGTCTTTTGGCTGCATAAATATCTTCTTTTGAGAAGTGTCTGTTCATATCCTTCGCCCACTTTGTGATGTTGTTTGTTTTTTTTCTTGTAAATTTGTTTGAGTTCTTTGTAGATTCTGGATATTAGCCCTTTGTCAGATGAGTAGATTGCAAAAATTTTCTCCCATTCTGTAGGTTGCCTGTTCACTCTGCTGGTAGTTTTTTTTTTTTGCTGTGCAGAAGCTCTTTAGTTTAATGAGATCCCATTTGTCAATTTTGGCTTTTGTTGCCATTGCTTAAGTCCTTGCCCATGCCTATATCCTGAATGATATTGCCTAGGTTTTCTTCCAGGGTTTTTATGGTTTTAGGTCTAACATTTAAGTCTTTAATCTATCTTGAATTAATTTTTGTATAAGGTGTAAGGAAGGGATCTAGTTTCAGCTTTCTACATATGGCTAGCCAGTTTTCCCAGCACCATTTATTAAATAGGGAATTGTTTCCCCATTTCCTGTTTTTGTCAGGTTTTTCAAATATCAGATAGTTGTAGATGTGCAGTATTATTTCTGAGGGCTCTGTTCTGTTCCATTGGTCTATATCTCTGTTTTGGTACCAGTACCATGCTGTTTTGATTACTGTAGCCTTGTAGTATAGTTTGAATTCAGGTAGCGTGATGCCTCCAGCTTTGTTCTTTTGGCTTAGGATTGACTTGGCAATGCAGGCTGTTTTTTGGTTCCATATGAACTTTAAAGTAGTTTTTTCCAATTCTGTGAAGAAAGTCATTGGTAGTTTGATGGGGATGGCATTGAATCTGTAAATTACCTTGGGCACTATGGCCATTTTCACAAAATTGATTCGTCCTATCTGTGAGCCTGGCATGTTCTTCCATTTGTTTGTGTCCTCTTTTATTTTGTTGAGCATCGGTTTGTAGTTCTCCTAGAAGAGGTTGTTCACATCCCTTGTAAGTTGGATTCCTAGGTATTTTATTCTCTTTGAAGCAATTGTGAATGGGAGTTCACTCATTATTTGGTTCTCTGTTTGTCTGTTATTGGTGTATAAGAATGCTTGTGATTTTTGCACATTGATTTTGCATCCTGAGACTTTGCTGAAGTTGCTTATCAGCTTAAGGAGATTTTGGGCAGAGACGATGGGGTTTTCTAGATATACAATCATGTCATCTGCAAACAGGGACAATTTGACTTCCTCTTTTCCTAATTGAATAAGTAACTTTTATTTATTCTCCTAATATGATGAATTACATAAATTAATTCTCAAATCTTTAACCAACTCACCTATTTGTTACATAAACCCTAATATAGCATAATATATTATCTTGTTTATATATTGCTGACTGAATTTGTGAATTACAGTAGTTTGCTAGGGTTATTGTAACAAAATACCACAGACTTGGAGGCTTAAACAACAAATGATTAATTTTCTTGTAGTTCTAAAGGCTAGAAATCCAAGATCAAGGTATCACCAGGGTTGGCTTCTCTTGAGGATTGTTCCAGGCCTCTCTCCCTGGCTTGTTGATAGTCGTCATCTCCCTGTGTCTTCATATCACCTTCCCTCTTCATGTGTGTCCAAATTTCCCCTTCTTATACCACTCATATTAGATTAGGACCCACTTTAATTACCTCAGTTTCAACTTAATTACCTGTTTTAAGAACTTCTCTCCACTACAATCACAATCTGAGGTACTTGGGGTTAGGACTTCTACATATAAATTTGGAGTAGTCACAGTTCAGCCCACAACTCCAATACTTGATAATATTTTAAAGACTTTCTTTATAAGTCTGCACCTTTCCTCCCCCCCTCCCTCTCTCCTTCCCTTCTTTCCTTCCTTCTTTCCTCCCTTCCTTTCTTCCTTCCTTCTTTCCTTCCCGCCTTCCTGCCTTCTCTCTTTCCTGCCTTCCTGGCTTCCTGCCATCCTGCCTTCCTGCCTTCCTCTTTTATAGTGATGTCTGCTAGGTTTTGTTATTAGGAATATGCTGGTCTCTTATAATGAGTTTGGCAATGTTTACTTCCCTTCTGTTTTCCAAAAAATGATTTTGTTAGATTTTGATGCTACTGATTCTTTGAAATTTGATAAAATGCCATCAGGGTCTGGAGTGTTCTATTTGGGAAAACTTTTAACTAATAACATTGTTTACAAATATTTATAGAGCTCTTCAGCTTACCTATTTCTTTACGAGTGAGCTTTGGCAGATTTTATCTTTCAAAGGATTTGTGCATTTTTTCTATATCATTAAATTTATTGCTAGAGTTTATTATACTATTCCCTTATTATTCTTTCAATATTTGTAGAACCTGCAATTATGTTAGCTCTTTCATTTTTACTATAGATAATTTGAATCTCCTCACTTCTATCCCTGATCAGTGAGATTAGAGGTTTATCCATTTTAGATCTTTACAAAGCACCAGTTTTGCCTTTATTGATTTTCTGAATAGGTCTTTTGCTTTCTGTTTCATTGGTTTCCATTCTGATCTTTCATATTCCCTTTCTTCTTAAATTTTGTTTAATTTGATTTTCTTTTTCTTGTTTCTTAATGTAGATGCTGAGTGTACTGCTGTGAGACCATTCTTCTTTTCTAATATAGATGTTAAGTGCTATGTTCCCCTCAGGCACTACAGTAGTAGCTAGTGGCATCTCACAAATTTTGACATGTTGTGTTTTTATTTTTACTCAATTAATGATGCTTTCTAATGTCCCTTCTGATTTTTTTCTTAACCCATGTGACATTTGGAAATGTAATTTTTGTTACATTCCCGAACATTAAGGGAATTTTCAGGGATCTTTCTGCTATTGATTTCTAATTTAATCTCATTGTGGTCAGGAAACATGCTTATATTAATAGTATTTCTATCTCTTTAAATCTGTTGAGACTTGTTTTATGTCTCAGCATATGTTATATGTAAGTTATTGTTTCATGTGCACTTGAAAAGAATGTGTATTTTGCTGTTTTGGGCTGAAGTGTTCCATAAATGTCAATTAGATTGAGCTAGTCGGTAGTGTTCAAATCTTCAACATCTACTTACTTTCTCTATACTTGTTCTCTCAAGTATTGAGAGAACACAATTAAAATCTTTGACTATAATTGTGGGTTTGTCTTATTCTCCTAGAGGTTGTAGCAGTTTTTATTTCATATATTTTGAAGTTGTGTTATTAACTGTTTATATGTTTAAGAGTGTTACATTTTCTTGATGAACTGAAACACTAAACATTATAAAATGATTTCTTGATCTTTGGTTATACTTTTTGCTCTGATACCTACTGTATTTGTATTAATATATCCTTTTTTTCTATGATTAACAGCAAGTTACATTCTAACTAACAGAGTATAACTGTGTCTGTTAACAGACTCTCACCATTATTGGGAATTACTCTTTTACCAAATGCTCACTCATTTGATAGGTAAAAATGACATTGTATTGTCTTAATCTGTATTACTTTAAATTTTTAAAATAAAATTTTAACATCACTGTTGTGTTTGTTTTAGGCATTGGTATTCTTATTTGTTAATCTCCTATTCGTGTTTGTCTCTTTTTATAAAAAATTTCAATGTTTGTCCGGTTGGGTTTGCTTGATTTTTTTATTTTTAATTTTTGTGGGCACATAGTAGGTATATACTTGATTATAACCTTCTATTTCTGAGCCTTGCGGCTGACATATTTCCAATACTGTGCTATATCTTTTAATCTTTGCAGTCCTAAGCTTTTATTATATCTAGGTAAACAAATTTGTGATTTTCTTTTGAAGGTCATTCATTGCATATCTGCTTTCCACATATACTATTAATTTAACAGTGTATTAACCTGCTTTCTAATTTTTTTTCAAGCATTCCTCTTTCATACATCTGGGCCCTAAATTCCTTTAGAAAATATATTTCTAGTAGCAATTAAATCTATCTTATTAATAGATATTAGTTTTTGACAGTAAAATTTGAATAAGCCTAGCATTATGAAATGCCATTATTAAATGTCATTATGAAGCAAATCTAATATTTTATTATACTTTAAGTTCTAGGGTACATGTGCACAATGTGCAGGTTTGTTACATATGTATACATGCACCATGTTGCTGTGCTGCACCCATTAACTTGTCATTTACATTAGCTATATCTCCTAATGCTGTCCCTCCACCCTTCCCCAACCCCATGACAGGCCCCAGTGTGTGATGTTCCCCTTCCTGTGTCCATGTGTTCTCATTGTTCAATTCCCACCTATGAGTGAGAACATGTGGTGTTTGGTTTTTTGTCCTTGCAATAGTTTGCTGAGAATGATGGTTTCCAGCTTCATCCATGTCCCTACAAAGGATATGAACTCATCCTTTTTTATGGCTGCATTGTATTCCATGGTGTATATGTGCCACATTTTCTTTCTTTATTATTATTATTATTATTATACTTTAAGTTTTAGGATACCTGTGCACAACGTGCAGGTTTGTCACATATGTGTACATATGCCATGTTGGTGTGTGCTGCACCCGAGCTGGTACCATTCCTTCTGAAACTATTCCAATCAATAGAAAAAGAGGGAATCCTCCCTAACTCATTTTATGAGGCCAGCATCATCCTGATACCAAAGCCTGGCAGAGACACAACAAAAAAAATAGAATTTTAGACCAATATCCTTGATGAACATTGATGCAAAAATCCTCAATAAAATACTGGCAAACCGAATCCAGCAACACATCAAAAAGCTTATCCACCATGATCAAGTGGGCTTCATCCCTGGGATGCAAGGCTGGTTCAACATACACAAGTCAATAAACATAATCCAGCATATAAACAGAACCAAAGACAAAAACCACATGATTATCTCAATAAATGCAGAAAAGGCCTTTGACAAAATTCAACAACCCTTCATGCTAAAAACTCTCAATAAATTAGGTATTGATGGGATGTATCTCAAAATAATAAGAGCTATCTATGACAAACCCACAGCCAGTATCATACTGAATGGGCAAAAACTGGAAGCATTCCCTTTGAAAACTGGGCCAAGACAGGGATGCCCTCTCTCACCACTCCTATTCAACATAGTGTTGGAAGTTCTGGCCAGGGCAATCAGGCAGGAGAAGGAAATAAAGGGCATTCAATTAGGAAAAGAGGAAGTCAAATTGTCCCTGTTTGCAGGTGACATGATTGTGCCACATTTTCTTAATCCAATCTATCATTGATGGACATTTGGGTTGCTTCCAAGTCTTTGCTATTGTGAATAGTGCCACAATAAACACACATGTCCATGTGTCTTTATAGCAGCATGATTTATAATCCTTTGGGTATATACCCAGTAATGGGATGGCTGGGTCAAATGGTATTTCTAGTTCTAGATCCTTGAGGAATCACCACACTGTCTTCCACAATGGTTGAACTAGTTTACAGTCCCACCAATAGTGTAAAAGTGTTCCTACTTCTCCATATCCTCTCCAGCATCTGTTGTTTCTTGACTTTTTAATGATCATCATTCTAAGTGGTGTGAGATGGTATCTCATTGTGGTTTTGATTTGCATTTCTCTGATGGCCAGTGATGATAAGCACTTTTTCACGTGTCTGTTGGCTGCATAAATGTCTTCTTTTGAGAAGTGTCTGTTCATATCCTTTGCCCAGTTTGTGGTGGGGTTGTTTGTTTTTTTCTTGTAAATTTATCTGAGTTCTTTGTAGATTCTGGATATTAGCCCTTTGTCAGATGAGTAGATTGCAAAAATTTTCTCCCATTCTGTAGGTTGCCTGTTCACTCTGATGGTAGTTTCTTTTGCTGTACTGAAGCTCTTTAGTTTAATTAGATCCCATTTGTCAATTTTGGCTTTTGTTGCCATTGCTTTTGGTGTTTTAGACATGAAGTCCTTGCCCATGCCTATGTCCTGAATGGTATTGCCTAGGTTTTCTTCTAGGGTTTTTATGGTTTTAGGTCTAACATTTAAGTCTTTAATCTATCTTGAATTAATTTTCGTATAAGGTGTAAGGAAGGGATCCAGTTTCAGCTTTCTACATATGGCTAGCCAGTTTTCCCAGCACCATTTATTAAATAGGAAATCCTTTCCCCATTTCTTGTTTTTGTCAGGTTTGTCAAAGATCAGATGGTTGTAGATGTGCAGTATTATTTCTGAGGGCTCTGTTCTGTTCCATTCGTCTATATCTGTTTTGGTACGAGTACCATGCTGTTTTGATTACTGTAGCCTTGTAGTATAGTTTGAAGTCAGGTAGTATGATGCCTCCAGCAAAGCTAGTATTTTTAATCATAAACATGACACTACCTTTTGTTGTTATACAGAGCAAAGGACATACTAGTTACTCAATATTGCTTGTTACCCGAATTGTATTTTACTTTATCGAAAACTTGAAGTTACAAGTTTTAGGTTGTTAGGGTTTAGTCTCTCCACATTGTCTTTGCTCTCTTTCACCTGTGCAATGCTAAATGAGACTGATAAATGACCTGAATGGCCAATAGGCTTGCTTCTTTGTTCCTGAGTCATTGCCTCACCCGAGTTCCCTGAACTGAGTCCAGGAGCTGACCAAATACAAAGGGAGGAAACTAAAATGTATAGAACTACAATGAAAATGTCTTCCTTTACATAGTTATTTTATGTAAACCTTACATTAGCACTTTGAGCTACATTTTGATTAATTTTAACATAACAAATGCTTATTATGTGCAGCCAGTTGGCTAAAAGCATTCTCTGGGCTATCTCATTAAATATTTACAATAACCTTTGAGGAAAGTTAGTGGGTATTGGGAAATTATAAAATATGTTATGTAGTATGAAATTATGTAAAAAGAATATATGTAATATAATGTTACATACCATAACATGGTTATATACTATAATACTATCAGTTACAATTAATTTACCCTTTAAAAATGCTTTATAAAAAGAAGAGTGATTAGCAGGTAGACATATCTGGAATATAAATGTTGTGCTTATATTTTCTCAATTATGAAGAAAAAGAGATAATTCATAAGAAGAGTTTTCAGAAAGGAAATAAAGATACAGACTATTCATGTTTGCAATTAAACCAAGAACCCATTTGAGATATAATGAAGTGGGACAAAATTTTCCTTAAATGTGACACTGTGCATGTACCATTACTTGATTCCTCACCTCATATGAATAATATTATAACATGAAAAGCTGTATGCAAATAAAACTAGCACTTCCTAAAAACAGAAAAATCTCTGCTCTTCCTACTTCATCATGAGAAAAGTTCTAAGGACAAATTTGTGGATGGCTTGAAGATAAGCAGAGAATGCTTGTAAATAAGACAAGTAACTCAACCTTCATGTTTGTGAATATTGTAGACCTAGTGTATCTCCCATTTATTTGGTCAAGGAGAAAAAATTAAATACTTTAGGTGCACATATTTCCTCATGTGATCTAAATACATGATTATTGCCATATTGGAGGAAATAACAAAATTGAGAGACTATGAAGCTCAATCTCCCAGTGTGTTCATGTTAGTAAATTAGCTTGGAGCGTTAGCACCATGGCAGCCTCCTGCTTTTAGTGCTTTCCCTTGTCCTTGCCAAAACCAGAAAGAGTTGTCCCAATCAAGGTAACCAACAGGAAATCTGCAGTGTAAACTATGTAAATAATTTGCATATGCTCAAAAAATGAGCAAGAGAGGGTAGCCAATTACAGTTAGTCCAGTGATCTGACTTCTCATTCCACTTTCTTGCCTTGAGCTCCCAAAGCCCACGGGTCACTGCCAAGTGCAGGGTTCTATAGGTCTCTTGAAAGTCAGCAGGAAATGAGTTTAAGCCACCAAGAAGCCTATGGCTGATGAGATCATTCTGGAATACTAAAGAAAAAATGAGCTACATATCCCAGTCTGATTATTTTATTTACCTTCTGTACTGTATTCCTTTCTTCCTTCTTTTCAATGTGTCTTCATGCTTAAAGTATGCCTAATCTGCAAGATATGTTTCATAAGCTAATTCTAATTCTAAGTGTTTTCATACCCCTTTGTGTATCTTCTGCCTCAGTAAGTTTTCAAACTTTCATGTAGTTTTAACGTTGGAAATTGGATAGAGAAAATGAATAATTAAGGAATTAAAAAAACACTTTTACAATAAACTGGGATATCATTTGCTTTATTCTAATTACTTTTATTAAGACAAAATTTCTTAAAATATATTTGTACTCTATTGTTGATAGAGGATGAATAAAAATCATCATAAGTTGGGGTTCTAATCAAAAGCAATTGTTACTCAGTTAAATAATTCACGAGAGATTCTTATCTGTGGTAACAGCTCATGAGGGGACATTATAGATGCCTTTTTATATGTCTTAATATTGTACAAGAGAGCTCAGAAATTCATATTCACTAAAAATGAAAATCAAGACATTTCTCTTTAAGTTTGCATGTCCTCAGTTTGTAAATCTTTATTATTATAGTTTAAAAATAAAATGACTGTTCAGTAATTTTAGAACAATGTGATTGCTGATATTTACCCCTTTCCATGACCTTACCACAAATCTAAATAAAGATTGTGATTTGAAAGCACCTGTGAGTCTCTCGTATGGCCTGTCCATATTTATTGAATCTCAGCTTGAAAACAGCATTATATTTAAACAACAACAGAGCCAATCCTTGTTTTCTTCCCTTGGCCAGATGGTGCATCATCTTGGGAAATGGTGTAACCTGTCACAATGTGTAAGTGTGATCTTGTGTGAAAAAATTCTGCAAGCTTGAGACACTATCTGTGAAGGCCACGTGCTGTCTCTCATTATCCCAAATAATTAAAATTTTGTATTTTCCATAACAACACACCATTGAGATTAACAATTAAGAATCACAGACTAGGGTCAAAGAAACATAAACATTTTATAGTTAAAAAGCAGTCTTTTCTAATTTTTTTCTATCATATTTACATCCATCTACCTTAGGAATATGCTAAGGCCCAAAGAAAATATTTGCTCTTGAGTCTGCTCAAACAAACAGTAAAATACTGTAGTTATCTGTATAGAAAAAACCCTGTGCATTTAGGCTTACATATAGACTTTCTTCTTATGGGCCAGAAAAATTCATGAAACCTAAGGATTTATATTTTAAAAGCATTTTTCTTAGATTTAGTGATGGAATTTTAAGACAAATCATTCTATTCTTGGAGTCAAAAGGTCTGAGTTCAGGTTGTAATTCTGTAATTTTTATATGACCTTAGACAAATAATGTACACACTCTATCGTGTATGAATCAAACGGTGATGTAAAATCTAAACCTCACCGTTAATGTTATGATTGAATGGGACAATTTTTGGAAATTAATTTTTAAATTACAACATTATGACTAAATGACATTATTTTAATAAGAAGGAAGTTCCTTTTCTTCTTTTATATCTCTTTTGTTTTCCTAAATTTGTAGATGAGATTGCTGAAAAAATAGCTTGAAATAGTTTAATAATCTACCAAGTGTAACAGTCAGTGTCCAGCCAGAATAAGAAACCACTCTAGGTCTTTCAAGCAGAGAGGAGTGTAATACGGGGTATTGCTTACACAAGTGTCAGAAAGGCTGGAGGGATGAATGGGGCAAAGAGGCCATTAGCGGAGCCCAGGAGATGAGGAGTTTGTCCAAAGAGCTGGAAGCTGTTACCATCCCTGGGCTGGAGCTCAGTTCTCTCTTGCCTCTGCTTTGCTGGAGGCAATGCCATCGTTATTGCTGTTGCCCTGAAACCGCACCACTTGTGTGCAGCATCTAGGTGCACTGCCATGTTTGTTCTTTTCTCTCTTTTCCAATGTCCTTCCAGTACCACCCTTTGGCAAATAAACTAGAATATAGCTGGCAAGTGAGTCTGGAAATGCAATAAGAGATTATTCATTAGTCTTTGTCAGTAAAAATTTTTACCCACCCTGACATCACAGGCTTGACTGGAGCTGAAGGCCAATACACCACACATATCTCATGACAATTTATTTGGGCAGCTCATGATTTCAACTAGGAAGTCTATTAAATCCATTTAGTTGTAGACTACTACTCATCTAGAAATCTTAGCCTAAACAATTAGTAAAGAATGCTTACTTTCTTGTATTAGTGTCGGGAAAGAGGTCTCTACAAAAATGTTTGCAATGAGAATAGACTTCAGACTTTCAACATAATATTTTAAGAAACTCTCCTCAAAATATAAGCCATAGATCACTTCCATCAGAATCTCCTGATGCACTTGCTAATTATGTATGTGTGTGTGTATATATGTATATATACATATATACACACACACTATATACTTAGTATTAAATTATTAGTATTATACTTACATATACTTGGTATTATATTATTTTATAGTTGTAAACAAGTGGCATATACCTACCAATCTAGCTAGCTAGATACATAGATAGATATAGTTATAGATACAGATGTAGATATATGCCAAACTCTGTCCTAGATGTTCTAAATCAGAATCACTGATTATGGACTCTGAGAATCTTCATTTTATTAAGCTCCCTTTGGTGACTATTAATGTCCAGTCAGAATAACAAGTAACTGTAACACTTTAGTTTTTTCAAGCAGACAGGGATGCAGGGCAGGAAATTGCTTATACAGGTGCTATACTCGTTGATTTAGAGACATGATTTTCAGTGGTTAGATGGTGGTATGGACTAGATTGTTTCACCCCCAAATTGATATGTTGATACGCAACCCACTCCCTCATTGTGACTGTATTGGAGGTTGTCTCTAAGGAGGCAATTAAAGTTAAAAGAAGCCATAAGGGTGGAGCCCTAATCTGATACAACTGGTGCCCTTATGAGAAGAGGAAGAGGCAGCAGAGCTCTCTCTTTCTACTATGTGAGAACACAGCAAGAAGGCAGCTGCCTGCAAGCCAGTGAGAGTCCTCACGAGGAATTAACAGGTTGATACCTTGATCTTGGACTTCCCAGCATCTAGAACTGATAAAAATAGATTTCCACTGTTTAAGCCACATAGTCTATGGTGTTTTTTATGGCAGCTGAAGCATACTATGACAGATGTGGAGTGACCACATTTTATTCTCTCATCCAAACCTTTCGTGACTCTTGCTTTGTGAATTTCCATCTCAGGCTCCATTTATTTTATATTGATGCCTGACACCCTGAGTACTAGAAAATATAGTCAGAAGCACTCTCAGAAGTCAGTGGCCAGACTGCGCTTATTGTTAGTCGTGTTCCCATGGTAGCCACCCACGGAAATGCTGCTGCTTCTAGAGTGAGCTGAGTTTGTACTATGTTTGCAGCTGCCCCTCATGACTCTGAAAGGAGCAGCTGGTGTCACGGTTGATGCCAAAATTCAATCCAACCCACTGCATAAATGAATAGTTGCCCAGCAGTTTTGTCTTATGTCCAGGGGGACATTATTTTCCCACTCTAAAAAACCTAGTATAATGATCATGCAATGAATGCTAAGTGTCTGAGTTTCATGAAAATATCCATCAACATCTCTTACTTTGGAGAAGTTGATTAAAACCCATTAAAAAACCACAATGATGAGGTTGTCACTTCCAAACCTTATCTATCCTTCCTTCCTCCCTTAGAATTCTGATCCCCCAGCCCCATGAGGTTGCTCTTTTTAAAAATTTATATGTTTTTCTCAAAGGAAGTTTGTGTGCCCATTCTTTAATTCACAATGCAAGAAGTATTACCAGGGTTAGCAAACTCCTTAGAGATTATCCCTTAGTCATTTTCAGAAAGAATTTTATGTGATCCATGCTGTTTTGCTTGGCAAAAATCTCTTAACCCCACCTGTACTTCCAGTGTTTTTCCAATTAGGCAAGTCTACATTGCCTGGGGGAAAGTTGTCTCATAAAAAGCCCTTTTGAGAACAGAACAAGGACGTAATTGCAGACAATGCTAGCTCAGAGGACAACTGAAGTTAGGAAAGCTTTGTTATCTGTTGCCTGCTTTATCCAATACTCACCCCTTCTAGAAATGCCTAGGAAACTGGCAGATATGGGTAGTATCAATTGCGTCAATGACTAAGCACTGTTGAGCCCTATACTAGGGAGAGAACATGGGCTCCAGGCTTTGTTCTAAGCCCATTCCTTCTGGGCCTTATCTCCCTTATCTATAGAATGAGATGCTGGAACTGTAGGTTTTCTGAAAAAACTGCAGCTCTCAAAAGTCAGTAGCTTTTTGATTTCATGGATTCTGCCAGCTCCAGCTCTGAGCACTTTTAGAAAACTGTTTGTCTAATGAGAAGCCTTTAAAAGTCATTTTGATGAATGAAATACATACAAAAATTACATGTTCATAACATTATATAGCTTGATGAATTTTCACAAACTCGACACACCTGTGTAACCAATGCCCAAATTAAGAAACAGCATGTCTCTTCAACATAGAAACATACTCACGGCCCTTTTTAAATCATAACTTCCTAAAGAGTGCTATAAATTATCTAAGCTAAGGTAGATTTCAGTAAAATGTGCATTGCCAGGGGGAAAAAGTCATTTCATAATGACACAAAATTTGATTCATTAGCAAGGCATAACAGTCCTAAACATGAACATTATAAGGGCTTTAAAACACAAGGAGTAGCAAAACTCTCCTCTGTTTCTTCAAGTTGGAAAGCCTGCAAGTATTCTTGTGGAGTTTTAGTCATTTTTCATGTAGCTGAATGCAGGCTACCATCAGCTAAAAATCCTTTAAAATATGGGAAAGTGACACTATGCCATGCTCTTATTCTACCTGATGTCTCCTATTGAAAATCTGTTTACTTTTGCTATTTTCATGTGATTTCAAGCTTTAGCCCTCCTTTTCCATAGCCCACCCTCCAGGGAGTTTGTCTGTCATGTGTAGGATAGCTGTTCTGGAAAAAACTTACTTGGCCATATTAGAAATAGGACATTCGCTGATGTTTTATGCATTTCAGTGTAGAGATATTACACGTTTTTCATTAGATTTACTTACAAGTTGTCTGACGTATTTAAATGCTATTGTAAATAACATATTTTTTCTTGAAATTTTATTTGTGTATGTATGACTAACAAAAATACAATTGATCTCAGTGTATTGACTGTGTGACCATTGGCTTGATAAATTCACTTATTCTAATGGGTTATTTAGTAGATTATTTCATATGTCCAGACTGTATTCAATCACAGGTTCTATGAAGAATGGCAGTTTTAGTTCCTACTTTCCATAACTTACACTTTTTATTTGTATCTCTTGCCTTACTGTACTGGCTAGATTCTCTAATATAAATTATAATAGAATTGTTCATAGCAGATGCTATTTCCTTTTTCCATTTTCAGAATAAAACTTTTAATACTTTGCTCTCTAAGTATGACATTTGGTGTCTGTTTTTAAAGATACCCTTTTTTCATAATTTTTTAAAGTTCCTTTTATATTTTTAACTTACTGAGTGCTCTTCTTGAATATATGTTGACTTTATTCAAAATTTTTCTATGTATTTTTATATGAATATAGAATTTTTCTTTATTCTTTAAATGTGTAAATTTACAATGGATGGTATTTCAACTGTTAACGACCTCTTTTATCCACAGAATACCATCACTTGGTGACATCTTACTATCTACCTAACTGCATATATATCTACTTACCTGTCTACCTATATTTCTATTATATTTGCTTTCCATTTTAGAAATTCATCAGTCTTTTATAACATCTTTCAGAAGCTAGAAACATAATAGGCATTTCATAATTTTGGTATATATCTTGGTATATACCATTTTCTTCTGGCTTATATTATTTGTGTTGAAAAGCCAGCTCTTACTCTTGTAGTCATCCCTACGAAGATATTGTCAATGAACTGTGTGTGTGTATGTGTGTGTGTGTGTCTGTATCCTGGCTACTTTCATAATTTTCTCTTTTTATTTAGTTTTAATGAGCCTTCCTATGAGATGGTGAAGAGTGTCTCTCTTTGACTTCACTCTGTTTGGATAGTTTAGAAATTTTATAACTACAGTATAATATATTTTATGAATTTTAGAAATTGTATTGGCCACTATGTCTTCAAATATTGCTTCTGCCATGGATCTTCTACCTTTTTCTCTAGGGCTGAAATTATTTGAGCAGTAGACTTTTCACTATGTCCCATGTGTATTTTATGTTCTTCTTTTAAAAAATCATTTTACCTTATTTGGTTTCTTTGTACTTCAGTCTTTTCTATTGATTTATTGTTATGAGCTAAATTGTGTTCCCTCCAAAATTTATATGTTGAAGACTTAATTCCTATAACCTCAGAATGTTACTGTATTTGAAAATAAGGTCTTTTAAGGGGTAATTACATTAAAATGAGGCCATTAGGATGGGACCTAATATAACCTGACTTGGATCTTTATAAGAAGAAGAAATTTGGCCACACAAAGAGACACTAAGTGTGCCTCATGTAGAGAAAAGATCATATGGAGACACAGAAGTAAGATGGCCATCTGCAAGCCAAAGAGAGAGGTTTCAGAAGAAACCAAACCTACTAAGACCTCATCTTGGACATTTAACTCCCAGAACAGTGAGAAAACAAGTTACTGTTGTCTATGTCACCCAGTCTGTGGTGTTTATGTGGTATTTTGTTCTGGTAGCCCTAGTGAACTATGTTTTCCGTTTGCTGATTGTGTCTCTAGCTGTTCTTAAAACTCTCTATTGAATTCTTAATTTGTTTAAGTTTCAGGAATGCAACTTTTAAAAATAATTAGTTTGGAGGTAAAATTGTCTATGTTTATCTGGTTTTAAAAGTATTACTTGCCAATATTTTAAAGTCTATGTATGATGATTACAATGTGTCGATATGTTACAATGCTGTTTCTAACATTTGTAATTTCTCTTTACTGGTGTTTATTTTTTGTTTCTATTTCCTTGCGTGATGTTTGATATGGTTTGGCTCTGTGTCCCCACCCAAATCTCATCTAGAATTATAATCCCCATGTGTCAAGGGAAGTGCCTGGTCAGAGGTGACTGGATCATGAGTGTAGTTTCCCCATGCTGTTCTTATAATAGTGATTGAGTTCCCTTGAGAGCTGATGGTTTTAAAGTGTGGCACTTCCTCACTCTCTTTTCTGCTACCATGTAAGACATGCCTTGCTTCCCCTTCACCTTCCACTATGATTGTAAGTTTCCTGAGGTTTCCACACAGCCATGTAGAAGTGTGATTCAATTAAACCTCTTTCGTTTATAAATTACCCAGTCTCAGGTAGTGTTCTTTATAGCAGTGTGGAAAGCAGGCTAATACAGAGAATGTGTTATTTGTTATTATTATTATTTAATCCTGAACATTGTATGTGAAAACTTGGAGATGGCCTAGAGGATATTATCTTCCTAAAGGGAGGATATTTTCTCTAATATGCAATTAGAGTACAGGCACATAACCATGATGTAGTTGAACTTTGTTGATTTTTGGTTTGCCTATACTTTTAGGGTACAGTCCTCTAGAAGTGCCTATTAAAATTCTGAACCCCTCCTCATCAGCAGCCCTGCATTCTAATTTTGTTCTTCTAACACCATAACACGGTTAAAACTCTGCTTCAGTATGAAGCCACTTAGCATTTACTTTCTACTTCTTTCCTGAGCATTTCTTCTCTGATGTTTTATTTCTTCTTAAATGGACATCTTAGGAATTTTCATATAATTCAAGGGCAAAGCATCTTATAAGACATATTCACTTCTCTGGATCACATTTTTTTTCTGCTTCACCTCTTTATTTCTTTTTCTTTTATCTGGCTGTATTGGTTGTCCTGAAATCCAACATTTGCCTCTAATATCCAGTGTGATTGTCTCAAACTCCAGAGAAGTACTTTCTTTTTAGCTTCTGTGTCCTGTGATGTGAATTAGCCAATACCCAAATGTTAGCAGTCTTCTTCACCTCAGTGGGTTTCTCTTTTATTTAAGATGTTGGCTGGTCAAGATCTTACTTCCTTTATTGCATTCTGATACATTCCAATAGTTTCAAAATTAATTTTATCTAGCTTTTGTAGTTGCTCTCAGCAAGGGTATTGATACGACATCAACTGCTCTGTCAAAGTCTAAAATGAAAGTTTCTCACTGTTTAATCATTTATAACATTAACCCCTTTGGTTATCTCAATGTTATCTTCATTTTACAGACCAGGAAAACTAAAGAAATAAGAGTATAAATAAATTGCCCAAGGTCACATATCTAGTAAATTGCAGAGCTGTATTTGAGCAGAGAAAATTTGACTCCAGAAGCCATGCTTTTTACCACTGTGCTATACTCCAAATAAGATAAAACTCAAATAGTAGTGGTGTATATATATATATTATATATATATTATACCTATATATATAAAACATATACTAGTATATATGGTATGTGTGTATATATATTATATATATATATAATAAAGTGGTGAAGTAGAAAAAAATGTAATCCACAGAGAAGTGAATAACTCTTATAAGACACTTCGCTATTGAGTTATATGAAAATTCCTAAGATGTCCATGTAAGAAGAAATAAAACATCAGAGAAGAAATGCTCAGGAAAGAAATAGAAAGTAGATGCTAAGTGGCTTCATATTGAAGCAGAGTTTTAACAGTGTTATGGTGTTAGAAGAACAAAATTAGAGTGCAGGGCTGCTGATGAGGAGGGGTTCAGAATTTTAATAGGAACATCTAGAGGGCTGTACCCTAAAAGTATAGGCGAACCAAAAATCAACAAAGTTCACCTACATCATGGTTATGTGCCTGTACTCTAATTGCATATTAGAAAAAATATACCCCCTTTAGGACAGGAGGAGAGATATATATATATATATAATTCCCATCTCCATGTCTGTGTATGCTTAATTGAATTTGGAGATACTGTACCTTTTAAAAAATTAATATGGTTTTATATATTAAATGAGACTTTGTCTCAAAAGTAAATAAAATTTTTTGAGAGTGCAGTGGACGATCACAGCTCACTGTAGCCTGAACCTCCCAGCTGAAGAGATACTCCCACCTCAGTATCTGAGTAGCTGGGACTATAGGCCCATGCCACCATGCCCAGCTAATTTTTGTATTTTTAGTAAAGACAGGGTCTCACTGTGTTGCCCAGGCTGGGCGGGAACCTTTGGGCTCAAGCAATTGCCCACCTTGGCTTTCCAAAGTGCTGGGATTACAGGTGTGAGCCACTGCCCCTAGCCTGCATTCTTATTTAACTCTTGATTAAAAGATCTGTGGGTAGATATTACAGGGCCACTACAACAGCTCTATAGCATCTCTTTCAGTAATCATAGTTGTGTTTCAGGAAGTCAAGGCAAGAAAGACTGGGTGGTGTCTAAATAAGAAAAGCACATATTTCTTCCCAGAAATTCTAGCATATAGCTGCTTATATTCCCCTGAGACTCCCTTAGCTGTCATGGGCACTTTTAGATCCAAGGGAATCTGAGAAGAATCTCATTTGTTGACTGTGCTCAAGTATGCAATGAGCAGCTAAACAAACTGAATAAGTTTTCAGTTTAGATTTTAAAAGATGTCATACAGATTTTACTTTTTCTCATAAGGTAATTTTCATCATCCAATGAAAAAATGTATAAGCAGAACTCCTGGTTCTATTCTTGCAATATTGATGTGTTCATACCAAGTACAGATTGTCTGTGTGCATGGCCACAGATGATTCATTCGATTCTAAGAAAATCCCAAAAGGCTGCAATTTATTTTCTTGTAATAGCCTGTATGAATTTGCTTTGGGCATGGCCCAGTTTATGAAGATTGTTTGAGAAATGAAACAGAAGCTATTGTTTTATTGAATTTGGAGATACTGTACCTTTTAAAAAATTAATATGGTATATTACATTAATTAAATTTTGAATGTTAAAATAAATTTGCATTTGTGAAATAATCTCACTTGGTTATGTTGTCTAACATTTTTACGTGTTGCTAGATTCTGTTTGCTAGAGTTATTTTAAATTTCTAGATCTATATTCACGAGGGATAATGGTCTGTACAGTATTTTTCTTGTGATGCTTTTGTCTGGTTTTGTAATCTGGGTAATAACCTCAAAAAATAAATTGTTAGTTTTCCTTCTCTTCCGTATTTTTCAAGTGTTTGTGAAGGATTTTTTTTTTTTTTGCTTTTTTTTCACTTTTATTTCAGGCTCAGGGGGTACATGTGCAGGTTTGTTCCATGGGTAAATTGTGTGTCACTGAGGTTGGATATATGAATGATTCCATCACCTAGGTAGAGAACATAGTACCTGAAAGTTTTTTTAACCCTCACCCCCTCCCACCCCTCTCCCTCTGGTAGTCCCCAGTGTCTATTATTCCCATCTCCATGTCTGTGTATACTCAGCCTATAAGTGGGAACATTTGGTATTTGGTTTTCTGTTCCTTTGTTAATTTGCTTAGGATAATGGCCTCCAACTGCATTCATGTTGCTTCAAAGGACATGATTTCATTCTTTTTGTGGCTGCATAGTATTCCATAGTGTATATGTACCACATTTTCTTTATCCAGTTCACTGTTGGTGGGCAGCTAGGTGGATTTCATGTCTTTGCTGATGGGAATGATGCTGCTGTGAACATATGAGTACATGTGCCTTTTTGGTAGCAAGATTTATTTTCCATTGGGTATATCCCAGTAGTGAGATTGCTGGGTCTAGATGTAGTATTTTTTTTTAAGTTATTTTAAAAACCTCCAAACTGCTTTTCACAGTGGCTGAACTAATTTAAATTCTCACCAATGGTGCATAACCATTTCCTTTTCTCCACAGCTTTGCAAACATTTGTGTCGTGTGTTTGTAAAGACAGAACTATGTTGTCCATAACTGTCATCAATGCAAATAGCAAGGATTTGAACATTTTACACTTTGTTTATTTTAAAAACTAAGACCTTTTTACTAAAGTATACTGGGTGAGAATTCCATCTTGGCCACTAAGTAGTATAGAAACCTAAAAAAAATAAGTCACCCTTTTTTTGTTTGTTTCCCTTTTCATTAATTTTTTTGTACAGATGGGGGTCTCACTATGTTGTCCAGGCTGGTCTTATACTCTTGGCCTCAAGCAATCCTCTTGTCTTAGCCCCAAAGTGATGGGTGGCTTGAGCCATTGCACCTGGCCTAAGTTATCTTCCTATGAGACAGTTTTCTATTTGTAAAAATGGAGATTAGGTTTTAATTTTCCATATTGTTAGCATAGTTGTTTTATAAATGCTATTTCTCTTTCCTTTATGTGTACTTTTTTAGTACTTCACCACTTTATTTCTTTTTAACTATTATTTTAGGTTCAGAGGTACATGTGCAGGTTTCTCATAGAGATAAATTGCATGACACAGGAGTTTGGTGTACAGATTATTTCACCACACAGCTAATAAGCATAGTATCCAATTGGTAGTTTTTTTATTCTTACCCTCCTCCTCCTTCCACTCTCAATAGACCCCCATGTCTGTTCTTTCCTTCTTTGTGTCCACATGTGCTCAGTGTTTACTGCCACTTAAAAGTGAGAACATACAATAGTTGGTTTTCTGTTTCTCTGTTAGTTTTCTTAGGATAATGGCCTCCAGCTCCATCCACATTGCTGCAAAGGACATGGTCAACATTTTATTTTATAGATGCATACTATTCCATGATGTATATGCACCACCTTTGTTTTTATCCAGTCTATCATTGGTGGGCATTTAAGTTGATCCCATTTCTTTGCTATTGTGAAAAGTGCTGTAATGAACATACATGAGCATATGTCTTTATGATAGAATGATTTATATTCCTTTGGGTATATGCCCAATAATGGGATCACTGGGTCAAATGGTAATTCTGCTTCGAGTTCTTTGAGAAATTGCCAAACTGCTTTCCACAATGGCTGAACTAATTTACATTCCCACCAACATTATATAAGCTTTTCCTTTTCTCCACAACCTTGCCAGCATCTGTTATTTTTTGACATTTTAATAATAGCCATTATGACTGGTGTGAGATGGTATTGCCGTGCAGTTTTGATTTGAATTTCCCTAATGATTAGTGAGCATTTTTTCATATTCTTTTAGCCATGTCTATGTCATCTTTTAAAAAGTGTCTGTTCATGTTCTTTTCCCACTTTTTAATGAAGTTTTTTGGTTTTTGCTTGTTAAATTGTTTAAGTTCTTTAAGGATTCTGGATTATTTGACCATTGTCAGTACATAGTTTGCAAATATTTTCTCCCATTCTGTAGGTTGCCTATTTACTCTGTCAATAGTTTCTTTTGCTGTGCAGAAGCTCTTTACTTAGGCCCTGTTTGTCAATTTTTGTTTTTGTTGCAAGTGTTTTTGTCATCTTCATCAGGAAATCTCTGCCAGATCCTGTGTCCAGATAGTATTTCTTAGGTTATTTTCCAGGGTTTTTATAGTTTTAGATGATACATTTAAGTCTTTAATCCACTTTGAGTTGATTTTTGTATATGGTGTAAGGAAGGGGACCAGTTTCAATCTTCCATTTATCCCAGCACCGTTAATTGAACAGGGAGTCTTTCTCATTGCTTGCTTTCGTTGACTTTCTCAAAAATCTGATGGTTGTAGGTGAGCAGCATTATTTCTGGGCTCTGTATTCTGTTCAATTGGTTTATATGCCTGTTTCTGTAATGGTACCAAGCTGTTTTATAAATAGAAGTGTGTTTTTGATATGGCTCTCAACTTGGATGTTGTTGGTGTATAGGAATGCTACTGATTTTTGTGTATTGATTTTATATCCTGAAATTTTGCTGAAGTTGTCTATCAGGTCTCAGAGTTTTGGGACAGAGACTATGGGTATTTCAGATATAGAATCATATTAGCTGCAAACAGGAATAGTCTAAATTCCACTCATTCTATTCAGATGCCTTTTATTTCTTTCTCTTGCCTAACTGCTTTTGTCAGGACTTCCAGTACTATGTTGAAGAGGAGTGGTGAGAGTGGGCATCTTTATCTTGTTCTGGTTTTCAAGGGGAATGCTTCCAGCTTTTTCCACTATGTATAGTGTTGGCTGTGAGTTTGTCATGGATGGCTCTTATTATTTTGAAGTATGTTCCTTCAGTGGTTAGTTTGTTGATGGTTTTTAACATGACATGACAGTGAATTTTATCAAAAGCCTTTTCTGCATGTATTGAGATGATCATGTGGTTTTTGTTTTAAGTTGTGTTGATGTAATGAATTACGTTTTGGTTTGTGTATGCTGAATCAACCTGGAATACCAGATAGAAAGCCTACCTGAATGTGATGGGTTAACTTTTTGATGTGTTGCTGGATTCAGTTTACCAGTATTTTGTTGAGGATTTTTTTCATCTAAGTTCATCAAGGATATTGATCTGAAGTTTTCTTTTTTTGTTGTGTTTCTGCCAGGTTTTGGTAGCAGGATGATGCTGGGATCATAGAATGAGTTAGTGAGGAGTCCCTCCTCCTCATTTTTTTTGGAATCATTTCAGTAGGAGTAGTACCAGCTCTTCTATACATCTGGTACAATTCAGTTGTGAAATCATCTGGTCCTGGGCTTTTTCTGATTAGTAGACCTTTTATTACTGATTCAATTTTGGAATTCATTATTGGTGTGTTCAGAAACTTAATTTCTTCCTTGTTCAGTCTGAGGTAATGGTAACTGTATGTTTCTAGGAATTTATCAATTTCTTCTAGGTTTTCTAGGTTGCATGCATAGAGTGTTCATAGTAGTCTCTGAGAGCTTTTTTTTTTTTTTCAGGATCAGTTGTCACATCTCCGTCTCTTTCTCTCTCTCTTTCTTTCTCTCTCTCTCTTTTGGTATAGCTATTGGTCTGTGTATCTTTTAATCTTTTTTACTTTTTCAAAAAACCAACCCCTAGATTCATTGATCTTTTGTATGGTTATTTTTTTTTCTGTCTCAATTTCCTTCAGTTTCTCTCCAATTTTTGTTATTTCCTGTCCTCTGTTTTGTATTGGTTTGCTCTTGTTCCTCTAGTTCCTCTAGCTTTGATATCAGGATGTTATTTTGAGACCTGTCTCATTTTTATACTTTTGGCATTTAGTGCTATGAACTTCCCTCTTAACAGTGATTTAGCTGTGTCCCAGAGATTCTGGCATGTTATATCTTTGTTCTCATTAATTTCAACGAATTTTTTGATTTCTCCCTTAATTTCATTATTTACCCAATTGTCATTCAGGAATAGGTTAATTTATATGTAATTGTATAATTTTGAGCTATTTTCTATGTATTGATTTGTATTTTTATTGCATTGTGATCCAAGAGTGCAATATCAGTGATTTTGGTTTTTTGGAATTTGCTGAGGATTGTTTTATGTCTGAATGTGTGGTTGATTTTAGAGTATGTGCCATGTGCAGATGAGAATGTATATTCTGTTTTGGGTGGAGAGTTCTCTATATATCTATTACATTCATTTGGTCAAGTGTCAAGTTTGGGTCCTGAATATCTTTTGTTAGTTTTCTGCCTCAATACTCTGCCTAATACTCTCAGTGGGGCGTTGAAGTCTCCCAGTATTATTGCATGGTTATATGAGGCACTTTGTAGGTCTCTAATAATTTGCTTTATGAGTCTGGGCACTTCTGTTTCTTGGGCATTTATATTTAGGAAAGTTAGCCCTTATTGTTGAATGGAGCCTTTTACCATTAAGAAATGCCCTTCTTTGTCTTTTTGACTTTTGTTGTTTTAAAGTCTGTTTTGTCTGAAATTAGAATAGCAGCTCCTACTTTTATTCTGTTTTCTACTTTCTTGGTAGATTTTCCTCCATCCCTTTATATTGAGTCTATGGGTATCACTGAGTGTGAAATGGGTCTCTTTTAGACAGCATAACATTGGGTCTTGCTTCTTTATCCAGTTGTCAATATGTGCCTTTTAATTGGGGCATTTAGCCCATTTACATTTAAGGTTAGTGTTAATATGTGTGGATATGATCCTGTCATTGTGTTGTTAGTTTGTTATTATGCAGATTTGTTTGTGTGGTGGCTTTATTGTGTCACTGGTCTATGTACTTAAGTGTGTTTTTGTAGTGGCCAGTAATGGTCTTTCTTTTCCATATTTAGGACTCCTTTTAGGACCTTTTGTGAGGCAGGTCAGGTGCTAACAAATTTGCTTAGCATTTGCTTGTCTTAAAAAGATCTTGTTTCTCCCTTGCTTATAAAGCTCAATTTTGCTGGATATAAAATTCTTGGTTGGAAATTCCTTTCTTTAAGAATGCTGAACATAGGCCCCTGATCTCTTCTGGCTTGTAGCGTTTCTCCTGAATGGTGCACTGCTAGCCTGTTGAGGTTCCCTTTGTCGGTAACCTGATCTTTCTCTCTAGTTATCTTTAATATTTTTTTCTTGCAGAATCGAATAACTATGTGTCTTGGAGATGGTCTTCTCTTGTAGCATTTTGCAGGAGTTCTTTGCATCTCCTGAATTTAAATGTTGGCCTCTCTATAGAGGTTGGGGTAATTTTCATAGACAATCTCCTGAGATATGTTTTCCAAGTTGCTTGTTTTCACTCCTTCTCTTTCAGGGACACCAATGAGTCATAGATTTGGTGTCTTTACATAATCCCATATTTCTCAGAGGTTTTGCTATTTTAAACATTTGTTATTTTAAACATTCTTCTTTATTTTGTCTGACTGAGTTGCTTCAGAGAACCAGTCTTGAGCTATGAGATTGTTTCCTCAGCTTGATCCATTCTGCTATTAATTCTTGCAATTATATTCTGAAATTTCTGAAGTGAGTTTTTCAACTCTATCAGATGAGTTTAGTTCATTCTAAAAACGATCAGTTCATCTTTCATCTCCTGTATTATATTATTGTATTCCTTAAAATCCATTAATTTGGTTTCAACTTTTTCCTGAATCTTGATGATCTTCATTCCTATTCATATTCTGAATTCCATTTCTGCTATTTCAGACTGGTTAAGGATCATTGCTGGGCAACTAGTGCAGTTGTTCAGAGGTAAGAAGACACTCTGGCTTTCTGAGTTGCCAAAGTTCTTGCTTTGTTATTCCTCATCTTTGTGATCTCATGCTCCTTCACTCTTTGGTGTTGCTATCCTTTGAATGAGATTTTTTTGGCTTTAATCTTCAAGGCCCTTGGTGGTTTCATTGTGGTATAGGGTGGGTTTAGTTGGCTGGCTTCATTTGTAGAAGATTTCAGGAGGCCAAGGCGCAGGTTGGCACCCCTAAGTTGCATGGTGTAACTCTGGGGGACTGGTATTGGATGTTGAGCTTTGTTCTCTGGCCCCTCAAGGTTAGGAACCTGTGCATTGGAGGGGCTGAGGTGTTCCAGGACTGCTGGCCACAACACTCTAATGAGTAGGGCCAGCCAAAGCATCAGGCAGTGGGAGTAGGATCTGTGTTTGTGCCAGTAGCAGCAGCATGGTGGGGTGCCCGCTCATAGACTGGGGTGGGGCACTGGTGGGCACAGGGTTGCTGGCCTCTGTGCAGGAATTCACAGCAGTGGCAGCACAGAGGGTGAGAAGGGCTTATGACCTCTATATGCATGCATTCACATTGGCAATGGTGGCATGGCTAGGAGTGGGGTGTACTCACCCTGGCAACAGAAGCATGTTGGGGTGCATGCACATACACATGCTGGCAGGTAAGCAGAGGTGAGGTCCACCTGCATGCTCATGCTTCAGCAAAACAATGGGGTAGGTGGGCATGGGCAAGTGTGTGCCAGCAAAGTGGCATGGGGGAGGTTGCCATAGGGTTAGGGTGTGGATGGGCTTGTGTGTGTCAGCAGGGACCACTCTGCTGGAGCTCTCCAATGGTCAGGCGCAGTCTGCCAGTGTAGGAGCTGTGATGCAGGTCCCCAGGAGGCACCCTACTTGGGCATCTGAGGCTGTACCACAAACAGGCACAGTCAGGCTGGGGACCCAGGAGAGGCCAGCATACAGGGAAGTGCTCAGGTCAAACTGGCCCCATCTCACATTCAAGATTTTCCTTCTCTGTTCAGGTATGATAGTTTCCCTAAGACTAAAGTCTTCTAAGGGAGCATGGGGAGCCTTGGAGGGTGAACATCCCTGACTGTGCTCCACTGCAAATGTTCCAACACCAAACCCTGTGGGCTCTACACAGGCTGAAGTACCGTCGCTGCCACCTCTCTAAGCAGCTCTCCTTGCCAGCTCAAGTGTCTGTGAGAGTCATGAGTTCCCCTGCTGCCAGGATTCTAGAAGCCTGAGGCAAGAGCAGGTCACTCCTTGCCTGCTCAGCTCACCCCTTTCCCCAGAATTGTTGGGGGTCAGGAATGAGTCTCAGTGCATGGTCGCCCCATGCAGGGTTCCCAGCTTCCTCCCTCTTCAGCCCAGTGTCTGTATCTTCCATCTGTCCACTCTCAATGCCTTCACTCTGAATATCTCCTGGGAGTGCACCAGTCTTCCTGAAGTCCTTGTCCCTTGGTGGGAGATGTTTTTCCTGGCTCTGTCTAGTAGGCCATCTTGCCTTGGCTCTCCTTTCACCACTTCTGAAATGTTTTTTTTTTTTAAATCATTTGTAACTTTGGTCTTCAATCTCTTCTCCACCAGTAATTATTTAATAATCTGATATAGAAAATACTCTTTATAAAAAGTAATACTTTTTATAAAGAAAATAACATATAAAAATAATACACAGTTTGTGACCATTTGATAAAACATTAATAGAAGTACAGATAGAATCACAAAAGCTTGGCAACCAATAAGCTCAATGACTATTTTGTGCCTTCAGTTCCCACTTGCACCTCATGCCCTGTAGACAGTCAGCTAAGGTTTCCTACTGTCTCATGCTGGTTGAATAATACACAGTATGATGTTGTCACCATTGAACAACTCAAAACGGTCTTGCTGGAGTAGTTTTCTTTTTCTTTTTTTTTTTTTTTTTGAGACAGAGTCTGGCTCTGTCATCCAGGCTGGAGGGCAGTGGCATGATCTCGGCTCACTGCAACCTCTGCCTCCTGGGTTCAAGTGATTCTCCTGCCTCAGCCTCCTGAGTGGCTGGGATTTCAGGCACACACCACCACACCTGGCTAATTTTTGTATTTTTAGTAGAGACGGGGTTTCATCATGTTGATCAGGCTGGTCTTGAACTCCTGTCCTCGGGATTCAGCCGCCTTGGCCTCCCAAAATGCTGAGATTACAGGCATGAGCCACCGCTCCCAGCAGGAATAGTTTTTAATTAGTGGTTACATCTCTGTTTTTCCTACTTCCATCACATGAGATTTGAATTACTGATATTTCAAAAGGTTGCATTATTTTCCTCAGGCAGATGTAACTGAATTATCCAAATAAATCTTCAATATCAAAATTTTTTGTTAATTATATGGTTCTAGATTTTATTTTTGTTTTTGTTATTATTCGTATTATATATTTTTGCAAAGGGACTTTAAAAACCCAGTGCTGATTCCTTGTATTGTGGCCAGAGCATCTCAATGTGTAGAAACAGCCAAAACAATGACAGAAGTTAACATTATGATTACTATGATGATGATGATGATGATGATTACTTATGCTCATATATCTCCTTTTTTCTCACACTCATTTCAAGTTCCTTTTACTCCCCTCATGCTCATTATTCATCCTGATGTCATCTACAGTTGACTGGGGGTAAGGAGACAACTTCTCCTTTCTCCATTTCTTCTGATTGTTGCCTAGGACCCCATTGTATACCTTGCAGAAAGCTGATGAATGAAGGACACAGAGTAGATTCCCAAATATTAGAGCACCCTAAGAACAATAGTGTAAAACAGGTATCCCCATATTCTAATGAGACGTTTTAGACCACAGTGTCCACCTGAGACACCCTATACGACTATCAGAACTCGAGAACAGGTGCTTGTTTGACTGTGGATAAACTGCCATCTCTTGTTCTCAGTTCAGAGCCTCATATAAAAAGAGAAGAGGCAAAGAATCACTAAACATGCTGTCATTAATGTAAACCAAATACTCATCCAAACAACATATATGGTAAGGGTATAAAAACCTAAATTGTAATCTTACACAGTGAAGAGTTGAGTCAATATTTAAATCTAAAATAATAATAACTTTAAAGGCAGATTATTTAAAAACAGGGAGTTACATTCCATAGCAAACAGCTGGAATTTAAAGTTATTGACTGTTGTGGAGTATATCTCTGGGGCTATGAAGAGTAAGGCAGATAATGATTTTTTCATTAAAAGCCTTATTCAACTACTTGAATTTTTAAGCTATGTTCATGTTTAATTTGCTAAAAATAAAAATTAAGAATGAAGTCAAGTGGCCAGGTGTGGTGGCTCACAGCTGTAATTCCAGCACTTTGGGAGGCTGAGGTGGGTGGATCACCTGAGGTTCAGCCTGGCCAACATGGTGAGACCCCATCTCTACTGAAAATACAAAAATTAGCTCAGCATGGTGGAGCACGCCTGTAGTCCCAGCTACTTGGGAGACTGAGGCATGAGCAAGCACCTCAGCAGGTAGTGTTTTTGTTTTTTGTTTTTGTTTTTGTCTGGTGGGGTAGCTGGAACCTTTATTCCTGAAGGGTCTGGGCCATTTATAGTCCATCTGGACTGGGCTGTTGTAGTTTCCCATTGACCTTAATCATAGGACATGGTAATACTAAGAGATGTCCTAAGGGATCTCCTATATTCCACGCATACTCTTCCTTACCTCCACTGTGGATTAGTAGACCTACTTCATCTTGATAGTCCATGTCAATCACCTAAGCCAACACTGTAACTCCCTTCTTAGCCTGTTCACTTGAAGGTAGGAGGAGCCCAAAGTGTCCAGGTAGCAATCTTAACTTCCAGTTTAATGGAATTGTTGTGTCTTCTTGTGGCAGTGTTCGTCCCTCTGGAACTAAGACCTCTAGGCCAGCAGAACGTAATGTTGCAGGAACAGGAAGCAAAAATGTTGCTAGTGGATCACGAGGGGTGATGGGGAGTGGTGCCACTTCCACCCCTTGATTCCTGGGCCCTCATGTTGCATTGGCGTCACAAGGATTCTAAATTGGCAACATCCAGAGGTAGTAGCCTTGGTACACATATAAGCGTTTTCAAACTGTGCAGTGGTTAGTTTGGCTTCTCCGTGTGAGCTTTTGAGCAGGAGTTGGTAAGTGAGAAAACTGGATGAAAGATAAGTGGGAATTAAATTGGGGGGTGGGGAGCAGCAAATAGAAGCTGCCTCTGGTTCTGTGGGGTTTTTTTTAGGCCTAGTGAAAAAGATCTAGATGAAAATTTCAGGATGTTGAATGACTACTGTTAGGTAAGTTAGAGCAATCAAAATCATTAACATCTGGACTCCAATAGTGGGACTGCCAAAGTTAGTCATGCATTCACAGTAGGTTCCTTCAATGTAATCCAAAATCCCTACATTCCACTGATGTCTACCATCAAATGACTCTGATCCACAAGGTATTACCAGAGGCCCCCAAGTTTTGGAAATTCCAATGCTAACTTTTCTTCCCAACTGGTCAATACTGTTCCAGGCCCGTAACCAATGAAAGTATTACTACCAATTAATAACCGTACTCTTATTCATCTTTCTAGTTTCCATCAGCCCCTTTAAAAATCATTTCTTACCATAGCAATGGTATTCATCACACACACACACACACACACACACACACACACACACACACACACACAAAAATCTCCTGTTCAAAAAATCTCTGGTTGGCTTTACTATGTTGAACAAAAAACAGTAGGCTTCTTACATTGCAATCCCAGGTCATACATGATAGAGGTCTGCCTTACTCTCTCCCTTTCCTACCCACTGTCCACAGTTCCCCTTTCCCACTTGAAGACTTTCTCATTGGATTACAGTTCTCCAGATAAGACTGTGTGTGTGTGTGTGTGTGTGCGTGCTCAGTGAGATAGAAAGAAAGAGTGACTGATTTACTTTAAGGAATTGGCTTATGTGATTGTCAAGGCTGACAAGTCAAAAATCTGCAAGGTAGAATGGCAGGTTGAAGACCCAGGGGAAGAATTGATGTTGAAGCTCTAAGTCTAAAAGCAGTCTGCTCACAGAATTGCTTCTTCCTCAGGGAAACTTCATTTTTTCTTTTAAGATTTTCAACTGGTTGGATGAGGCCCACCCACAGTACTGGGGGTCATCAGCTTTACTTCAAGTCTACTGATTTAAAGGTTCAAAAATTCCTTCACAGGAAGATTTAAACTGGTATTTGACCAAATATTTGGGTACTGTGGCCCAGCTAAGTTGATACGTAAAATTAACCCTCAGACCAACTGACACACATCATTTCCTAACACTAGATGTGCTTTTAACAGCTCTGAATATTGGTTATCACTTATCTTAGGTTGGGAATGCCTTCTTTCTAGTCTTTTGAATCTTATGAGTCTATCTATTTAAAAAAGGCTCAAACTTGCTGCCTCTTCTTTCATGAAATATTTTCTGGCCTTCCCAGATTTAAGTCATCAGAACTTCTTCATCCTCTTAGAGTGTTACACTTTACCTTAGCAATTCTCAGTTCATGGCTTGGATTCCAGTCACTGATGTGCATGTGTGTTTCCTCCAGTGGGGTTTATCCTGCTGGAGGGGAGCACATTTTGTTTTGTTTAACTTAGGGAACAAGTGCAGAGTCAGATGTTCACCAAATTGTGTAGAGTCAGGAGTCAATAAATACAAGATAAAGGCATAAGCCCAATATGAATTTGATTATCATGAAAAGTTGTTTGTTATTAACTTGCATTTTGAACTGCAGGCAAAAGTCTTGAGGTTGTGCCAAATTCCTTGCCTGAGCTTTGGGGTGGAATGCTTTTCTTTGACTTGGTAAGCATGAGCTGGGAAATTCTTATCCTTAAGGTTTTACACAGGTGCTAAGAAGAGGAAAAATGGATATTAGAAAATGTCTCTTTCTTCTGCAAGTGAGTAAAGCTGGTGAGTGTGCTCCACTCTCTGTGAGTGATGTGTGTTCAGATATTTTAGCACAAGAGCAGGCATTAAAGAGAGACTCATCGGTCTCACATCTGTCATTCTACATCTGTCTCCACTGCTGAAGGAGTGTTCAGCATTGGGAGGAAAAAAAAAAAAAAAACCCACCCACACACACCAAACAACGAGCCTTTCCTTGGTGCTCTTGTTTTGCTTGTTTATCTCTTCCCAAAGAAGTTATGAGCTCATCTCAATGCAGTCTAAGTAAAATCCCCAGGGGATAACCTGCACTGTGTGTGTATATGTTATACAACCTGCTTCCTTTTGTCCCCCAGATTTATTGAGGTATATTTACAAATAAAAATTGCGTGAGTTTGCAGTGCACAATGCAATGTATTGATCTATGTATACATTGTGAAATTAGTACCACAATCAAGTTAATTAGCATATTAATCACCTAAAATAGTTATCCTGTGTGTGTGTGTGTGGAAAGAATATTAAAGATCTACTCTCTTAACAATTTTTGAGTATGCAATATGTTATTATTAACTGTAGTCATCCTGCACAATACAACTCCAGACTTTGTTCATTGTCTAACTGAAACTTTGTAACCTCTGAGCAACATTTTCCCCAATTCCCCAGTCCCCATCTCCTGGAAACCACCATTCTACTCTCTGCTTCTATAAGCTCCACTTTCTTAGATTCCACGTAAAGTGAGATCATAGAGTATTTGTCTTTTTTATGCCTGGCTATTTCTCACAGAGTAATTAGATTAGCTTGTTTTTATTGACTTGTATAAATAGTGAAGCAAAAGAAAAACAGAGAGAAATGGAAATAGACAAATCATTGTGTGCGTATATGTGTGTGTGTGTGAGAGAGAGAGAGAGAGATATTTTATTTTAATCTGAGAACACAAGATTTTCCCTGAGCTTAGATTGTGAATCAATAATATATGAATGATTGCAAACCTTTATCATGGAGTGGGGGTAGGGAGAGAACTCCAGCTAATAATTCCATATTCTACTGAATGCTAATGATGAAGAATAGCATACATCTCTTCCACCCATTTAAAAATAAACCCATGTATTTAAGAAATGAAAATACAATAAGCACACATGCTGGTCCACCATTAACAAGTGTTAACATTATGTTTACCCCTGGAATTCTCTTGCCCCTTATAAAATCTGGATACTGCCAAAATTTCTAGAGGGATTGTTTGGCTTCTAAAGAAACATGGAAGGAGAGGCAGTGTTGATGTGAACATCCAGAAATGGGGTAGTTGTCGTTAGGTATTATTTCCGTTTTTCGGTGCAGACTCTCCCCCTAATTCTCTGGAATGATCTGAGGCTTTAATATAATTTCGCATTAGTACTTGGGATTTAATAGAGACGGGATAAATGTTTGCTCAAATGAGTTGACAGTTGCTTTTATCAGACTTTGGTACTTGTCTTCATTTCAAAAAGATTTTGAAGGACTGGGGTGAAGGGGTGTAGGAAAGTTCTTTGGGATTTCTAACTCTGTTGTCAACAGCCCATCATTTCAAAAGATGACTGCACAGTTAGAACTGACAAAACTATGACACTCTGCCAACCTTTACATTTCAGAGAGTCAGCAAAGACATCCCAGACATTCACTGTTAAAGCAATATGCCTCCAGAACCTTAAGACATTTCACCTCTTTGGAACCCACCCCTCCACTTTCCTCTCCTCTTTACTATAAACTAAATTATGCCTAATATTTGGCAGCATTGACAACACAAAACTACACAACCAATCTAAATCAGATTAATCAATCTGTTCTCATGACTTATTGGGCCCCCTTCTGTATAACTGTTATTGGTAAGATGAGTGGTTTTAAGGAACTCAACAAAATAAAATTCTTAACAAAATAAATTATATAGACAAATCAACCTTACTGAGGCTGTAGGCAGTGAAGTAGGGTCTCCATTTGTTCTTAACCTGTTTGCCCTTTGAGATAGGATAATGGATTTACTCACACATTTTTCATTTCAGGCTTGTGAGAGGCTTATGGTACTACTTGGATACAAAAGGATAACAGTTGAGGGTCAGATGGAGAATAGGATGAACTAAGAATAGCCACTTCAGGAAATGTACTTTAATTCCAGACTCAAACCAGGGCCTTCACAACCGAGCAAGTCAGAACAAAATTTCTTTCTTTGCTTACTCCTCCCCAAGTAGCTCTTTGCTCTTTAAAATTTGCTTCTTTTAGATTTATCTGTAGTCTAAGTATGACCCCACAGACCAATAATTCCGTTCTGAATCCACTGATCTTTATCTTTGAGACCCTTATATGTAATTGCTGTTTGCAGAATAAGCCTTCTAGGTGCCTGTTGGATATCTGAAGAACTAAATTCCTTTGGAGTACATAGTATTTTTTAGTCTTAGTTATTCTGCAAATGAATAAACTCTATGTTGTAGACTTTAAGTGTAAAAAAAAAGAAGATTGTAGAGAGGGAGGTTTTTGTTTCTGCTATTACTGCTGAGATAATAGTAAAGAGAGATGAGAGGCAAGAATGGTCAACACATTGATTTGATCATGTTCAGACTAATGATCTAAAAGTAACCTGGAATTTCTGATGCTTACTTAAATTTTCCCAATTTTTAGACTACCAGTCTCATTAAGACATCAAAATAACATCCATCAGCATGTATCTTTTTTTTCTTTTCTTTTTTTTGGAGATAGAGTCTTGCTCTGTCACCCAGGCTGGAGTGCAGTGGCATGATCTTGGCTCCCTGCAAGCTCCACTTTCTGGGTTCACGCCATTCTTCTGCCTCAGCCTCCCAAGTAGCTGAGACTCCAGGTGCCCACCACCACACCCGGCTAATTTTTTTTTTTTGTATTTTTAGTAGAGACGGGGTTTCATCATGTTAGCCAGGATGGGCTCAATCTCCTGACCTCGTGATCCACCTGCCTCGGCCTCCCAAAGTGCTGGGATCATAGGCGTGAGCCACTGCACCCAGCCCACCAGCATGTATCTTTAGCATGTATGTGCCATAAGAAGATCTGTTTAACTTGTTTCCTGCTGTATCTCTAGTGCTCAAAATATAATGAACTCAATATTTACTTGTTAAATAAATAAATGAACATTATTATAGCAGCTATACTAATTTGGGGTTGAGCTGTCAGCTACTGGGATTAAAACTCATCTCTGTAAGACTAATGAACTGGTGTGTCAGCTCAAAAAAAGATTCTTTAAGACTGAGGAACTGGGTAAGTAGCATTCTAAAGATTTCTCCCTGAGATTTACATGCTCTAGTTATGCAATTAAACATGAATCTAGTCCCCTTGAAAGGATTATGCAGATTATGCAGTAATTTAGGTTACTTCATAAAAGTTCTTAAAATAGGAAGAGTGGCTTGAATTATCCAGGTGCGCCTAATCTAATCACATACTGCCTTAAAAGCAGAGAATGCACTATAGCTGGTTGAAGATCAAGAAGTCAGAAGAGACCAGCAGAGGAAAGGTAAAGCCAAAGGAGGTATCAGAGATATCAGAACAGGAAAAGGCCTCATTATATTAGCAGCAGTGAATCTGTAAGGATCTGCAGCAACCTCAAGTTTTGCCTCTTCAAAAATTGATTAAAATTCAACCAAGGGCCATAACGCAGAAGGAGAGACCAAGGCAAGTTTTAGAGCAGAAGTGAAAGTTTATTTAAAAGTTTTAGGCCGGGCGTGGTGGCTCACGCCTGTAATCCCAGCACTTTGGGAGGCCAAGGTGGGCAGATCACGAGGTCAGGAGATCGAGACCATCGTGGCTAACACAGTGAAACCCCATCTCTACTAAAAATACAAAAAATTAGCCGGGCAAGGTGGCGGGCGCCTGTAATCCCAGCTACTCAGGAGGCTGAGGCAGGAGAATGGCGTGAACCCCGGGGGGCAGAGCCTGCAGTGAGCCGAGATCACGCCACTGCACTCCAGCCTGGGTGACAGCGAGACTCTGTCTCAAAAAAAAAAAAAAAGTTTTAGAGCAGAAATGAAGGGAAGTAAGGTACATTTGAAAGAGGGCTGAGAGGGAGACTTGAGAGAGTCAAGTGCCCGGTTTGACCTCTGACTTGATGTCTCATATGTTGGCATGCTTCTGGGGGTTTGCCTTTCTTCTCCCCTGATTCTTCCCTTAGGGTGGCCTGTCTGCATGTGTGGCATGTGTGGCCAGCACTTGGGAGGGGCCGCATGCACAGTGTGTTTACTGGAGTTGTGCTTATGCTCACTTGAGGTGTTTTTCCTTTCCTAGAGGAAGGTCATATACCAGTTAAACTCCACCATTTTTCCTCCTAGTATGCATGCTCAAGCCCACTTGCCCAACTCCTCACATCTTATTGGGAGGCTGCTGATCACCAGTTTCAGGTTTTGTCTGTCTATTGGGAGATTGCCTTTCCCTGATACTGGCTGTGACCAGTTATTATTTTAGAGGAACAGTTTACCAACCACTTGCCCATCACCTAATGGTTGCCTGACATTCCTGTTGGTAGGGGCCTTCTCCTGCCCTGCTCATGTCTACCTGACTACTTTCTGTAACAATTACTGGCTTTGAAGATGGAGAAAGGGAGCCACAAGCTGAGAAATGTGAACTGTCTCTAGAAGCTGAGAATGCCTCTAAGCTGACAGCCAGAAAGGGAACTGACCTCAGTCCTACAACCCCATAGGGCTGAATTCTGCCAGCAACTTGAATGATTCAAAGCCTTGGAAACAAATTCATCCCCAGAACTTCCATAAAGAATCTCAGTCCTGCCCACATCTTGCTTTCTGCCCTGTGATCTCTAAGACAGAGATCAAGCTGAGCCAGGCTGTGGCTGGTGTAAAAACCAATGTGAAAGAAGTAATAAAAAGATGGTAACACAAGCTTGATCCTGGCAGAAGCTCAGCGATCAGGAGGGGCGAAACTGAACTTGGCTTACATGTTGTAATCAAGATTTACGGATACAGTGAGGCACATAAAAACACTGCTTTGGAACCTGATAATTAAAAGGTAAGAGCAAAAATAGTAAACATTTTCACTATCCACTAGGCAATGGAATATCCTGTCACCCTGGTACCTAGAGTAGAGTGCACAGGTGCCCAACAGAGTTAGCAATGCCCAGTGGGGCTATTAAGCCACAGCTGACATGGAACAGGAAATGCAGATGCACACCCCCCATAGCTCCAGACTCTTTGCCACTGAATATTGCTGCTTGAATGCCCAATAGCCCAGCCATGGTTCTTCTCTTCTCCCAAATCTACTTTACAAGTCTATACCATTTTAATAGATGGCACCACTACCATCTTTCTAAGACCAGAAATTTTGAAATCATGCTTAATTCCATTCTTACCCTCATATCCCACATGATGCAAGATGCATCCCATTCCTCAATGACTTTTCTTTTATTCTAATTATATTGCAAACCTATTACTCTGCTCAGCACCTCTACTACTGCAAACCTAGTCCTAGCAAACTTAGCTGTTGTTTGGAGTCTCAAACCTGCTTCTTAACTTGTTTCTCTACCTCCACACTTTGCCCAGTATGCTTTCACAATGATCACCAATTTTAATAGTTCATCTGCCACACAGAAGCCGAACATCTTTCTAATGAATAAATTAGATTATGTTATTTCACTGCTTGAAATACTTCCATGCAAGCAGAATAAAACATAAACTCCATTCTCTAGCCTACAAAGTCTTAACAATCTTGCCCCAGTCTTCCTCTTCACCTCCATCTTTCTCTATTCTCCCCAAATTTTATTATACCCCAGTCATTCCTGCCTATTTATGTCTGTTGAACAACTCAGTCTTGATCCCCGTTTGAGGCTTTGGTACTCACTCTTTTCTCTGCTTGGAATTTTCACATTGTCTTCTCACATCTCAAGTCAAACATCACTTTCTTAGACAGTGTACACTTTATGTTCTACCTAAAGTACTCCCTGAATGCATTAACTTATTTTATTTTCCTTATACAACATTCTGTTTGGAATTTTATTATAAAATATGTTTATTTCTTTCTTTATTCATTTCTTATCCACTTGTTGATGGTCTGTGTTCTTTTAAAGATAAGATACAAATTTAAGATAAAAGGTTTAGTTTGATTTCTTGAAAATGAGGAAAGATACTTCTCCTCTTTCTTTTCTTGAAGCGTTTACTTTAAAACACTTGCAATTGGAAGCTCTTTCTCTGCCTCCTAAAATGTATGTAAATCTTTTTAAAAGCTTAATAAGGCCCTTGCCAATTATACCACAAGAAGGTTTCTTAAGGCTCTGGGAGCCGTCTCTTTGAAATATAATCATCAAGGAAGATGGTGTGTCTGTCTCCCAGTTTTCTGGGAAGATAGGATTCTAACTTCAGCTGGGGTTTGGCTCCAAGTTGCAAACCTACTACAGGTTATAGAGACGTAAGAAAATAATTATTTTATTTTAAAGACAATTGACAAACACAGGTGGCCACCCCAATTGCCAAGTAAATTTAGGTTAGACTATATACAACGAATGATGCTGTCAAGTCCTCTTACTTGAGAAATAGTTATTGTTCACCTCGATATCACGCATGTAAGTGATTGTATCTGCTTAACTCCCTAAAAGAATGAGATTTCTTTCTGTCTTTGCAGTCTCTTAACAGATTGGCTGTGATGTGCATCACATTTTGATTTAATGCTTCTCCAATAATAGAAGTTTTGTTTCTCTTTTACTTTTGTAGAGAGATTTTCTGGGGAGAAGGTAATGCGTTTGTTTATAATTATATTTCCCCATCATTGTTTCACTAAAATGTAAGCTCCACCAGGGTGAGGGCATTTGCTATCATCTCCAACTTGTACACCAGCTCTGGACACTTGGCAGGTACTCCATAAATAGTTGCAAACTATCAGGTCAGCAAAAATGGTGATACTTCAAGCAGAGGTAAGGCTGCTGGATGACTGGGAAGGTCCTGAAGGCCACAGTGGTACTCTACAGAGATAATCAAGCTGGAAAACATGGATGAAAGCCAGAGGAACAAGGAATGGGGAGCATAGAGCTTACTGGTCTCATTTCAGAGCACACATGAGAGACTTCCAGGATATTCCAGACGTTGTTTTGGAACATCTCTGCAGGTACTTTAGCAGATGATTACAAGATACTGCAGAAGTTAGGTTAGAAACAAAGTTGACATTTTTTTCTGACAAGAAAATGTCTTGGATCAAACCGTTTCTGCCCAAGTGAAAGAAAGTTTAATTTGTTTCCCATTTAGTGACTGTTAATGTTAGAGAAAATATAAAAGTAAACAAAACACCACTTTGGAGGCCGAGATTTGGGAGGCGGATCACCTGAGGTCAGGAGTTCAAGACCAGCCTGACCAATATGGTGAAATCCTGTCTCTATTAAAAATACAAAAATTAGCTGGATGTGGTGGTGTGCACCTGTAGTCCCGGCTACTCAGGAGGCTGAGTCAGGAGAATTGCTTGAACCTGGGCCATGGTGGTTGCAGTGAGCTGAGATTGCACCATTGTACTCCTGTCTGGACGAAAGAGCGAGGCTCTGTCAAAAAAAAAAAAAAAAAAGTAAACAAAACAGAAGCAGTAAAAAACATTGTAAAGTGATCCTTGGTCTTCATAACTGAAGAAAAGAAATAGAGGGCCTTTGAAACGTCAAGATTATTGTGTTTGACATGTGCTTTGAAAGTTTAAATACGGAATTAACTAAACTATAAAAATTACTGATTCTCTCTTTGTTTTGAAGCTGCGTCTTTAGGGTAAATACTCGAGGTTTGTCATCTCACGCCAAGAAAATCAAGTACATGGACACACAAGAGGTCGGTTTAGGAGCAGAGGTTTAATAGGCAAAAGAGGCGGGGTGCAGTGGCTCATGCCTGTAATCCCAACACTTTGGGAGGCCGAGGTGGGTGGATCATGAGGTCAAGAGAACGAGACCATCCTGGCCAGCATGGTGGGACCCTGTCTCTACCAAAACAAAAAACAAAAAGCAAACCATACAAAACTTAGCTGGGCGTGGTGGCGTGTGCCTGTAGTTCCAGCTAGTCAGGAGGCTGAGGCAGGAGACTCGCTTGAACCTGGGAGGCACAGGGTGCAGTGAGCAGAGATTGCACCGCTGCTCTCTAACCTGGTGACAGAGCAAGACTCAGTCTAAAAAAAAAGCAAAAGAAAGAGAAAGAAGAATAGCTCTCTATCCTGTGAGAGAAGGGGGTGCCTGAGTTGGACTCCTGGCCTACAGTAAGGTGCACTGGATTTTATAGGCTGCTTTGAGGAGGCGGTGTCTGATTGACACAGGGCCCAAGGATTGGTTGGATTAGGTGTGATGTTTGCATAATGCGTGAGGAAGCTGGCTGCCCCATCCTAATTTTCTATTATGCAAATATAGCCTTTACTTGGCCAGTGCCATGTTGTCTTCTCCTTACTGTGCCTGTGGTTTGGTAAAGAGAAGGGAAGATGGAACCACCATGTTGAACATGCCTAGCTTCCAGGTAGCCCCTTTCCTACTGGCACAGCTGCCGCCATTCCCCGTGCAAGCTTCCTATTCACTTATCTATGTCTGCAGCTGGATTTTATAGGCTGCTCTTTGTTAGAAAAGAAAATGGTTTGGGTGCTGCTCTTCATTAAAAGGAAAACCTTACTGAGGACTTCCTGACCCTCACTATCTGCCTAAATAATCTCTTTTTAACTCCCATATCAGTTATATACAATTACAAGCATTTGCATTTGTTTATAATATTAGCTTATTTATGCATAGAAAAATTCTTTACGTCTCCTACATTAAAAATAGATAAGATGGACAATGAATAAGCAATGTTCAGCTGCAGACTTAGTACTGAGACGTCCAGACTACATTAAAATGAACAATAAAACCGAGCTTTGAAATACTTCTGGCATATGACTTCTGCAGTTTAAAGAACATTCTTACAGGCTCTAGAATCCTGAGAGAGTCTAGGACACTACGCTGAAGATGTGATTGGAATGCAGGGAGGTGAATAAAAGTGGGAAGGTAAAGTATTCTAAATTCTCACAGAAGGTAAATGGTTCATCAAGATGAAAGCCAGGAGTGGACCACAATCAATTTTAGACACATGTCAAACTCCAAGAAGTTCAGTGTTTGCTTTTATAGTAGAAAATAACAATTATTTCTCTTTCCCTGAACTATCCTTTTATGATTTTTCCACTAGTACTTAAAATTTTCCTTCAGGCACTTTTCTAGAATTTTTTGGAAGCTTTTGGCAGTGTAAGGTGCCTTGGGTATGAATTAAGCCAATGCTGAATGCCCCTACACAGGTACTTATTCAGTAGAGTCTTATCAGTAGAGAACAGGGAATGCTAGGACTAATTGAAAATAGGCTTTCTCTCCTCTAGGTTTCAAGGAAGAGGAGATTTTGAGGAGATGAGTCATGTAGCTTCTGGGAGGGAATTTAAAAGGATAATACCAAGAAGGTCCTGGAGATACAGGATTGAAAATATTTTAATTATTTCTGTCAACAACAAAAAAAATGTTAATAGTAAAGCAAGCACTGAATTGTTGAGAGGTCAGGGAAGGTCTGTGTATTGTTTGCTAAGGATAATTAGTTGGATTGTTGTAAGATTTTAAAATAATGTTTAAGACAATGGGTTTAAATGAGTCATGAAAATCTGATTGTAATTTAACTTTACCACTTGGAAAATGTATGACTTTGGGAAAGTTACTTATAGTTACCAAGCCTTAGTTTGTCATTGAAAAACTGAAGTTAATAATATGCACATCCCATCCAATTTATGAATACTCAATATGATTTTATATGTAGAGGATAAAACAAAGTTCCTAGTAGATAATAAGTATTCAGAAATAATTGCTGTTAGTAATTATCATAATAATAGCTATGAATGTCCCAAGCCACATACTCAGGGGTGCAAAAAAAAAAAACTTCTTACAGTTTTTAACTTCCTTTATAAATTGCTATCATACATGATGACAGACTGATCTTCTCATTTCCAAATAAACCCAGACACTTCTGAATTTCTTATTTATTTCCAGTTTAAAGTCAAAGCATGATTTCTATTCTTTTTCCTCCCTGTAGTGGTATTTGAGGTTTTGGGTGTCAGAAAGTAGAGAAAAGGCATTTCCCATGCTCTCATCCAGTTATACTCATATTACCTCAAACTTTAGGTATTTTTATATAATAATGGGTTGAGAGTTACCTTTCCCTATACTTTCCAAATTACTCACCCATTCTTTTAAGGCATTTTGGTGCTTTCTAGTAAGAAGTGTGAACTCATTCTTCTGTGGGTGACAGCACATTTTCCTCTTTGGAAACTTTTTAAAATTTTCATTCGTGGAGCTGTGAAAATTCATCATGTTTTGGTGTGCGTCATGATCTTTGTTGTTCATCCTGTTCAGCATTCCTTTCAATTTGACCATTTGAGATTACTTTCAGCTGTTGAAAATTCTCTTGTATTATTTCTTTAATAACTCCTTCCCATCCATTTTTCTCTATGCATTAACAAACCTGTACATAAAACTTAGTTAAAAAGTCTGATTATTTTCTTAGGATAATCCCTGGAAGTGAAAATAGTTGGATAAAGGTAATGCCTATTTTATGACATTTTATAAGTAATATTTAATTATTCTCTTGAATGGCTGGACCAATTTACATTCCCTACTTAAGAATGAGTATGAAAAGACTTAGGTATTAAATAAGTCTTTAAACATAAATGGTATTTGAAGGATGTATTTCAAGAAATGTACATAGCCTTAGTATCAAATGACTCATTTCCCCTTTTCTTAGTTCACACATTAAAGTAATTGTATACCTTTATTTTTTTAATAATAAACTGTTAATTTTATGTCAAATTTTATACATATAAGATGAAGGTCATGCTAAGTATGTTTAAGTTCAGTTCTCAAGTAAGTTTTTGTTTAGATTATGAATAAATTAGATAAAATGGAGTGATCTTAGCAAGATCTGGCTGCAGCTATGTTTAATATTACTAAATATTTCTCCCAAGGTCAAATAAGTAAAGCTAATAACTAATTCCTAGCTTACCAAATTATGAGTTGTAAATAAGATAAAGGCAATAAAATGGTCTGGTTTTAGTTATAATAGCTTTCGGAGAGAAGGGTCATTTGAATATTGGTTTCCATTCTCTGACAGGGTTACTTCCTTCTGTGCCTTGTGTGCACTTTACCAAATAAGTAGGATTTTTTTTAAGTGGCCATTGTTAAGAGTGTTTGCTTAAACAGACAGTCTTTATGGTTTTTTTAGATAGCCAAGGATCATTTGGTAAATATATTTCAAAAAGAACATTTTTAGAAGTATAGTGAGGCCTCATTGCTGATCTATCTATCCTCAAAATGTCATTGACAAATAAAAATATATGAAAGGATTTTTGGGGACAAAAATTCTTGTAATTTAAAAATATTTATGTAAAATATAGTTTTGAACTCCCAGATACATACTTGAATTTTTTGGCCACCTGCTAACTTTCATAGTCTGTATCAACAGGCTCTCTTTTAACTTTCTAATATGTTCAGCTAATCAGAGATATTGGTGGGAGTTTGTAGGATATGAGAAGAGAAAGGTTGAGGTATCCATTTCCAGTGCTCTCTTCCTGTGGGTTGGCTGTGCTTCTCTAAAGAAGGACATACCTCTTGTTGGGTGGTAACTCTCAACATCTCCTACAATTGCAGCTGGTACCTACTCTTCCCTCTTGCCCATTCAGGTGTGGTATTACCACCTTTTGGACTCACCATCCCTTTTTGGTTCTCTTGGCTCTATATCCATTTTAGTAAATACTGTGGTTTCTTAATTAAGTTCATATCAATGAGCCCATTTAAATGTGACATTTTTCTCTTGCTGGGATCCTGACCATTATACTCTAATGTGATGTCTAATAGGCATGTTTTTCTTTTTTGTCATTCTATAGGAATAGCAACAAAACCTGAAAATGAAAATCAGTACTCACTAAAAAGAAGTTTTTGTTATAAAAATGATCCATCTTGAAACCCATTGTAACAGTTGTGTCCTATTAAAAAAAAAAAAAAAGAAAAGAGAAGATATTGTTAGGTAGATTCACCTTGAAGGAGTTTCTTTTGCATAGGCTCCAAAACCAGATACATTGATGAATTTGATGCTTCCTGGTAGAACTCCCCAGTACATGTATTACTATGTATATGAAATCCATCAGTATATCTTCCAGGTATACAGAATCCAGTTACATAAAAAGGAAACTAGCTTTTGGAACTAAGAGGTAGTGGTAGATTTTGATTGGTTCCATTTTAATCAAGAATTAATGGGCTATCTTGGAACAGAAGATAGCATTAGCAGAAGATTTTATATCTAGGAAAAAGGGAAACTACCATTGTATTTTTTGAGTATTATTATATTTGGTTTAGTTGTTGAGCTTTAATTCAAGTTTCATTTGCTTTAATAACACATGTGTTCTTCATGGATTTTAATAACTTGTAATTATCTTTACTTATTTTGCATTCTTCATATTCACTAGATTATTTTTAGCATCATAAATTTATCAGACCTACAGATGATTAAAATCTCTTTAAAAAGGCGTGATAAAGTGAAATGATTCAAGTTAAAGCTTATTTTTTCATAAAAGAGTGTTTCGGTAGAAAGTTATGTCTCAAAGGGATTCATGACTTATTTTATTGAAAGGGCCACAAAATGATAAAAAAATATTACATCCATTAAGAAACCAACATGATTCTAATAAGCAGAGCAACAGTATAATGCATTAAACAAAAGTAGTCTTTTCTCTGATAGACTCATCACATCTTCAGTTAATGGTATTTGGTCACGTATTTCTATTTTTATTTCTGGTTTGTTTTGAGGAATCATTTTCTGTAGAGTAAGACCCTGGCACTAATGTTGCCTTTCCCCACACTTATAAAAAGTATCCTAGGTATATTTAGAAGCAATTATTAGGGAGCAAGTTAATTACATTTTTTTTTTGAGACAGATTTTCACTCTTGTTGTCCAGGCTGGAGTGCCATGCAGCAATCTTGGCTCACCACAACCTCTGCCTCCCGGGTTCAAGTGATTCTCCTGCCTCAGCCTCCCGAGTAGCTGAGAGTATAGGCATGTGCCAACCATGCCCGGTTAATTTTTTTTTTTTTTTTTAGATGGAGTCTCGCTCTGTCACCCAGGCTAGAGTGCAGTGGTGCGATCTCTGCTCACTGCAAGCTCCGCCTCCTGGGTTCATGTCATTCTCCTGCATCAGCCTCCCGAGTAGCTGGGACTACAGGCACCTGCCACCACATCCAGCTAATTTTTTGTATTTTTAGTAGAGATAGGGTTTCACCATGTTAGCCAGGATGGTCTTGATCTCCTGACCTTGTGATCCACCAGCCTCAGCCTCCCAAAGTGCTGGGATTATAGGCATGAGCCACCACACCAGGCCAATTACATTTTTAAAAATACAAAAATCAATTTAAAAACTACACTCAGGAATACCATATATATATTATTTTAACAAATGTTAAAATGGTTTTGACTTGTCTGGATGCATCTTCAGTAAAATTTCAGAACATTTGATCTCTTGTGATTCAAGTTAAATTTGAAACTGTACCTTTCTACATGAGAAGGAAACATTATGAGAAGAAATTGCTACCACTATTAGTGGTTCCAGCTCTTCAATGCATAATGAGTACAAAAGGGATGTAATGCATAAGGCGAAATAAAATAATTTCCATCAGCTTGAGATAGGAGAGAAAATCTGTTTGTATAAAGACTATATTAAGAAGAGGATGATCTATCACTTGACTAGGGAACTAAACCATAAAGAATGCTAATAGAAAGCAGAGGAATAACTGGGCAATCAGGTGGGGGTCCATTCATGCTTCCATATATGCCTCCTTTCCATCAGCAGCACCATCTCCTTTCCATCGCCAGCACCATCTCCTTTTTTTTTTTTTTTTTAATTATTATACTTTAGGTTTTAGGGTACATGTGCACAATGTGCAGGTTTGTTACATATGTATCCATGTGCCATGTTGATGTCCTGCACCCATTAACTCGTCATTTAACATTAGGTATATCTCCTAATGCTGTCCCTCCCCCATCCCCCAACCCCACAACAGTCCCCGGAGTGTGATGTTCCCCTTCCTGTGTCCATGAGTTCTCATTGTTCAATTCCCACCTATGAGTGAGAACATGCGGTATTTGGTTTTTTGTCCTTGCAATAGTTTACTGAGAATGATGTTTTCCAGTTTCATCCATGTCCCTACAAAGGACATGAACTCATCATTTTTTATGGCTGCATAGTATTCCATGGTGTATATGTGCCACATTTTCTTAATCCAGTCTATCATTGTTGGACATTTGGGTTGGTTCCAAGTCTTTGCTATTGTGAATAGTGCCGCAGTAAACATACGTGTGCATGTGTCTTTATAGCAGCATGATTTATAGTCCTTTGGGTATATACCCAGTAATGGGATGGCTGGGTCAAATGGTATTTCTAGTTCTAGATCCCTGAGGAATCACCACACTGACTTCCAAAATGGTTGAACTAGTTTACAGTCCCACCAACAGTGTAAAAGTGTTCCTATTTCTCCACATCCTCTCCAGCACCTGTTGTTTCCTGATTTTTTAATGATGGCCATTCTAACTGGTGTGAGATGGTATCTCACTGTGGTTTTGATCATTTCTCTGATGGCCAGTGATGATGAGCATTTCTTCATGTGTTTTTTGGCTGCATAAATGTCTTCTTTTGAGAAGTGTCTGTTCATGTCCTTTGCCCACTTTTTGATGGGGTTGTTTGTTTTTTTCTTGTAAATTTGTTTGAGTTCATTGTAGATTCTGGATATTAGCCCTTTGTCAGATGAGTAGGCTGCAAAAATTTTCTTCCATTCCGTAGGTTGCCTGTTCACTCTGATGGTAGTTTCTTTTGCTGTGCAGAAGCTCTTTAGTTTAATTAGATCCCATTTGTCAATTTTGACTTTTGTTGCCATTGCTTTTGGTGTTTTAAACATGAAGTCCTTGCCCACGCCTATGTCCTGAATGGTATTGCCTAGGTTTTCTTGTAGGATTTTAATGGTTTTAGGTCTAACATTTAAGTCTTTAATCCATCTTGAATTAATTTTTGTATAAGGTATAAGGAAGGGATCCAGTTTCAGCTTTCTATATATGGCTAGCCAGTTTTCCCAGCACCATTTATTAAATAGGGAATCCTTTCCCCATTTCTTGTTTTTGTCAGGTTTGTCAACGATCAGATAGTTGTAGATATGCGGCATCATTTCTGAGGGCTCTGTTCTGTTCCATTGATTTATGTCTCTGTTGTGGTACCAGTACCATGCTGTTTTGGTTACTGTAGCCTTGTAGTATAGTTTGAAGTCAGGTAGTGTGATGCCTCCAGCTTTGTTCTTTTGGCTTAGGATTTACTTGGTGATGCGGGCTCTTTTTTGGTTCCATATGAACTTTAAAGTAGTTTTTTCCAATTCTGTGAAGAAAGTCATTGGTAGCTTGATGGGGATGGCATTGAATCTATAAATTACCTTGGGCAGTATGGCCATTTTCACGATATTGATTCTTCCAACCCATGAGCATGGAATGTTCTTCCATTTGTTTGTATCCTCTTTTATTTCCTTGAGCAGTGGTTTGTAGTTCTCCTTGAAGAGGTCCTTCATATCCCTTGTAAGTTGGATTCCTAGGTATTTTATTCTCTTTGAAGCAATTGTGAATGGGAGTTCACTCATGATTTGGCTCTCTGTTTGTCTGTGATTGGTGTACAAGAATGCTTGTGATTTTTGTACATTGATTTTGTATCCTGAGACTTTGCTGAAGTTGCTAATCAGCTTAAGGAGATTTTGGGCTGAGACAATGGGGTTTTCTAAATATACAATCATATCATCTGCAAACAGGGACAATTTGACTTCCTCTTTTCCTAATTGAATACCCTTTATTTCCTTCTCCTGCCTGATTGCTCTGGCCTGAACTTCCAGCACTATGTTGAATAGGAGTGGTGACAGAGGGCATCCCTGTCTTGTGCCAGTTTTCAGAGGGAATGCTTCCAGTTTTTGCCCATTCAGTATGATATTGGCTGTGGGTTTCTCATAGATAGCTCTTATTATTTTGAGATACGTCCCATCAATACCTAATTTATTGAGAGTTTTTAGCATGAAGGTTGTTGAATTTTGTCAAAAGCCTTTTCTGCATCTATTGAGATAATCATGTAGTTTTTGTCTTTGGTTCTGTTTATATGCTGGATTACATTTATTGATTTGCGTATGTTGAACCAGCCTGGCATCCCAGGGATGAAGCCCACTTGATTATGGTGGATAAGCTTTTTGATGTGCTGCTGGATTCGGTTTGCCAGTATTTTATTGAGGATTTTTGCATCAGTGTTCATCAAGGATATTGGTCTGAAATTCTCTTTTTTGGTTATGTCTCTGCCAGGCTTTGGTATCAGGACGATGCTGGCTTCATAAAATGTGTTAGGGAGGATTCCCTCTTTTTCTATCGACTGGAATAGTTTCAGAAGGAATGGTACCAGTTCCTCCTTGTACCTCTGGTAGAATTCGGGTGTGAATCCATCAGGTCCTGGACTCTTTTTGGTTAGTAAGCTATTGATTATTGCCACAATTTCAGAACGTGTTATTGGTCTATTCAGAGATTCAACTTCTTCCTGATTTAGTCTTGGGAGGGTGTATTTGTCAAGGAATTTATCCATTTCTTCTAGATTTTCTAGTTTATTTGCATAGAGGTGTTTGTAGTATTCTCTGATGGTAGATTGTATTTCTGTGGGATCGGTGGTGATATCCCCTTTTTCATTTTTTATTGCATCTAATTGATAGACATCTATCAATTTTGTTGATCTTTTCAAAAAACCAGCTCCTGGATTCATTAATTTTTTGAAGGGTTTTTTGTGTCTCTATTTCCTTCAGTTCTGCTCTGATTTTAGTTATTTCTAGCCTTCTGCTAGCTTTTGAATGTGTTTGCTCTTGCTTTTCTAGTTCTTTTAATTGTGATGTTAGGGTGTCAATTTTGGATCTTTCCTGCTTTCTCTTGTGGGCGTTTAGTGCAATAAATTTCCCTCTACACACTGCTTTGAAAGTGTCCCAGAGATTCTGGTATGTTGTGTCTTTGTTCTGGTTGGTTTCAAAGAACATCTTTATTTCTGCTTTCATTTCATTATGTACCCAATAGTCATTCAGGAGCAGGTTGTTCAGTGTCCATGTAGTTGAGTGGTTTTGAGTGAGTTTCTTAATCCTGAGTTCTAGTTTGATTGCACTGTGGTCTGAGAGACGGTTTGTTATAATTTCTGTTCTTTTACATTTGCTGAGGAGAGCTTTACTTCCAACTATGTGGTCAATTTTGGAATAGGTGTGGTGTGGTGCTGAAAAAAATGTATATTCTGTTGATTTGGGGTGAAGAGTTCTGTAGATGTCTATTAGGTCTGCTTGTTGCAGAGCTGAGTTCAATTCCTGGATATCCTTGTTAACTTTCTGTCTCGTTGATCTGTCTAATGTTGACAGTGGGGTGTTAAAATCTCCCATTATTTTTGTGTGGGAGTTTAAGTCCCTTTGTAGGTCACTCAGGACTTGCTTTATGAATCTGGGTGCTCCTGTGTTGGGTGCATATATATTTAGGATAGTTAGCTCTTCTTGTTGAATTGATCCCTTTACCATTATGTAATGGACTTCTTTGTCTCTTTTCATCTTTTTGGTTTAAAGTCTATTTTATCAGAGACTAGGATTGCAACCCCTGCCTTTTTTTGTTTTCCATTTGCTTGATAGATCTTCCTCCATCCCTTTATTTTGAGTTTATGTGTGTCTCTGCACGTGAGATGGGTTTCCTGAATACAGCACACTGATGGGTCCTGACTCCTTATCCAGTTTGCCAGTCTTTGTCTTCTAATTGGAGCATTTAGCCCATTGACATTTAACGATAATATTGTTATGTTTGAATCTGATCCTGTCATTATGATGTTAGTTGGTTATTTTGCTCGTTAGTTGATGCAGTTTCTTCCTAGCCTCGATGGTCTTTACAATTTGGCATGTTATTGCAGTGGCTGGTACCGATTGTTCCTTTCCATGTTTAGTGCTTCCTTCAGGAGCTCTTTTAGGGCAGGCCTGGTGGTGACAAAATCACTCAGCGTTTGCTTGTCTGTAAAGTATTTTATATCTCCTTCACTTATGAAGCTTAGTTTGGCTGGATATGAAATTCTGGGTTGAAAATTCTTTTCTTTAAGAATGTTGAATATCAGCCCCCACTCTCTTCTGGCTTGTAGAGTTTCTGCCGAGAGATCAGCTGTTAGTCTGATGGGCTTCCCTTTGTGGGTAACCCGACTTTTCTCTCTGGCTGCCCTTAACATTTTTTCCTTCATTTCAACTTTGGTGAATCTGACAATTATGTGTCTTGGAGTTGCTCTTCTCGAGGAGTATCTTTGTGGCGTTCTCTGTATTTCCTGAATCTGAATGTTGGCCTGCCTTGCTAGATTGGGGAAGTTCTCCTGAATAATATCTTGCAGAGTGTTTTCCAACTTGGTTCCATTCTCCCCGTCATTTTCAGGTACACCAATCAGACGTAGGTTTGGTCTTTTCACATAGTCCCAAATTTCTTGGAGGCTTTGTTCATTTCTTTTTATTCTTTTTTCTCTAAACTTCCCTTCTCGCTTCATTTCATCTTCCATCAGCGATACCCTTTCTTCCAGTTGATCGCATCTGCTACTGAGGCTTCTGCAATCTTCGCGTAGTTCTTGAAACTTGGCTTTCAGCTCCATCAGCTCCTTTAAGGCCTTCTCTCCATTGGTTATTCTAGTTATCCATTCTTCTAATTTTTTTTCAAAGTTTTTAACTTCTTTGCTATTGTTTTGAATTTCCTCCCATAGCTCAGAGTAGTTTGATCGTCTGAAGCCTTCTTCTCTCAACTCGTCAAAGTCATCCTCCATCCAGCTTTGTTCCGTTGCTGCTAAGGAACTGCGTTCCTTTGGAGGAGGAGAGGTGCTCTGTTTTTTAGAGTTTCCAGTTTTTCTGCTCTGTTTTTTCCCCATCTTTGTGCTTTTATCTACTTTTTGTCTTTGATGATGGTGATGTACAGATGGGTTTTTGGTGTGGATGTCCTTTTTGTTTGTTAGTTTTCCTTCTACCAGACAGGACCCTCAGCTGCAGGTCTGTTGGAGTTTACTAGAGGTCCACTCCAGACCCTGTTTGGCTGGGTGTCAGCAGCGGTGGCTGCAGAACAGCGGATTTTTGTGAGACCACAAATTCAGCTGTCTGATAGTTCCTCTGGAAGTTTTGTCTCAGAGGAATACCCGGCCGAGTGAGGTGTCAGTTTGTCTCTATTGGGGGGTGCCTCCCAGTTAGTCCGCTTGGGGGTCAGGGACCCACTTTAGGAGGCAGTCTGTCCGTTCTCAGATCTCCAGCTGCGTGCTGGGAGAACCACTACTGTCTTCAAAGCTGTCAGTCAGACAGGGACATTTAATTCTGAGAAGGTTCCTGCTGACTTTTTGTTTGTCTGTGCCCTGCCCCCAGAGGTGGGGCCTACAGAGGCAGGCAGGCCTCCTTGAGCTGTGGTGGGCTCCACCCAGTTGGAGCTTCCTGGCTGCTTTGTTTACCTAAGCAAGCCTGGGCAATGGCTGGCGCCCCTCCCTCAGCCTCGCTGCCGCCTTGCAGCTTGATCTCAGACTGCTGTGCTGGCAATCAGCGAGACTCCGTGGGCATAGGACCCTCCGAGCCAGGTGCAGGACACAATCTCCTAGTGTGCCGTTTTCCAGGCCTGTTGGAAAAGCACAGTATTAGGGTGGGACTGACCCGATATTCCAGGTGCCGTCTGTTACCCCTTTCTTTGACTAGGAAAGGGAACTCCCTGACCCCTTGCACTTCCCGAGTGAGGCAATGCCTCACCCTGCTTCGGCTCGCGCACAGTGCGCTTCACCGACTGTCCTGCACCCACTGTTTGGCACTGCCTAGTGAGATGAAACCAGTACCTCAAACAGAAATGCAGAAATCACCCATCTTCTGTGTCACTCAGGCTGGGAGCTGTAGACCGGAGCTGTTCCTATTCGGCCATCTTGGCTCCACCCCCCCCCTTTTTTTTTTTTTTTTTTGAGATGGAGTCTTGCTCTGTCACCCAGGCTGGAGTGCAGTGGCACGATCTCGGCTCACTGCAAGCTCCGCCTCCTGGGTTCACGCCATTCTCCTGCCTCAGCCTCTCTGAGTAGCTGGGACTACAGGCGCCCGCCACCATGCCCGGCTAATTTTTTGTACTTTTAGTAGAGACGGGGTTTCACCGTGGTCTCGATCGCCTGACCTCATGATCCTCCCGCCTCGGCCTCCCAAAGTGCTGGGATTACAAGCATGAGCCACCGCGCCCGGCCTCACCATCTCCTTTTTATCATCAGCACCATCCCCTTTCCATCAGCAGCACCATCCCCTTTCCATCACCAGCACCATCTCCTTTCCATCTCCAGCACCATCTCCTTTCCATCATCAGCAGCATCTCCTTTCCATTAGCACGATCTCCCTTCCATTATCAGCACCATCTCCTTTCCATCATCAGCAGCGTCTCCTTTCCATCACCAGCACCATCTCCTTTCCATCATCAGCACCATCTCCTTTCCATCACCAGCACCATCTCCTTTCCATCATCAGCAGCATCTCCTTTCCATTAGCACGATCTCCCTTCCATTATCAGCACCATCCCCTTTCCATCTCCAGCACCATCTCCTTTCCATCACCAGCACCATCTCGTTTCCATCAGCAGCACCATCTCCTTTCCATCAGCAGCACCATCCCCTTTCCATCTCCAGCACCATCTCCTTTCCATCATCAGCAGCACCATCTCCTTTCCATCATCAGCACCATCTCCTTTCCATCACCAGCACCATCTCCTTTCCATCATCAGCAGCACCATCTCCTTTCCATCACCAGCATCATCTCCTTTCCATCATCACCAGTGTCATCTCATTTACATCATCACCAGCACCATCTCCTTTCCATCATCTCCAGCACCATCTCCTTTCCATCAGCAGCACCATCTTCTTTTGATCAGCAGCACTGTCTCCTTTCCATCACTAGCATCATTTCCTTTCCATTTCCACCATCATTTACTTAAAGTCCTTTAGCAGTGTATGTGACAAATTGCCTTATTTTTAATGTGCATATGTGACCAAAATAATTTTCGTTACCTATAACCAATCCCATCCTGTTTTTTTGACTGAACAATCTTTTATTTGTAAGACAAACACATTTTTCCTCAGTTTATCACTTTTGCTTTATCAGTTGTGGTAAATGGTGGCTAGGTGAGTAGACTTGGTAACAAGAGACAAGGAAGGAGCACAGTTGATCTCTATAAGTAGGAGAGGGAAATTGAGAGGCAAGATCTAAGGAAAATGCTTTCACTGGAGGACAATTAGATAAAGAGGAGAGCTGACTGTGAGGGTGAGAAGAGAGAGTGAGGAGAATAAATGGATCTCATTTTCAGTGAAATGCTGTACTGTGTGCAGGGGTAATTCCCGTGTTCAATCTTTCCCATAAAACTCTCTCAGCAAGTTTCAAATAGCTCATTGATGTTTTCATTTTGTTTGGCTGTTTTTGCTTTTCTAAAAAAGCCAGAAGTTTATGGAAATTATAATTATCAGGCTATTTTATAAAAAATTAAATAATACTTATCTGAAGTTAAAAAGATTCTAAACATTGTGCATATTTCATCTGCTAATGTTATTCACACTTCAAAGTAGCTCACTAACAAACATAGGCCTTTACATGTATTCTTTCTTTCTCTTTCTTATTTATATATTATTAATGATATTCAAAAAAGGCAAAAATACACACTTCAGACAAAGGATTAAAACAACCATATTCCAGGCACTGGGCCTATTTCTACTTATTGCTGATGGATCTGGGAGGAGAAACACAATCAAGCTTACATATATATATATATATATATATATATATATATGTGTGTGTGTGTGTGTGTATATATATTTTTTGAGATACATATATGTATGTAAGCCAGGGTCTGGCTCTGTCACCCAGGATAGAGTGTAGTGGCATGATCACAGCTCACTGCAGCCTTGACCTCCCTGGCTTAGGCGAACCTCCTGCCTCAGCCTCCTGAGTAGCTGTGACCACAGGAGCACATCACCGTACCTAGCTAATTTAAAATATACATATATATGTGTATATATATATTTATGTGTATATATATGTGTATATATGTGTATATATGTGTGTATGTGTGTATATATGTGTATATATGTGTATATATATGTGTATATATGTGTATATATATGTGTATATATATGTGTATATATATATGTATATATATATGTGTGTGTATATATTTAGAAATGGGAGTCTTTCCATGTTGTCCATGCTGATCTTGAATTCCTGGGCTCAAGCAATCCTCACACCTCAGCCTCCCAAAATACTGGGATTACAGGTGTGAGCCATCGCCCCCAGCCTCAAGCTTATATTTGAGATTTTCATTCCTTTGGAAGAGAATTCGACAACCTGACAAGAAAGAATGAAAATGTATTCATTTATTTTATCATCATCCTCACTTAGAGTTACAAGATCTGAAACACCAAGCAAATTGAGGATTTATTTTTTGTTGTATAAAAGTTGAGGTGTGTAGCATTAACACTGTAACCCTAATCACCACTCCACCCCCATCAGTACATTTCAATGAGTAAATAGTGCAAAATGGAAGAGAGCTTAGAACAGTGGTTCCCAAAGTGTGGTCCACCATTGGGGCTCCCTGAAACGCTTCTAGGATCTATGAAGTCAAAACCATTTTAATAATAATATCACTTTGTTGAAATTTAAATTTTAGTAGAGGCGGTGTTTAGTGGCAACTGTACTAGTTGCGATTAGTTTCTTCAACACGAAACTTCAGGCACTGTTTTAAAAACGCCAGTTTTATTTAAGAATTACCTTACTGAAACATTAAAACACAGTGTTAAATTTCAAGCCTTAAACATACATATTTTTAATACTCCAAGGATGAAATGAGAAATTTGTCTAAAGCATTTTTATTACAATCCACGTATGATGGTCATTTCATGGAAGAATATCTGTACTTGTTTGAGTTGCAGGCTGAACTAACCCTTCTTTCATGGAACATGATTTTCACCTGAAAAAAATAACACAGAGACAAACTAGGTTTATTCAGGCTTGGATATCCAGCAGAAATTTTCTAGAAAACAAACCAAAGGTAACTGTGAAGGGTAAAAATTATAGTATTTATTGCCAATGGAAAATTTGAACTTTCCAGTAAAACTTAGAACCTTGTAAAATGTTTATTGGCAACTATGAAACCGATGGCTTCTCCTACATGAACAGTTTTCTGAAGAGACTGATGTAGATGTTAACAATAGTGATTTTTTCTTGATGTTCTGTGATGAAATATGCCACCTTTTAGAAGATCTGAATATCTCACTGAATATTTCCAAATGACTGATGCATCATTATTTTAGGGACTCACAGGTCTCAAAGGCAGACTGTAGTTTACAATAGCAATCGGCAACAACAACAAAAAAACACATCGGGTGGAGTTTGGAGTAATCCAAAGACAGGCTTCAGAAGTTCTCATTCTTCTAGGAGAGTTCACAGAGAAATCACTTCTTTCTCTAGCACTGAAATGCAGCAAAATATGTGCAGTGTTTCTGCCCAGGGAAGCCTAGTTGAGACTCAGAGTTCAGGGTTTTCACTGGAAGCTGGACATGTAGGCACAATGACCAGCTACTGCTACTAAAATTCCAGGCTCCCTAAAGGAAAGCAGTTGTTCAGTGCCCCAGGTGGGAAAAACAGTTTTATTGATGTAGGGAACATTCCAAAAGCCAAGTTCCCAGATGCCAACCAAGGCCCAACCCTGAAAGTAAGCCTTTTTAATAGGAGCAAATCAGGTCTGCTGTATTAACTCCTTACTGTATAATAGTGCTACACAGGCAAGGCGCAGTGGCTCACACCTGTAATCCCAGCACTTTGGGAGGCCGAGGCGGGTGGATCAGGAGGTCAGGAGATCGAGATCATCCTGGCCAACACGCACCATCTCTACTAAAACTACAAAAAAAATTAGCCAGGTGTGGTGGTGGGTGCCTGTAGTCCCAGCTACTTGGGAGGCTGAGGCAGGAGGCAGAGCTTGCAGTGAGCCAAGATTGAGCATTACACTCCAGCCTGGGCGACAAGGCAAGACTCCCTCTCAAAAAAAAAAAAAAAAAAAGGGCTATACAATAATAAATAGGTGAAAAACACATTCTGAGCACAAGATATAGAATAGATTTTAATGTAACACACAATGTGCAATTTATGATAGGGTTTCAGACTCCATTTTGAAGTTAACCTTTAAGAAACCATGCTTGTTGAGTTTTGATGTAGTTTCAAAGAAGAATATCTACAATTATTTGCAAAAACTATTAAAATACTTCATCTTTTTCCAGTTAGACATCTTTGTGAGGCCAGATTTCCTTCATACACTTCAATGAAAACAACACAGCATAGCGAATTGAATTCAGAAGCAGATATGAGAATGTAACTCTCTTCCATTAAGACAGACATTAAAGACATTTGCAAAAGAGAAAACCAGGCTTCCCATTAAATCTTGTTTTGGAAAACATAATTATTTTATCTACAAAAGTATATTACTCATGTTAGCATATAATTGATTTATCTTTCCTATTTAAGAATGAATTGATACGTACATATTTTTAAAAATTTCTGCTTTAATTTCCAATATCATAATACAATACAGATATCGAAAGAAATAAACTACATAAATAAAAACTATTTGGGGTCTTCAGTAAATTTTAGAGTATAAACATGTCTTGAGGCCAACAGATTCGAGAAATGCTGGCTTAGACTACTAAGGTATAAATTCAGGGAATTTATAATCAGTATTGTTAATTCACCTTTAATAAAATGTCAGTTCAGTAAGAGTTTTTGAGAGATGTGGAAGCTGGAAATTGGGCTTGAGGCTATGACAGTCAACATACACTCAGAATGTAAGTCTGAAAGAGAACTTTGCCAAAATTCAAATGAACAGTGAACGGTAGTAGATACAATATTCTACTCTGTGCCCTTGATAGTGACCTTCCATTTAAGGATAAATATACAGGGGAAAATATAGAATTTTCAAATATTTCTGCTTGCTATACTCAATAAGACAGATGACCACTTCAGAGAGAAATTTGACAAAATTTAACAAAAGTATGGATACATATGCCATGAAATCCAGCAATTCTATTTCTCTGAATGTATTCATGATAAAATTTATACACATGTGCAAAAGATATTTGTATGAACATATTCATTGAAGTGCAATTTGTAACAGCAAAATAAATTCTGTCCCTAAGTAAGGTCAGGAATAGAGTTTGTTAATATAATGGAATTTTATTTGCAATTTAAAATAAATGAACTGGTATTTAAAATAAAATACCAGTCCTATGTGTATTAAATTAATAAGCCTGAAGAATTGTCATGATAATAATAAAAGAAGTTTGCAAAAGGTTATATATAGCAAGATACCATTTATGCAGTTGTTCAAAATATATGATATAAAGCATATGCAAAGTTTTAAAATACTTGCAAAAATAGGACTCAGTGTGAACATTGAGTTATAAAATAGTATTTTTCTTTTATTTTTTCTGTTATTTCTTTTTTCTATGATTAACATACATTACTCTTCTTACTCTTATTTTTATTTCTACTGTTATACTTTCTCCTGTCATTACTAATTTCACGTGTATATAACATTTCAGCATTGGTGTTTAATTTCTAAGAAAATTTCATTTGATTTTCAAGACAGTCAGATGAGTGAACCCCATTTTTCAGTGGAGAAGTCAGACTTAGGGTCTTAATCGCCCCAGGAGACATGAAGTGACATTCCCAAGGTCACATACCCAATAGGTGATAGAGTCAGAATAAAACACAGGTTTAATGATGATAAACTGATGGTTTTTTACTTGCTATGTCTGCATGTTAGAATGACATACACATGATAATTCGGTAAGTATTTTTATTGGCAGATAAAAATAATACCAAGACATGAATAATCAATGCTTACAAAACACTATCTATCTTCTAGGCATGACTTAGGTGCATTATATTACTCTCTTGATCCTCACAACTTTGCAGGGAATCTACTGTTGTTATCTGAGTAGGACAGATGAGGAAACAGGTGCAGAACATTTGAGAAATTGTCCAAAGCTCTGTAGAGAGAAGTGGCTGTGCTGGAATTTGAACCCAGGGAGTACGACTCTAGAGGCCACATTCCTGGCTACTATAATACATCATCCTGCCTCAGAAAACAGCTTTTTTGTTTCAAATCCTCCCAGAAGAACTGATAAAGTGCAGAATTCTCTGAACATGCTTTTACACTCTGATGCAATTTTAACGAAAGGCATTCTGTGAGGGCTTCTTAACACGGCTAATTTAGTTCAATTTTGCAGAGTTCATCAGCAAACTAAAGAATTCATTTGGCAGTACAAGCAAATGCCCTCAAATTTAGCCATCTTAAAACTTATTTGAAAACTTTCTTTCAAATTTTGTTTATATCCTCGATGGGCATTTTCTTGCTGTTTTACTTTTCTTTTTTCCTAAAGAAGATAGTGTAACTATTCCAGACACCACAATTAAGTTCCTAATTTTAAAGGAGGTTTAAACAGGGGAAGGACAAGGAGAAGAAGAAGAAGGAAAAGAGAAAGAAGATTATACAAGCAGAGAGAGCATATTAATATTTCTTTTGGTGAATATTTATTTTGATATATTTCTAAGAAAATATAATAAATATTCAGTGCTCAAAATAACTTTATAGATAAATGGTACTGCAATTTTGGTAACATCTTTTGACATGAATGTTGGATTCATTCATGAATATGAATCCCATCAGGAAATGGGCCTTTTGTATGAGTAAAAATTGAAAATTAACAAAAACAGTCAAACACCATGTACTCCGACCTTAACTCCTCCAGAGAAGTGACCATTGTTACTAATTTTTAGAGGTGTCTTTTTAAACAAAGTAAATGCCTGTATTTGTTAATCTTCATTTTCTCTGCAAAGTTCTACACTTTTTTTTTTCTCCTTAAAAAATCTTTCAATTTATCTTGGTGTGTGTGTGTGTATACAATTTTTTATATATGTATATATATGAAGCTCTTTTTAATAGTTACATGACATTCTATTTATGGTGTATTCTAATTTCACTAGTCAACTATTGGTGGATTATATAGCTTATTCAAAGTGTTTGACTAAGTCACTATTATCAATAAAGTTTCAATGAATTTTACACTTAAAATTTGCATGCATGCAGGTAAGCAAGCTTATTTGTGGGATGAATTTATAGTGCAATCTGGGTTAACTCCTGGGTAGATAACATTTATTTAAATAATCTATTTCTTGTTCATGGCTGTCAACATATGTGATAGTGATGCTGAAGCTCTTTCTGGTGACTTTGTAAGTGGGTGTGGGTAGTTAGCTCTGTGACAACCCATTGCCTCCCCATTGTCTTCGCAGAGTGTGGAGCCTCCCTAACTGATAGTGGGATGGGAAGCCAATTATTCTTTTTAATTGGCTTGCCTCTTAGGCTGCAATGGAGTTCTCTAGCGATCCAGATCATTACTAGTGCAGATCACTAATCTTGATATTTATTTATTCCAATAATATTGCATTTGCCATCTCACAATTTTCTCCATGTCCCTAAAGAACCATTAGAGTGGTTCTTGAGAGACCTCTAGCTAGGCAAGAGAGGTAGAAGATGGGTTTAAAATGCTTTACCAAGCACAACTTGATTGCATTTTTTTTGCCCAGAAATCTGGAGTCAAAGGATGCTATATCTACAATTGGCATTGAGCACTGAGACTTCAAAAATAAATACAAAACCAAAAATATCCATTTTTCTGCAATTCCCAACACTGTATTTTGTTGTCTTTTAAAATCATATTCTACCTCATAAGTTGTAAATATACAAAAATACCTCAGTGAAGGCATTTTCCATAGCAGATTACAACATAAAATACAAATGTGGCATGAAAGTATTTAAAATGAGAGTAATGAGTGTTAAAAGAAATGTTGGTATTAATAACACCATCGACTTTATTAGATACTATGTTCAAGATAAAATAAAATTTCAAAGTTTACTGAGCAGCAAAGGTTAAATATAATGTTCCTCTTGTTGCTGCCTGTCTATGGAGGGAACTGGATAAGTGCTTGTGATCTATTTAAAGGTATTAAACTTATATTATAAAAAGAGGTCAATGAAGGAAAACAGGGTGACTGTCAATTTTAGATAGGAAACCACATGCCATCTTTGACTTCGAAATGTGTAGTAGGAGCTGTTGAACATCTCGTGGGGATATATTCATAGTTTTTATTCTCTTTGCAAAATATTTCTTTGATAATTTTGTCATTTTTGGACTTTTATAAATACATGTTTTCCTGTAGCAGTTTGTCCTAAAAGCAAGGTGCAATTATGTGCGAATAGTGAAATCTTTCTATCTACTTACCTATCTATCTATCCATCTAGCCATCCATATATATCTTTGACAAGAATGCCACCTATTTCAACGTATTTTCCTTAGTAATTCCACAACGGATCAGTATGTATATTTTTAAGTAGTTCTGGGGAAAATGAAGAAAGAAAACATGTATTAGTTTCTCCTATTAACCTAATTGTTACTAGGTGGTCTGCACTTTTAATCTCATTTAACCCTCACCCAGCACTGTAAGAGCCCATCATTTATTAATAAGAAAATGTAGCTGGGTGCGGTGGCTCACGCCTGTAATCCCAGCACTTTGGGAGGCGGAGGTGGGTGGATCACGAGGTCAGGAGATTGAGACCATCCTGACTAAAACGGCAAAACCCCGTCTCTACTGAAAATACAAAAAATTAGGTGTGCGTGGTGGTAGGCGCCTGTAGTCCCAGCTACTCGGGAGGCTGAGGCAGGAGAATGGGTGAACCTGGGAGGTGGAGCCTGCAGTGAGCCGAGATAGCGCCACTGCACTCCAGCCTGGGTGACAGAGCGAGACTCCATCTCAAAAAAAAAAAAAAAAAAGAAAATGTAGACTGAGAGAAATTAACTAATTTTTACAAGACCACAAAAATAATAGGAGGCACAGAAGAATTTGAACCCAGTTGTGTCTATTTTTGACCCCCTTGGTCTTGTCTCTTTGCCACATGTGTATAAAAATGATGGCATTAATTATGATGACCACCAATTTTTTATCACTTGCAAAGTACCAGGTCTTATGCTAAGTGCTGCATTGACACTGTCTCTAACAATCCTCACAAAGAAACTACTATTGTTATCATTTTATAAGGGGAGGGGTGATGTCCGGGAAAATAAGACTGATTTCCCAAATCTACACAGAGAAGGAAAGAAGGAATTAAACTCTTTGTTAAGTAGTATTTCTGTTGGGTTGATGGAGGTTACTATTTATGGAAAGCGGAAACAGAATTAGAAGCAATTGCTCACTTTTAACATAAAGGGTTATGTCTCCATTACATTAATTTTACACTAACTTTGTATTTTTGCTGACTATAATTTATAGTATGTTTTAAAATATTCTTGTTTTTGACCAAACATTATTTCTCTAATCCTTTTGAATCCTAATAGAGATTACTTGATATTCTACTATTATGAAAATAGTCCTGTGAAAAAAAGAATTATGGTTGCATTTACAGTATCAGTGATCTTACCATTCTCATAATTGTTATGCTTTGAAAACCACATTTTCTATAGTTTGAGATTCTCTTTTCACTTAAAAGTCATAAGTATCTGAAATAATCCACATAAACACTACATAGTGTTCCCCTACGATAGTGATTGAATTTCTGCACAAGAATTGAAAGATACCTATGTGAAAAAGTTAAACTATTGGAGATATTTTATTTCCTTTTATTAAATTGTGTAATGCATTAGGATAAAAAGGTATATTTTATACTCCCTTAAAGAATTTTTCCACCAATGCAATGAGATAAGGTATTTTATAAAATGTCCTGTTAGATAAGGCACTTTCAAGTTTGATCATTGTGATACGATATACTTTAATTACTGTTGTTAGCAAATGAATAACACATTTGTTTGTGAAATTGTGGGACTGATCTGTAAATGAAAATACAGTACTTCAGAAAGTTGTATAAATAAGTGTTTAAATGTCATGGTTCATAAAAATGTTTCATCATTCTATCCTTTACCAAGTTTTATACAGATAGATAGTAGATAAAATTAATATAAGTTTATTTTAAAATCAGAAGAAATTTGCATTCAGTATTCCCTTCTGCCATCCAATTTCCTCGACTTGTCTTTTCCCCTGTCTCCAGGGCCCCAAGCACCTAGTCTTCTTTTTGACAATGCTTTTATGATAGATCTTAGAACCCTGCTCTCAGTTAGGACATTTAATTAGTACATGTATGGATGTAAGCTCCAGGAGACAAATAAGGTGAAAAGAAACTCACTGCATCCATTAGTCCACTGTACAATTTAACGTATTTGTATTTGTTTTATGCTCTGCTATGAAGAAATGACATCAGAATGATGAGTTAGAAAATTCATTCTTTCATTCAGTATCATTATCTCCATCCTCACTTATATCACTGGCTTGGCTGGCATTTTGTAGTTACCTGAGCGCCATACATTTTAAAATTGTAACTAAGCTCCATACAGCTTCTGGGTACTGTGAAGTTGGCAACCTCTAGACCGGGTTCTAAATGAAGCTCACTATCTACTGGATGATTATGGGTCAATTGTCCTCAATAGAAGTCGCTGTAAGAGGGGATGGAGTCACTGGATAACTCTCTGCAAGTAATTTTACTATTCTGGGTATTAGTTTAATCATTGGAATATGTTTATAGGAAGGGTTGTATCTTTATATATCTAAGATTTTATGATTCTAAGTGATGAATGTAGGGACTAAGGATTTTAACAGGTAATAGACACACTGCACAACAGGAGAGAATGCTTCACTTTGGAAAACTCTAATTTGTGGATCAGAACTAATAGACATGCCATACTTACAAACTGTATAATTTAGCATTGTGAGCAGCAGTGCTTACATAGAAATTTACAGCGTTGAATGCATATGCTAGAAAAGAAGAAAAACCTAAAATCAATAGTCTAGTGCCCACCTTAGAAAACTAGAGAATGAAGAGCAATATAAGCCTAAAGCAAGCTGAAGAAAAGAAATAGTAAGAATTAGGACAGAAATCAATGAAACTAAAAACATTAAATCAGCGACAATTTTTTTTAAGTTGGTTCTTTGATAACATCAATAAAATTGATGCATGTTTAGCCAGAATAATGAAGAAAAAAAAGAGAAAACACAAATTGATAATTAATTTCTTGTGTTTGATTGAAAAACATTTACAAATAAAAAACTAAAAAATTTTTAAACTGCTGCTTTCATGAAAGATATGCAATAATATGAATGGAGGCATAGTTTTATTTACTAGTATTTGAAATTCATGAAGACAAACACCCACTTAACTACTTTTAAAAATTCTATGTCTTCTTGAGTGTAATTTGTGTCTTTCATTGGAGGGATAAAATGACACTAAAATGTTTTGCTTTTCTTACTTAAATGCCACATCACAAATATATCTTGTGTTATAAAAAGTCACAGTTAATAAAAATGTATTTCATATTGACATTCTAAATTATAATTGCAGCCTATGAAGTTTATTTTTTATTATTAAAAGTTTCTACTTTATAGTCATTTTCACTATAACATACACTATAGAAAAGACAAATTCTCAGTGACAGTGTTCTGGAAGCCCTTTTGCTTTTTTATCTAGAAGCTACCTGTAATTTTCACACACACACACACACACACACACACACACACACATAGAGAGAGAGAGTTAATTCCAACTTACAATACTTCAGAAAAGTGAATTATATTGTCACTTTCTAGGCAATATTCTCACACTCTGCCTCTTACTGTAGGGTGAGTCAACAGCTGAATTGCTTCAAAAAGCAGCTCAAGTCTTGTCTCCTTTCACTACATTCAGACAGTTTGCTCTTTCTTACATTCTAGTATACCAAGTTCTAAGGAAGAGTATTGGGATCGAAGAATAAAGTGATTCAAAGAAGGAAGAATAGTCAGCAAGGTGTTACAGCAAACATCAGTTCACATCAGTAAGACTAAGATAAACAGAACAAGATGACCATTTAAGAAAATGAAGTGACCATTAACTTGGATATATAATAAACTTAAAATGTTGGTTGGAATTGGCTTCTTTGAATTCAGTGCAATAAACTAATTTTATTCTATGACCTCTGCTGTGAAATGAGTTTTGATACCATACCAGCTTGATGAAGAAAAATAACTAAAGATATAAACTCCATCATTCTTATTGCCAGTCTCATCATATTTAGTTTGCTTCTTTGCTTTTCATATAATTCATCAATGTACAAAGGACAGGTGAGTGGTGCCTTTTATAAAATCAGAAAAACTATTAGATATATATTTCTAAATTGGTAAAAGTAAATTTTAAGTGTTGTCAACACAAAGAAATGATGTGAGGTGGCCTGATTCAATCACTGTACAATGTAAAGCATATCATACCTAACATTGTATATAATTATTACTTGTTAATAATTAAAAATCAAATATTTTTAAAAGCACTGTTAAAAAGATTTATTATAGCACTTTATATCAAGATTCAAATAAATAACTATAATGGGTAGTATTATGTTTGATAACATAACCTATCTAGTTCTTTTATGTAGGGAACATGCATTTTTATGAAGCAGATTTAGTCCATGGGGAGAAAGCATGAGGCAGCAAGATCATTGTCAGAATCTGGATGAGATAGCCACTGAAAATAACTCATTCAATAATAGTATTATCTATCTCAATAGGAACTTAATTGTTAATATTTTAAGTATTTTAGCAATTCAGAATGTCATAATACAAGGCCTCCTCATTTTATATGTATGAGATCTTCAGAATACAATTCTGAAAATAAGATGATATCAATGGCTGTAGAAAAAAAAAAAAAGATAAAAGCCAGGTATGGTGGGTCATGCCTGTAATCCTAGCACTTTGGGAGGCTGAGCCTGATGGATTACCTGAGGTCAGGAGTTTGGGACCAGCCTGGCCAACATGGTGAAACCTCTTCTCTACTAATCTCTACTAAAAATACAGAAATTAGCCGGGCCCGGTGGCAGGCTCCTCTAATTCCAGCTATTCAGGAGGCTGAGGCAGGAGAATTTCTTGAGCCCAGAAGGTGGAGTTTGCAGTGAGCCGAGATGGCACTACTGCACTCCAGCCTGGGCAACAGAGCAAGACTCCCTTTCAAAAAAAAAAAGGACATCTAGTAAGAAAATATAAAAACACATGCACCTGCTAGGTAGACGATGTAAATATGTAAATGCAAGCACAGTTATAAAAATTTTCCTGGGGCAAATAGAGGAAACTTAAGACTTGTAGTTAAGCTAACTCCACTATTCACTACAAGTATGAGAAAGATCAGACCATAATCAACATATCACATTCAGGGAAAAATATATAACTCAATGTGGGCCAATGAGACCCAACAGACATTAGCTGAGGACTTTAGAAGTGAAGGTTCATTTCTTTTCCTCAAAAGCTACCTAAAAAAAGATTCATTTTCTTGATGATAATGCATTGGAAAAAAGTGTAATAATGATAAAAACAAATGTTCGCCAGACCATTCGCTGTGTGCCTGGTGCTATCAATCATATGTGCTGTTGATGCAGGAACTCAGTCTTCACAGTCAGGTTGTGTATGAAGTGGGTGCTATTATTCTGCACATTTTACACTAGAGGAAACTTAGAATTCGTTAACTATAGTAAGACCTCACTTCATGTCATTGATAGGCTCTCAGAAACTGCAACTTTAGGTGAAATGAGGTATATTGCAACCAGTGATTTTTCTCATCTATGTCATAACAAAAAACATGAAAGGAAACAATGTTACTTGAGGATGGGGTGTACATTGTTTGGTTAAAGTAGCAGTTTCCAAGAACCTATCAGTGATGTGAAGGAAGGACTTACTATGATCCAAAATTGAGTGGCAAGGAAGTAGAGGTGGGATTTGATCCCTTAAGTCTTATTCCAGAGTCCGCATCCTTTACAGTTGTGCTGTAGTAATGCTCATCAAGTACTAGTACAACCATATATATCACGTGATGTTTCTCTACACTGGAAATCAAAAATATTCAAATACAGAATGGTATATTCCTGGACAGAATAACTCAATATTATTAGAATGCCATTTTATATTATTATATGCTTAATATAATATGGATAAGATAATCAAGAGTTTTCCTGCCCACCCCCCAAAAAAAGTAGACTATGAAACTAATTAATATACATAATCTTAAAAAGAAGAAATATGGCCTACTGGTTATTTAAAACTATCTTAAAACCACAATCACTGAGCAATATGATATCAGTGGAAGCATAAAGATAGATGAGTATATAAATTCCAGGAAGATGTGTGCTTATTCTAGGTAAGTAAAGACCAATAGCAATTTTTGTACCATGGGGCAGTGGTCCAATATTGGTATAAAACCAGCTGCCATAGTTAGAGAGACTTTTCTAAGACTAGAAATTGTATATGTATATGTATATGTATATGTATATGTATATGTATATGTATAGTCAAACGTTTAGGGACTGTGTGGGTGAAAACATCCCATAAGCAAAGTTAATTCTACCAACTAGAGTAAGTGGCTGCTAGTGATGAGGCCAGAAAGCAGAAAGACATCTTATATTTTCATGGAGCATGGGATGAAGAACTCTTTGGGAGGAGGGATCCTGACCTCACAGTCATGATAGCTCAAATCAGAGGAAAAGAGAAAATATTAAAGCTATGTCCCAGTTCCCGCCCAGCTCAATTCCAGCTAAGATTCAAAAGAAAAGTTCCTCAATACAGGTGCCTATGGGGGTAAAAAGGTATTTATTTCTGTCTCTACTGGTTTTTAAAATGTGTAATGTCTGCCATAAAATAAAATGTTTATCAGGCAGGTGAACAAGCAAGAAAATGTAACCTATAGTCATAAAAAGAAACCACCCATATAGGGAGATGTATAGAAGGCTCAGCTATTGAAATTACCAGAAAAGAACTTTAAAATAACCCATCTAAAAGTTAGATAACAAGCGTGAACAGAGGACTTTCAGCAGAGAGAAGTAACATAAAAATGAACCAAATGGAAATTTTAAAAATCATAAAGTAGAGAGCAACAATTCAGCCTGTGGGCTTAAAAACAGAATGTATCAGCAGAGGAAAGAGTCAAAAGCATAGCACAAATTATCCAATATGAAACACAATGCGAAAAAAATAGAAAAGGGAAAAACAGAAACAGTCTGAAGTTTGTTCAACAATATCAAGTGTTTCAATATTTGCTCTATGGGAGTTCCAAAATAATGAGAGGAAAAAAAGAATAGTCCAGAAGCAATATTTAGGAAATAATAGCTGAAGATTTCACAAAATTAACAAAATACATCAGGACACAGAGACAGGAGAACAAATAAACATTTTAAAACCCTACAATTTACTACATTGTAGTCAAGCTGCTGAAAACCAAAGATAAAGACAACATATTTAAACTAGCCAGATACAATAGGGTAATTCCATTCAATGAAACAAAAATAAGAATATTTATCATCAGAAATTACAAAACCTAGGAGACAATAGCATGAAGTTTTTAAAGTGCTGAAAAGGAAGCGTATAACTAGAATTCTATAACCAGTGAAATTATCTTCTAAAACTAAAAGTGAAAAAATATATTTCATAAAAAGATGAAATAATTCATCATCATGAAATATGCACTATAATAAATACTAAACGAAGTTAGGTCTGAAGAGAAATGATTCCAGAAGACTAATTTTGAAAGAAGAAATGAAGAGCCAAAGTAATAATAAATACATGTAAAAATGCTTTCTAAGAATTTCATTAAGAGATGATTGATTCTCTTAAGAAAATATAGCACGCCTGTAATCCCAGCACTTTGGGAGGCCGAGCTGGGTGGATTAACTGAGATCAGGAGTTCGAGACCAGCCTGACCAAAATGGTGAAACCCTATCTCTATTAAATATAAAAAATTAGCCGGGCGTGGTGGTGCATGCATGTAATCCCAGCTACTTGGGAGGCTGAGGCAGGAGAATTGCTTGAATCCCGGAGGCAGAGGTTGTAGTGAGCCAAGATTGTGCCACTGCACTCCAGCCTGGGCAATAAGAGGGAAACTTCATCTCAAAAAAGAAAGAAAAAGAAAGGAAAGAAAGGAAGGAAGGAAGGAAGGAGAAAGAAGGAAGGAAGGAAAGAAGGAAGGAAGGAAGGAAGGAAAGAGAAAATATAGTAGGAAAATATTGTATGGCTTATAATATAACTAGAAGAAAAATATATGCCAATCTTCACAGAAAGAGTGAGAGGGGTTAAATGGAGGATGGTTTTTGTGCAATTCTTACATTATTTGTAAAATGGTAAACTATCAATTCAAGGTATACTGTGAGGAACTCAGGATTCAATATATATAATATATATTTATAACATATATTGATGGATAGATTGTAAAATAATCTACTAAAGGTACTGTCGGGAAACATCAAACTAAGAATTTGTGGCCAATAAAGCACATCATTGTAAACAAACAAAATTTAAAGAGATACAGGGCTAATAAGCAAATAATACAATTTTTTAAAGTGATGTACTCACAAGATCGTACCCTTTCCAGCCATTCCAGGGACAAACTGGGATGTCATTGGTCCCAACAGTTACCTGAGAAGGGAGTTTGGAGATCATAATTGGTTTGAGATCACCAGTGCCAAAGATCTTATAAAGCTCCAAAATTCTTTGATCATAGGGGTCAATTCTAAAATTCCTGGGTTTAGAAATCAAGATACTTGCTTTATACTTCCCACTGAAACACACCAAAAAGTTATGGATTCCAACCCAAAGGAGCTAGCTGGACTGCCCAAGCCGTATATTATGTCCAGGCATGAATTGGTGAGCCCTGCTGCTAGCCACAGAAAATACATATTTTAATATCTAGCATCAATAATCTCTGAAAAAAGAATTCAAGGAAATAGAGCTAACAATGCAATAGAGAAAATAAAATGAAATATGAAAAGTTTCCAACAAATTCTAAAAAGATAGAAACAGAGAAAGAAAAGAAGAAGGAACATATGGAAGAGAAAACGAGTTGTGAGGTGGTTGATGTAAACAAGTCACTACAGTAACTACATTAATGTGATAGTAGATTCTCTGATGACCTCTATGTTCCCTGCTTTCAGGTGTTCACACCCTGGTATGATCCTCCCACCCCTTTCTTGAGTGTGGGAGACCTATAAATTGCTTCTAATGAATATGCAAAGATGATGAGTTTCCACTCCCATCATTATGTTATGTTACACAAAAACCCACCTTGTTATTGTTAGCACACTTGCTCTACAGACTCTCTCTCCCTAGCTAGGTTTGAAGACTAAGTGACCATATTGGGAGGCTCACTTGTTAAGGAGCCGATAGAAACCGCTAGGAGCTAGAGCAACCTCCAATCAACAACCAGTAAAAAGCCACAACCCTCATTCCTGTAACTACAAGTAAACAAATTCTGCAAACACCTTGAGAAAGCTCAGAAGTGGATTCTTTCCCAATTGGGCCTCCAGATGAGAACACAACATTGCTGACACCTTGACTGCAACCTTGTAAAGCCCTCAGCAGAAGGCCAGACTAAGCCATGCACAAACTCCTCATACACAGATAACAAATATGTGTTGTCTTAAGCTACTAGTTTGTGGTAATTTGTTAGGCAGCAATATACTACTAATATGTGTACGTGGATAAACATTTCAGTTAGAAGGTAGAGATTGTCAGGTTGCATTTAAAAGAAAAAGGTCCTTTGTAGGGACATGGAGGAAGCTGGAAACCATCATTCTCAGCAAACTATGGCAAGGACAAAAAACCAAACACAGCATGTTCTTAGTCATAGATGGGAATTGAACAATGAGAACACATGGATGCAGGAAGGGGAACATCACACACTGGGGCCTGTTGTGGGGTGGCGGGAGCAGGAAGGGATAGCATTAGGAGATATACCTAATGTTAAATGACGAGTTAACAGATGCAGTGCACCAACATGGCACATGTACACATATGTAACAAACCTGCACATTGTGCACATTTACCCTAGAACTTACAGTATAATAATTTTAAAAAGGCTGTTTACAAGACATGCACTTTAACTAGAAAGAGGGAGATATGTTGAAAGTAAAAAGATGAAAAAAATGCAAAAACTAATCGTAAGGGAAATCTAATAACAAGAAAGCCAGTGTGACTATGTTAGTATCAGATAAAGTAGACTTCAAGATAAAGACTATTACTCAAAATGATAATTTTATAATGTCAAAAAGGTCAATCTATAAAGGAGACATGATAATAAAAGTTTTTATACATTTAGTGACATAGCCTAAAAATACTAAAACAAAAAATTGAGAAAACAGAAAAGCATATAAATACATCTCTAATAATAATTGAAGAAAAAAGTTGATTCTGTTTGAGTAATTGCTGCAAGTAGACAAAAAATATATACATATGTAAAAGATTTGGACATCTGTATTAACGAGTTTGGACTAACTGATGCTTATAGAACGCTACTCTCAAAGATAACAGAATAAACATTAATTTCAGGCACACATAGAGTAGTAAAAAAATGAGCTAAGACTTAATAAATTTTAAATATTTAAGTTTTATATAATCTGATCTCTGATCACAATGAAATTAAACTAGAAATCAATAGTCAAAAGACAATCAAAAAATATCTCAGATGCTTGTAAATTAGGCAACACACTTCTAAAACCCTATGGGCCAACACACACACAAAAACCTGTGTATGAATGTTCATAGCAGCATTATTTATGGTAGTCAAGAAAGGAAATCCCCAAATGTCTGCCAGTTGAAGAATAAAGAAAATATGAGCTATCTATATACAATGCAATATTATTTGGCAATAAAAATGAAGTACTGATAGATGCTACAACATGAATGAACCTCAAAAACATTGTGCTAAGTGAAAGAAGCCAGTTGCAAAACAGTGCATATTGTATGATTACATTAATATAAAATGTCCAGAATAGACAAATCCATAGAAACAGAAAGAGATTAGCAGTTGCCAGTGTTTGCAGGAAAGATGGAATAGGAAATGACTGCTAATTGGGACAAGATTTCTTTTGGGGGTGATGAAAATATTCTGAAATTAGATTTAATGATGGTTGTACTTCTGGGCATTTTATACCAAAAAGGATTAATTTTATTATGAGTAAAACATATCTTAATAAAGCTATTGTTGTTTTATTCAGAATTAAAATTATTAAATATTTTGAATTGAAAAGTAAAAAAGGCAAACCACTTTAGAATGTATGGGATGAAGTTAAGTCAGTGCTTAAAAACAAATATATAGATTTAAATGCACATATTTAAGAAAGGAAATATTTAAAATAATTTATCTAAGCTTCCACCTCAAGAAGAAACAAAACAGATTCAATCAAAGACAGGAAATAAAAAAAAGAACAAATAAAATTAAACAGAAAACAGACAAATAATAGCAACATGAACAAAACTAAATGTAGGTTCTTACATAAATTGATAAACTTGGTAAATTTCTAGCCAAACATCAATAAAAAGACAAAAAGCAAAGATTAACAATACTAAAGAAAGAGGGACGTAACTACATGCATTATAAAAGGTTAATAAAGGAATATTATAAAACAAATGTATGCCAACAAATTCAACAATGCAGATGAAAGAAATAAACTCCCTGAAAAACACAACTTACCAAAATGGACACAAAAATTTAGTATGCAAGTGTAGTTAATATTAAAACATCTTTGTGTAATGGAATCTATTTAAAAACTAAAAATAAAAATAGAAGAAATAATAAGAGAAAGACTGATCAACTTGCCTACCTGAATAGTAATGATGCCTGTAACAATCTATGCCAGATATTTATCATTTCTGATACTTTTCATTATTTCTTGAAGATCTGAGTTTTCATTTGGCAATATTTCCCTTCACCCTAAAGAACTTAGTTTGGCACTTCTTGTAGTGTTTATTAAAGGAAAATTTTCCTTAGTGTTATTTTATCTGAAAATATTATATTTTACCTTGTATTATATAAAAATAAAAATAGTTTTGTTTTTCCTGGGTATAGAATGCTGGGTTAACAGTTATAATCAATCAATTTGTCTCGTGTGTGTGTGTGTGTACATATACATGTATATCATTGGAATTTAATAAACAGTATGCTTAATTGTATGCATTTGATCTTATTTCATGGCTTAATTTGTAGTTTCCCTTTTTCATTAAAAAAAGTGTATTGAGTCTCCAGTATGTGCCAAGATTTTCCAGAATCTTAAGATATATCAGAGAACAAACAGGGCAAAAATATCTGCCCTTGTAGAACTTAACATTCTAGTGGTTGCCAATCACTCTATTTTCCCCTTTTAAATTAGTATGTTCTCTTCTATTATTTCATTCCTTTAGTAGTGAAATTACTTTCCCCATCATTTGTAATCATACACACAGTTCTCCGTTATTATGTGAAAACACAATGCTGCCTATTTGTGTAATGGAGAACCACCAAGATGCTCCTTATAAACCACAATTTAACCCCATACAATAAGATGATGCCTTACAATATTCTTTCTTACTCCACCTCATCTTCTCTACTGTTGATGAGATCTGAAATACTTTTACATCTTCTCCTCCACCTTAACCCAACTCCTAAGTCTCCCCAAGATAGCTCAATTTGTTCTAGACTATCATAATAATCTCCCTTTCATTACAATCCATTTTCTTCAATTACTGATAGCTTGAATTCTCAGCTGTGAATTACCTGTCTTTTCACTGATGTGTTTCTCAAGTATTTTTCTCAAGTGGTTTAGTTGAAATCAACATCTAACCACACATACCTATCTTTCTTTTAATAGATATACTTTTTTTTGATATTATCCTTTTCTCTCAGCAATCTGCAAGTGGAATTTACTGTCATTTAGTTTTCAGTAGTTCAAAAACATGTCTGATTCCATTTGAATTATTTTTAGGAGCTCACATTTTCTATCTGGAAGTTTCCATATATTTTTCTCTTTATCCTTAAGAGGTCAAGATTTCTGTTAGCATATATCTTTCTCATTACTACTTCAAGAAGCTTAATGCAGTTTTTCATTCTGTACAAGCCCATCTTTCTCCAGATAATGGAAGCATCCTTCAGTCATTAAGATAGTTATTATGTATCTCCCATTACACAGTTTCCTTTGTGTAAAACGTTTCCTTTTCACCTTCTAAAACTCTTGTGCCTTAGATGCTAAGTTTCTGAAATGGATCCTCCAGATTTCATAGTTTTCCCTTCAAATTTTCTCTTTTTTCATATTTTTGGTCTGTACTTTGAGATAATATTCTTTCGTTCACATTTTCAGGCCACTAGTTTTAGTCTTAACAATAATCATTCCATATTTCAACTCACCTACTGAATTTTCCACCCGTTGGGTATAATAGATATGGTTCTGGTGATGGGTACACTAAAAGCCCACACTTCACCACTATGCAATATATCCATGTAACACAACTGTACTTGTACCCCTAAATGAATAAAAATAGATTTTTAAAAATTAAATTTTTATTCTAGAAAGTCTTATTTTGTACTGAGCTGCAATCATTGCAGTTTTTTTTTTTTTACCATATTGTTGTCATATATTATTGTTTGAAACCTCAGCTGTCTCCATCAGAGATTATTTGTTGGTTGGTGAGTTGGTTGGTGAATTTGTTGATCGGTTTTTGCCTGGTGATGGCTCTATTTAACCTCCCCTTGCTGGCTGCTTGGATTCCAAGTATGTGTGATTATGATGTTTTCCTGTGATCTCTTTAGGAATCACCTTTGGTTACTGAAGCATCCTAAGTGGAAGAACTCTCAGAAGAAACGGAAGTTAAATCACTATCTTCTTCTGTGGCTAAACCTATAATAGTAAGAGGGCAGGAGGAAAATTCCTGACTGTGACCTGGATTTCTCCTACTCTCTTAGCCTCTGGAGTAGGGATAACTCAATTCAACTTTTCTGCTCTGACTTGTATTTTGAAGGCCAAGGAAACAAGGCCCATGCACGCGTGTGCGTGCGCACTCCCCCCCAACACACACACACACACACACACACACACTGAGGTTCAATGTTTTCCCAATTCCCCAGCAGTTCACATATTTCTATAGACCAAGTCCTTTCCAATATCCCCACAATCTTTTTTCAGAGGCTCTCTTACCATGATCTCACCAAGCTCATGGCAGGAAAGCCCTTCACAAGTTTCTTCCTAAGGATTCCTTAACCTGCAGAACTAAAGACTTCTGTCTGATCTGGGAATCTACTGCCTTTCTCAGCCATTTGGACAGGTGAGCCAGAGGTATTCTTGTTTAGAATGAAGAGAAAGTATGATGCTTTCTCCAAACATTTCCAGAATCCCTGTCCTTTATCTAAGTTCTTTCCTTATAATTTGCATTAAGATTTGTCAATATATAGCTTAAAATGATATAACATTTATCTTAATAATTCTTCATTACTGGGGAAGTCATCAATTCAATATATACAATTTTTTTCTGTGTTCCTTTTATAAATTGCCTTCTCTTGTCTATAGTTCAATTTTCTGCTATCTATGAAATCAAAGAAAAATGCAAGAAAATACATAATTAAATGCTAAGTGCTTTCAATGCTGTAGAAAATTATCTTAAGATGTCTCAATCTTCCCTGGGGGAAGCAGACAGATGCCTGCATAATTGAGACTACGTGTGGCTTCTCAATTCTTTCTAGAAATGAGCAAAAAGCAAGACAGTGTTATAGACTTTGAATGGGTCAATGTCAACACTAATTTTTTAGAGTATTTGTAAGAAGATCAGAACCACTGATACAAGTAACCAGAGAAAGGGATATTTTTGCCTGAGTTTTTATAAGTATAACTGTAAAACAAACAAGAGTTATGGTCAAACAAATGACCATAAACAAGCAAAATTCCACTAAATAAAAGGAGAAATCAGCAAGGATATAGAAAAAAATTGGAAAAATGGTGTTAATAAGCTATGTTGCTGTGTTCTGTTCCATGACAATAATCTGAGTATTTATGTCTGCCAAGAATAGTTATTAGCACTTTCTTGGACACAAGCATTGTGATCTAAATTAATAAGCACACATAATTTAGTCCCATATTTTCATTAATTTATAGTTTACTGATTTGGAAACAGAGACATTTTATATATAAGACTAAGAAATATGTTGCATATCCTTCTCTTTTTTTGGAGGCAAAGCAATACTATAAAATATCATATTTCTCTATCATTTTTTGCCATCATTACACCACAGAAAACAGGTTGATGCAGTTAAACTTGCAAATTTCCCATACCATGTATAATTAATCCTCTAAGAAAGATCTGAAGGAAAATAGTATAATAAATGTAAAGGAGAAGTCAATGCTATAAACATCTAATTTCATGAAATGAAATATTTCTACTTTTTAAAATAAAAGCTCTTTTATTAGTAGTACACTGTGGAAGTGATGTTGTCTCCAATTTCAAAGGAAAAGAGCGAAAAACAAAACAGAGAAAAGAAATGTAATAGCAAATGAATGGAAAAGCCATATATATAACTAACTGCAATATGTATCATAAGTGAAAGGATTGTGGATAAGAAAGCTCAGCCTCCTCAGACTTGTGTGTGATTTGACAGGGTGAATTCTGAGCTTGTGAGGTCTTGGGATTCAATTTCATGGCATGCATAAAAGTAATGCAAACCCATTCATCCTAGAAACAAAACACTTGCCATCACAGAGGCTGCCTGAGCCATGTAGACTTATTACAGTCATGTCTTTGGAGAGGTCCCTCAGCACAGCTATGTACATTTAAAGTGTGAAACTAGGGCTATTTCTAAGCTGACAACATTTTATAAAACCAGATATTTCATTTTTCCTAGGCATATGTAATCCTCCCTCTGGTATTTCCAGGAACTCAACTCTCAGTCTGAAGCCAATCATGTGGTTTCACCTTACAAAATTCAAAAGTGAGATTTTATTTTATTTTATTTATTTTTTGAGACAAGGTCTCACTCTGTTGCCCAGACTGGAGTGCAGTGGCATGATCTCAGCTCTCTGCAACCTCTGCCTCCTGGGTTAAAGGGATTCCCCTGCCTCAGCCTCCCAAGTAGCTAGGATTACAGGCATGTGCCACCACGCTCATCTAATTTTTGTATTTTTAGTAGAGACAGAGTTTCACCACGTTGGCCAGGCTGCTCTTGAACTCCTGACTTCAGGTGATCTACCCATCTCAGCCTCCCAAAGTGCTGGGATTACAGGGGTGAGCCACTGTGCCTGGCCAAGAGTAGAGTTTTAATAATTGCAGTTTCCATTTCTCCATTCATTCACTTAACACATATTTAGTAAATTTCTTCCTTGTGTATGACGTAAGGCTAAGTAAAAGTTTGTCAAAAATAAAGGAGATGGACATAATCTTTGTCTCTTGGAGTTTTTGTCTAAGGTCAGTAGGTGGGGTCGATGTTATGCAAATGATTAAAACTGTGGCAAATAATAAAGGGAGTACAAGGTATTGTAAAAATATATGGCATGAGTCCTATAGGAAGAACTAGGTAGGTTTATCAGATGTGATATTTAAGTGTCATTCTTTAGGATATATAGGATGTGGCCAGGTGAAGGTTAGGATGAAGAGTTTTGTTTGTCTGTTTGTTTGTTTTAGCAAATAGAAGAGCATGACGAAGTCCCTAAGGTGAAGAGCAGCAGGTGACCTGCAAGGTTTCATCCTCTGGAGCATTGAGGGCCACAATGGCACAAGTTGAGGCAGGCACTGAGTCTGTATTATGGAGTCTGTATTATGGAGTCTGTATAAGGAGTTACAACCTGGATTATGGTTTCAGACCATTACCGAAAGTAACAGGATACTGCTAAATTAGGTTAGGTTCTAAATTGAGAAGTATTGGAGATTAGCATTTGAAAAGGATGTACCTGACTTGTAAGTAAAGATTGGGTTGGAGGGATAAAATCGCAGGGGTGTGATGCTGGTTAGAGGCTATTGCCATAGGCAAAGTGAAAATGATGGTGGCACAGTCTAAGGTGGCGATGGTGAACACAGAAATAGTATAATCTTGGTGAGAGTTATTTGGAAGTCAGAGTCACCATGATTTAGTGATAGATTAGAAGTGAGGGTTGAAGGAGTGGGAAGAGTTAAAAGTCACTTTTATATTTCTGGCATGAGCCATGAAGTGAATGGTGGCATTATTTACTGAAATAAGTTATTCTGTAGGGAAAAGAGGAACAGATATTTGGGGAAAGACCTTAGTTTTAGACACTGAGTTTCAGGTTTCTGGAGACTTCTCAGGGGACGCATCTATAAAGTTACATATGAGCCTGGAGTGTAGAAGACAGGTTTGTTCTGAAAAGAAATATTTGGGCCAGGCGCAGTGGCTCATGCCTGTAATCCCAGCACTTTGGGAGGCGGAGGCAGGCAGATGACCTGAGGTCAGGAGTTCAAGACCAGGCTGGCCAACATGGAGAAACCCTGCTCTACTAAAAATACAAAAATTAGTCGGGCATGGTTGTGGGCATCCGTAATCCCAGACACTCGGGGGGAGATATCCAGATACTGAGGCAGGAGAATGAGGAATCGCTTGAACCAGGAGGCAGAGGTTGAATTGAGCTGAGATTGTGCCACTGTATTCCAGTTTGGGTGATGGCGCGAGACTCTGTCTCAAAAAAAAAAAAAAAAAAACAAAAACAAAAGAAAGAAAAGAAGGTAAATAAAATCACAGGAGCATATGTGCTAAAGTTACTCAGAAAAAATAAAATAAGAAGAGAATGATGCTTAGGGCTGAGCCCTGAAAAATTCCAAACGCTTTAGTGTAAAGGAGGCAGAATTAGAAAAAGGGGCTCAGACACTGGCCAGAGTAAAGTAAGGAAAAAAAGAAGAAAGTATGTCAAGAAGCAGAGTCTGCTAGTCAATGTCAAAATGTGCCCCAAAATCAGGTTAAATGGAAACTGGGAAGTGTCCATCATATTGACTGGCACGGAGGCAACCTTAGTGAAGCCATACTATGGAAGATGGGGCAGAGCCAGTGGTGGAGGTTAAAATGGACCTGGTCAGTGGGAAGGCAGAAAGTGGACAAAGTGGGTGGAAATATATCTTTAGAGTGCTTAATTGTAAAAGACAGACTGGCCTTAGGACCATATATTATGAGGTGAGGGTATGGTTGCCACCATGAGTACTTGGTTTTTAAAATGAAAAGCTCGAAATATTTAATTACCTGTATGAAGGTTCCAGGGAGGAAGCATGCACTCATACCGAAGAGACATTAGATGAAGTCTTCATTGGATTGGGAGCATGAAGTTGAAGGTAGATCTGTATGTTTGGTGACAGGAAGATCTGCCTGTTAGCTTATCTTTTCCTTGGGTTTGGTGTGGGGGTGGTGGGGAAACACAATCTTCTGCTGAAAATGAAGGGGAGGAAGCCATGATGGAGGGGTGGGTGATACAAGGAAATTATAGGACATTTGCAATAGATATTCAGAGAAGAGGAATGATCTAACTGAAAAGACTTAATTAAATTGCTAGGGAAGCATTGCGAGCTCAATTCTTCCTTCCTGTCCTTTCCTCTGCTCCTTATAGCACTGCAATGATTACAAAATTGAGATTACAGAAAACATCTGATAAACTTATACCAGAGTGCAAGAGATTGCTGTGGTGTGTAACTTAGCCTGCTCTTTTGCTCTGATAATTTGTATTTTACTTGGGGTTTTTATTATGGGCCCTGTAAAGACTTCCAGTTGTGAAAATATCAGTCAGTCAATCTCTGAGAGAGAAATTTGGGGTGGGCGTGTCGACTAGAGTGTCTGTGGCCCAGGTATTGACACATCACATGGGCGGAATAGAAGGGGATGCAGCCAGTTATTTGTGTTTCTCTTTCAAGGCCAGGTTTGTCTCCAACTATTAACAATTGAATTTTAACTAGTCTATCAGTTTACCGTCTCAGTTACTCAGTAACTCTCAGACTTGCAGTAGCAGTTGGAGAATATTTTGATGTACCAGTGTTGTAACCGAGCGAGTTATAGAGAAATGCCACACTTTGAGACTAATTCAGGAGTCCTTTATTTGCCAGCGACCGAGAGACGGCTAGTGCTCAAAATACTCTCAGCCGCAAAGAAGGGGCTAGATTTTCTTTTATACTTTGTTTTAGAAAGGGGAGGGGGAGCCTAGCTGAAGCAATCTTACAGAAGCAAAACAGGCAAAAAAGTTAAAAAGATAAATGGTTACAGGAAAACAAACAGTTCCAGGTGCAGGGGCTTTAAATCCATCACAAGGTGATAGATGGGGGCGCTGTGGGTACTATCAACCGGACGAATTCCTGGGAACTGTGGATATAGCTTGCCACAGTATCTTATCAGTAATTGCCTTCTTGGATGTGCTGGGAGTCAGCTTGCACAAGTTAAGTACTTGTGGAAGAGGGGTGGGTAGGGGGCTGTAAGTGAAGCAGCCAAAATGGAGTCTGTCTGGCTCTCTCAGCTAAGGGAGAGTCAATTCAGGTTAAAACAAGGTAGGATATCACGCCAGTGGGAGGGAGCTAGCAGAAACCTGCAGTGTGGGGTACTCTCCAAAAGGGACAAATCCTGGTGAAGTTTTGTGGAAGGAGGCCCTAGGACACCAGAGATCATTTTTATGCTAGCGGGGAGAGAGACTTAGAGACTGGAGCGTGCCACAATTTCTGAAGGTCACTCTGAGTTTTTTTTTTTTTTTTTTTTTTTTTTTGTATTTTTAGTAGAGACGGGGTTTCACCATGGTCTCGGTCTCGATCTCCTGACCTCGTGATCCGCCCGCCTCGGCCTCCCAAAGTGCTGGGATTACAAGCGTGAGCCACCGCGCCTGGCCCACTCTGAGTTTTATGTGCAGGATGATGTTATTTATTATCTGACTGTTACAATTTCACATATGACCTCAGGTGTCTGATGAGAGCAATTGTGCTCTCAATTCACATTGGAGGTGGGGTTGCTAATGTAATTCCTTCAAGTGCAATGCAATTGTCATTCTGCCCAATTTTTTCCTGCCAGCTCTCTAAAGAGGAATGCTTATGGCCCTGGGAAGGGCTGACAGGAGGGAGAGGAAGCCTTTTGTCTCGCTGATTTTGTGCAGTAGGCCAAAGTCTGCATTAATCTGAGCAGACATTTCTCAATCCAGTATCCTCAAATCTGTTTTGAAGGCTGAGTCAGGAGACTGCATGATGGTCAAGGCCAGACACATCATTTGCAAAGCCCAGGGCAAAACAAAATATCGGATCTCTTACTCAAAAATTACTGTGTTAGGAATTTCAAGGCAGCAACAGTTGAGTTTTAAGCCAAGCGCAGGCCCCTTCTGAGTGTGGGGCTCTGTACAACTACACAAGCTACAGAAGACATGAAATTAGCTCTGATGATAGTGTCTGTTGTAACTTTGCCCTGGCTTCTAAATGTAGCTTAACTTATCATTAACTTTGACCTTAGGAAGGTCACTTAGCTCATTTAACCTGCAATTCCTCAACTGTAAATTATTAAGCACAAAGATTTATTAAGCATCTATTTTATTCAACTACTGTACTAGTCACTGTTGTATTGCTATGAGCACAAACACACACACACACACACAATCATTATCCTGTTGGAACTTATATGGTATCTGAAACAACTGACAGTAATTTTAAAATTAGTAATTTAACTAAAACTAGGATGAGAGCTACAATAAAGCTACAATAAAGAAGTATTCTGAATTGTGTTATGTATTTATAGATGACCTTTAGGGAATTATAACATAACTTGAGCATAATCAATAGTCAATAGTATTGATAGAGCATAGTCAATAGTTAATAGTAAATCTTCCATTAATAGCATTAATTTACAAATATAATGCTTATTTTGTGTTAGGAATATAAAAATCATGCTATACTAACTAAGTGAATACAACTGCTAAATGAGGTAATTGTTATTAATACACTTATTTTGCAAGTGAGGAAAATGAGGAATGGGGTTATTAAATAACTTTTAAAAGACATTACCATGAATGAATGGTAGAGCTGGCTTTGATTTCAAGCCGAGTCTTGCATCCAGACATGAGAGCCTTAAATTAAGCTCTGATATTCCACCTCTTGGGACATAAAAAATGATTGCATGGTGAAAAATAAAACCAGGCAACTCTCATTAACCCTGGAGAGGAATCTGAAGACCGGGATTTTCTTTGTGTTATTCCATGGACTGCTTTGTGAGAGAGTCTCCTAACATTTTTATTCCTGTATTTCATCATTTCTCAGGCTAGGGTCCAGCTTCTCAATGTCAGGCTTGATAAAAAATGTTCCATATCTTATAGCATTTGCAAGGGAATAAAAGCTGTAAGAAATATAACCACACATTTACTATTATACTTACCTGTCCTATCATCTATTTACCTATCAATTATTTAGCTAATCACCTACTATCTTTGGTTACATAAGTGATAATTTTAGTACTAACTAAATCGGTAGTTTTCTTCAAATATAATTAGTAATTAACTAATTAGCATTTCTTAGTAGATGTTGAAACCTGTCATTTCTCCTTAGGGTTGATTTAGCAGCTCTTCTGGCTTAGATCTTTGTTCTAGATTGAATGCTTGATCAGTCCTTGGAAAACTGATACACAGTATCTTGGTAGAGATGTGATTTATAAACATAAATTTTAATTTATTTTCTTTATAATGGAGACCACACTTGCTGTAGATTTTAGAGTGTGGGTGACAGTCTCTTGAGGTCTCAAAATTGAGTCTGTAAATCTTTGCTCATCTTTAACAATCAGGACATCTCATAGGACCAGGAAAATCTAGATGTAGAATGAATTTTTACATTCTAGAGCCTGGCTTTATGAAAGAAGGGAGGTTAAGTAACCTTAACATTATCTATGCATGGACAGTACTCATAGCCTTCTAGGTTGTCACCACAAAAGAATATGGAGGATGCTGCCTACTTCATGCCAGAATATACTAAGACTTTTAAAACTCTGTCGAGTTCATTGGATGCCTAAAGTGCTACAGATAGCTCCTTAAAGCTGTACAATTTCTTTAGTTTATAAAAACTCTGCTGAGTACATTGGATCCCTAAAATGCTACACATAGCTCCTTAAAGCTGTATGATTACTTTAATTTAAATAAGTTCCATGAGACCTATTTGATTAGGTAACCTAATTGGACTGAAATCTGAGATGTATACTGTATATTCATAAGAGTTATAGTCCAAGGCAGCTGACTCAAAACCTGCAAAAATTCCAATGAAATGTTTATGTAAAAAAGGAAGTTTGACTTAATAAGAGAAATAAAAATAATTTTAATTTAAATAGAAACTCTTCACATTTTGTATTGTAGCTTCTGAATACTGTCAGAATTTGAACCTGAACATTTCCAAATGAGAGACAATGAAGAGCTTGCTGTTGGCCTTTAGTTGAGTTGCTCCTATAACTGAAGGACATGAACTAAGCTTGAAACTTGAAATACATACAATGTCTTGGTTGATGTCAGAGAAGCATTCTAATGGATAAGACAATGCCAAGAAGAATTCTATGACAAATAGAAATGGTTTGTACAGGAACGTGCTACCAGGGGAATGCAAGGAGGTACTCATGAGCATGCAGCCTCCTTTGTCCTGGGGATGACTTTGGAACCAACTGCAGAGCTGCCAGAGCTTATTGCTATTTGTTCAGTGCTCCATGACCAGTTCTCAACGAATACGAATATCTTTGTATCGGATAGGATGGGGGCTTGCCACACTAGGTCTGAGGATACAGTTGGCCATACCCAACAGTCTCAGGGTAGAGCTGACCATATCGGAAAGATTAGCCATGGGATTAGACTGCAGGGGCTTTGGGTCAACCAGTATCAGTAACCTAGTTGCTGAGTTGACCATGGGAGTAATCAATCAATCAATTACGCCAATGTAACAAATCCCTAACAAAAAACTCTGGCCACCAGAACTTTGCACTTGGAACTCTCTTATACCTTGTCCTCTGTGTCTCTCTCTTCCCTTGGCAGGTTTTAACGTATCCTATCTCTGTAATATACGATAGCCATGAATAGAATAGCTTTCAATGAGATCTGTGAAAACTTCTAGTGAATTACCAGAACTGAGGGTGGTTTAGGGCTCCTCTAAATTTGTGGTTGATGTCGGAAGTGAGAGAGGTCTTGTGTGGAGATGGCGACCTCAGATTTTACAGCTGTGCTGACTGCGAGTGTAAGAAAAAGATAAAAATAGGAATCTCATAGACAAGAGACATAGCAAATAAGGTCCCAAATGTGATCTGAAAACAAAAGCAGTATATACTTAAAATGTTGATGCAAAGTTACAAGTATCTTTTAATGAGATAAATACATCTTAATTAAATAAGAAGTAACAAAACACAAAAAAATGAATAAACTCTAATAAACACTAATGCCAATAGGTGATCTGAATATATTTTTTCTAATTTTTAGCTTCTATATTTTCTTTCTTTAACTTTAAATTTTATTTCATAGCTTATTTATATACAAAATCAAATTTTCAGTGGTTTTAATCTTTAAAATAGTTTTTCTAATTTAAATTATATCTTTGAACTTCTAAAAAGCTTTTCAGTTTTGTTTTAAAAATATATTTGATCTTTGAATTATATGTTATATATATATTTCAACATTTTACACAATATTACATAATAAAAATTGCTCATTCTTTTAAAAAATTCTTTTGTCTGTTCCCTTATAGGATTGTCTGTCTAAAGCTTCAAAAAAAGAAAAAAAAAACTGTGTTTCTCATTGATGTATACAGAAAGGACATCTTGTGACCAGAGAGCCACAGTACTTTGGAACTTGAGTGTTCTTTTTTTTTTCCATATATTTGCTATTTGCTTTTGACATTTGCTTGTGCCAAAGAAAGCCTTTTCCACCTTTAATCACCATGATAATTTGGTTTCCCTTCCAATCTCTGTCCACTGGTGTATGCTACACTTAGGCTAAAAAATATATTATGCACCCTTGACTACACTGAAATACTGCACTCAGCATGGACGTGAAGCTCGGCAGGGACATTATAAGTATCATATGCCGGGATGGTCATTTCCTTTATTCCTGGTGTTCAGCATCTTTTATAAGGCAGACTTAAGAAAACAGAAACATAAATCATGAAACTTGAATCTCTTGTAATAAAGAAGGCAAGACTATCTTCGGTCTCAAAAGGTAGAAAAAGTATTTTTTACATTCCTAACCTGCTACCAATATCTTTTATGAAGCAATTTTCAATGTGAAATGAGACAGGGAAATAGAATCATGAGTTTCCTTGTTTGTGTGTTCTGAGCCCCTGGTGTTAGATTGGTTTTTTCTGAATAGTTTTTATGGCCAATTTAGCAGTTTCTCATCTAGGCAGCATGTTTTCTTTTTGTTTTGTTTTATGGTTAATAAATCCTCAGGGTTCGTAGTGTTCGTCTGTAAGAAAATAGCCAACGTGCTTGTTCCAGGGGAGTGGTGTTAATAGACAGTTAGAGAAAATATAAACAAACAGAAAAGTGGACAGATAGAAACTGAGGCTTTTAAATATTTTTAGCAATATGATTTTTCTTTTGTACTTTTTTTTCTGCAAACAGAGCATCAACTAATCTCCAGAGCAGTTGTGTTCACAACTGCAAATCAGTATATTTTAAAATAACAAATATACTCATCTACTACATAATACACTCCAGGCAGGAGGCAAAAAAAGATGATTTAAAAGAACTGAAACAGTGGGTACTGAAACAGCTAGTCACAACACGAACAATGTGAGAATCTGTGACAAATATCACAGGGATCTTTAGAAACATCACACAATGTTTAATCATTTCTACATGCCTCAAGGAATTAAGGACTTTGAGAATATCTGAGATCATGCACATGATCTGCCTGGCTTCAGAAAGACACGGTAGGCTAGCACCACAATTCACCAAATCACACATAATATTGAGTTATTGCCATGTAACTTCTGGGGCTTCTCTCTCTTTCTCTCTCTCTCTCTCTCTCTCTCTCTCTCTGTGTGTGTGTGTGTCTGTGTGTGCACATGCTCCAATATTCTACAAAATATCTAAACACAAGCTCATTTGGTTTTCCATTTAAAAACTATTTGGGGCTGGGCACAGTGGCTCACTGTGTAATCTCAGCACTTCGGGAGGCAGAAGTGGGTGGATTATTTGAGCCCAGGAGTTCCAGATCATCATGGGAAACATGGAAAAACCCTGTCTCTCCAGAAAACCAAAACAACAACAACAAAAACAACCCAAAAAAACCCCACCCAAACCAATATACACCAATTCAAATGCCATTACTCAGTGCAGCAAATTCCAATATGAACTGACATGCATTCAGGCAAGAAAATGTTCAGGAAAATGCAGATTATTAGAAGGGATCATCTGCTAAGAACGCAACAGCATTTTATAGCAATACAGCATCTATAAGTGTGTGAGAACCAGATAATTTTTGAAAAAAAAACAGAAATATAAATGCTAAAAAAGAGTCAACTCTTTAAGACAATCTTACAAGCATGCCCAGAATATGAATTTTTCTTCTCAGAAAAAAAAAAAAATGAGGATCCATGGTTTTCTCTAGTGTGAGTGAAGAAGAAAGGTAAGTAGGGAAAAAAAAAGCTAGAGGGATGGGAAGCAGCTAAATGGGAAGCCCTACTGGTTGAACATGTGTTCTGTGTTTTTGCTAGTAGAGTCTAGGGGGTAAAGGAGTGAGAGGACTCTGCGGCAGCATAGCCAATTTAGTGCAGACATCTCACACAGCAGGAGGTCCTAAACCTCATATCACCAACAGTTCGGGTGAGAGGGTAGCCTTGGAGCCGCAGAGGTTTGTGTGATTTCAGCATGGGCTGAACAGGGCTAATGCAGGAATAAAAATTGATTTAAAAATACATGCTTTTTGCCATTGAGGATGAAACAAAGACCTTCTTAGGATGACAAATTGCAAGTAAGAAATTGCAAAGGCAATGCCTGAAAATAAAATAACAATAGTTTCAATTATCAATGGAGAGGAATTGAAACTATAAAGAAGAATTAGGTTTTTCTAAAATAACCAGAAAAGTCTTGCAGTCAGCTAGATAAGAACAAATACTACTACCATTATTACTATTACTCTTTTTGTTGATAATGTATTAGTCTGTTCTCACATTGCTATAAAGAAATATCTGAGACTGGGTAATTTATAAAGAAAAGAGGTTTAATTGGCTCACAGACTTATAGGCTATACAACAAATATGGCAGCATCTGCTCAGCTTCTTGGGGAGCCTCAGGAAACTTATAAGCATGGCAGAAGGCTATGGGGGAGCAGGCACTTTTACATGGCCAGAGCAGGAGGAGAGAAAGGGAGGTGCCACATACTTTTAAACAATCAGATCTTATGAGAACTCACTCACTATCACAAGAACAGCATCAAAAGGATGGTGCTAAACCATGTATGAGAAGCCCACCCCCATGAGCCAATCACCTCTCACCAGGTCCCTCCTCCAACCCTGGGGATTACATTTCAACATGAGATTTGAGTGGGGACACAGATCCAAACCATATAAACATACATCTAGAAGGCAACCAATACCATTGAAAACCACCATGGAGTCTAGAGTTTGACACAGAAAAGTAGCAATACCAAGCCTGAAATTAAACATGGTTAGAAAAGCAAGCTATTTCCTGTGTGATCAGGAGACAGGAGTTTGGGGAAGATTACATTAGATCTTAACTTGACAGTAAATTCTGAGAAAGAGAGAGCAGCCTCTGACATCCAGGAAAAATAAGTCTTGGTGTTGTTAGGAGCTGGCCCGGTGCTAACAGCTATATCATGTTGTTCTCCTTTTGGAGATAAATTATTTCACAAAACACCAACATCAGACAAGTTCACTCTGCAACTATGATGAAGTAAGACGCAAAACAAGACCCCCATCATAATTGTTTTCTGAGTACAAACAAAAATCAAACAAAAATTTCTGAGTACAAACAAAAAGATCTCTTAATGGTACAAATCACCAAAATACCAAGTATCGATCTCTCCCAGCTGATATGAGGAACTGCTGTCTCTTTACGATTACGCTATAGCCTTGTTGTAGTCTGTCCTTTTCTAGGTAATATTTGCTGAGATACTCTTCCATAGAATTTTACGTTTTCTGACAGTATCTAATCTAAAACCAATTATTGGCTTCTTGAACTGTCTCCAGGATGACCTAATGCCCTCCAATCTGAATCCCAAGGGCCAATCTGATATAACTCCTTTTTTAGAAAGGCTCACTCTCTCGGTGAGATGCCCCAACGTATTCCATGATGTGGAGTCTCTCTCACTGCAAGAAATAAGAAACCCATCTTGTTGACTCCAGGTGTGTTCCAGGTGGTCTTTGTCTAGAGGTGCATAGTTGACTGTCCTACATTAAACCCTGTGTGTAGCCTTTAGAGTGAGGAAGATGGTACCATCCAGTATGGAGGCATCACTTGTGAAAGGGAGATTTTTTCCTTCGCTGCTATTAAGACAGGCTAGCATATAGCAAGTCCTCGATACGTCTTTGTAAAAAGAATGAAGTAGCTTTCAGTCAACTGGCTTTCCCAGAATGTAAATAACTTGAAAGTTCTCAGCAAGGAGCCAGACACATACAGTGCATACAACTAACAATAACTCTTGCTTCAATTGGGCTTAATGGAACTGTAGTTGTACAGATATGTAGGTTAACTGTACTCTATACTTGAGTACAGTTAGTTAAGACACAACCATCTGCTTTTAATCTCTGCAATCAATTACTTTATATCCAAATTTTCAAGTCCTTCAACTCCTCAACTCCTTCAACACATTGCAAAATTGTGCTTTAGCGCTGAGAGTTTCAGATCTTTTTATACAGCTCCAATCATATCATCCTACTCAGTATTTCCTTATTTATTTATTTATTTATTTATTTATTTATTTATTTATTTTTAGAGACGAGGTTTCACCATGTTGGCCAGGCTGGTCTCAAACTCCTGACCTCAGGTGATCCACCTGCCTCAGCCTCTCAAACTGCTGTGATTACAAGCATGAGTCACTGTGCCCAGCCTCATCTTACTGAGTATTTTCTAACCGTTTAGGATTCTGTGTCATTAAACTCACTTTTCTTTGCACTTGAAATTGCCTTTATCCTCTTCTTGGTTAGGCTAAAGAAATCCTACTTATAATTGCCTTGCCTGCTTAAAGTAGAATAAATGCTTTCCTTTCCTTAAAGTAGAATAAACCATTCCTACTTCTCTGCACTGAGAAAATTATATTTATATTTTTTTCTGTATCACTAAACATGCTGTGTTATAGCTGTTTTATGACAATTTATCACTCTCTGCCATGCCAAGTTCACATAGAAGGTAATGAATCTACTCACCTTTCTATCTCTAGAAGTTTGGTGCCATGTTTCTGTTAAATACATGGTAAATAAATAAATTTGTGGCCTCCCTTATTTTTAACTTCAACTCTATATACTACCTCCTTCCTCAAACATTTAATAATTCCCCTGTTGCAGAATGAAATCTATACCTCTTTACCTAAAATCCAAGTTTATGTAAAATGTTACCATTAATAGTTTTTAATTGATGTATTCCCTTACTTCTCTAGATGGACAATTTAATTCTATGAAATTGGGTTCAGCATATTGACTTAGTCTTTATTCCCTTTTTTCACTCTCAGAATGTTTTCTCCTCCTTCTACCTAGCTAAGACCTACTCACTCTAAACTCCTGAATAAATTACTAATTGTAACATTAATTGGTATAATGAATGGTGACTTTCCTATTGGTATATACCAGTTAGTGTCTCTTGAATCCCAAGGGCCTTACACATTGTAGATACTTAATACATGGCTGATGGAAATGATATTGGTGGCAGTGCATAGGTGGGAGCCCTGTAGATGATGAGAAGGAGCTTCTACACAATCTCTTTAAGCCAGGAGCTACCCTCCCAAGAATGAAATGAAACAGAGTAGGAGATTGGCAGGAAAGGCAAATAGTCCCTGTCAGACATCAACTAGTGATGATGAGGCTGTCATCTCAAGAAGCTCCGTGGATTTTCTAACAATGTATCATTATCTTCCCAGACACTGAAGTTTGAGTTTTGATTAGAAAAATTTCATAGGTAGATTTAGAAATATAAGTTATTCTAGGTAGATATTCTTTTTTAACATCTTGTGTCTGCAATCTCATAACAACTAGTCCTCCTCCCTAGCTGAAAACTAGTCTTTTAAAATATTGCTGGCATGATTATCTTGGATTACTTGTCACTAGACCTTCACAAAATATGTCTATTTTAAGGCAGTACTGATCATGATGGCCTTTGTTCTCCACCTCCACCCCACCACCACAGAGGAGTCTGCAGATTAGTAGGGGATGATTCTTCAGAGAGATAGCATCCCATCTCAGGAACACAAAATTTCTCTGAAATGTCTTTGCACACCATTCGACTTATTTGAAAACTTCTTTCTCTAATTTTCTCTAGTCCTGAAGATTTGGAAAATTTAAATAAATCATATATTCATTGTTTTGAATCTGTTTAGGATTTTAACATTTAAAGGGAGGAATCCAATGAAAACAATATTATCTAAAGCATTATGATTATCCCTAAGAGAATTCCTACAAAGGATGACAGCAAAGACAAAAAAAAGCATTCACTACACACTACCAAAAATGGCAACAGTTCAGTAAGTGCAAAAACAAACACAATTGGAAAAAGAAAGAAGAGATTTATCCTGATGGGGATGGGTAAAGCTTCATGGAGAAGATTTTCAACAGGGTCTGGATTGATTAGTTCTTGATAAATAGTGATTTAAGAGAGAGAGAGACTCCAAGTAAAAGTTCTGAAAATCAAATTCAAGAAAGCAAAAATAGTGTTTTGAGAAAAAAAGTCATCATGGTATATGTAAAGTTTGATCTTTCAACTATTAACTAATAAGACTTCTATATGATCTATCATATTTCCTTTGTTAGCATGTTTGATAAAAAACTGAGTTACGTTTTGGATTCCATTACATTATCTATCCTCAGCCCTGATTTCTTTATCATAGCTTTTTCTTCATTTCTTTTATTTCTTTGATTTTCATTTCATCCTGCATTAATGTAGTTGCACTATATTTGTGCTTTTTTCTATTATCAGCTTTATAAAATGATGTTATATAAATAGGAATGTTGAAAAAAATAATAAATTTATTTAAAGTAAGTTATAGAGATTTGTGCAAGAAAGAAAACTGGGGAAATGGAAGATGGTTCCAAAATGTGATAGCTTTGAATGTCATGTGAGAGAAAAAAAAAGGTTTTATGGGTGAAGAAGAACAATTACATTTTTAGTTGTAGTAAAATACCATAAGCATAGTTATGCATTGTGAAGGCAGTAGTAAAAGAGATGAGAGGTTGGACGAAGATTAAAAACAGTCAGGTAAGCAGCAATGAAGTGTTTGAAATAGTTTACTTACTTTTAAACAAGGAATTCATACAACTCAATGGGAAAACAAAACAAAACAGAAAACTAATAATCTGGCTACAAAATGGGAAAAGGACCTGAAAAGACATTTTTTTCCCAAAAGAAGAAATACATATGACTAACAAATGTATGCAAAGGTGCTCTGCTTCACTAATGATCCGGGAAATGTAATCGAAACCACTATATCACCTCACACTTGTCAGTATGTCTATTACCCAAAAGATGAAAGATAACAGTTGTTGATGAGGATGTGGAGAAGGGGGTTTCCTTGCACACGCTGTTGGTGATAATGTAAATTGTTATAGACATTATGAAAACCAGTATAGAAGTTTCTCAAAAAATTAAAAATAGAACTATCATATGATTCAGCAATCCCACTTCTGGGTATATATTTTAAAACATTGATATCAGGATTTCAAAACCAAAGTAACTAGGACCAACAGGGAGTAAGAGAAAAGTAGAAAGTAAAGACTCAGTTAAAGAAAACCAGAAACTTTGTGCATATACTCTACACTAGTCCTTGAACTACATGTGTATCAGGTAGATTGGAAGCTATTTTAAATAATATTTGAGCTGTTATCACCACAGGCAAGAGACAATAAGCACTTTGAGTCTAACCAAACTTATTGTACACTAAAGTAAAATATCATCATCACTTTTTGGATAACTCTGCGAATCTAGAGTCCCCACAACATAGTATTTCAATGTTTATAATACAAACCAAATTTATGCAACATGAGAGACAAATGTATGGATGATTATCAAGAGAAAGGACAATAAACTGGACCTGGCCCTAAGATTACCCTGAATTTTGAATTATCTGAAATGGACTATTTATGAGTTATTATGAGTAAAGGTAAAAATGACTGTAATTAATTTAAAAATTCTGAAGAATACGGAAGTTAAATTTTACAAAATAAACAGAGCCACAAGGACCTGTGGGAAAATATAAAAACTGTAACAATTAAAGTTTAGTGAGACAGAATATATTCTAAGGAAAATACAGCTAGACATATAAGCAAACTGCAGAAAAGTAAAGATAAAAATAAAATTAAGAAAGTAGCTAAAAAGAAAGTCATGAAAGTAGGCAGAGAAAAACAAAACATTTCATACAAAGAAAGAACAATTCCAAATTAAAATGACAATAGAGTCTTTATCAGAAGTCAAGAATGACAGAAGAGAATGGAACACCATTTTGGAGGTACATAAAGAAAAAATATAAAGGTCAAAGAAGGAGAACTTTCAGATCACTATATACAGCATTTAAACCTGTAAAATGAAAGAGATGAAGAGTGATGATTCTTCATTAGTACAATTCAGAGAAATTATCCACCAGGCAAATGAAAAGTCTTAGAGTGATGAATGCCCATTAGAGGAGTCACATATTGGATAGGAATGCTTTGGCTCCATTAAACACATTGTGCTCAGTCATCGGCTGAGTAACTCAGAGAGAGCTGCAATAAATTTATGGTGTATCCTGAACTTGCAGCAGCTGGAAATTGAAAGCTCTCTCAATTTCATTGCAGTAAATTCTTTCTTAAAAGACATCTAGGCAGCACATTCTCATTACTGCCACAATATGAATCAGATAATTATATCTCATAATAGCATGTTAATTATTAAAGGCTTGTATCCATTCAAAAATGAAGTTTCCCTTGACAAGTATTTACTTTAAAGAGTGTATTCATGGCCAGGTGCAGTGGCTCATGCCTGTAATCCCAGCACTTTGGGAGGCTGAGGTGGGCGGATCACAAGGTAAGGAGATCAAGACCATCCTGGCTAACATGGTGAAACTCCATCTCTATTAAAACTACAAAAAATTAGCCAGGTGTGGTGGCAAGCACCTGTAGTCCCAGCTACTTGGGAGGCTGAGGCAGGAGAATGGTGTGAACCCAGGAGGCGGAGCTTGCAGTGAGCCGAGATCACACCACTGCACTCCAGCCTGGGTGACAGAGCCAGACTCGGTCTCAAAAAAAAAGGAGTGTTTTCAATATATAAACTCATATAACAAATTACCCCAAAATGTATTAGTTTAATGACAACCATGTTATTTACTTTCAATACTGTGGCTTAGTAAATTTGGCTGGGCTCAGCTGGGTGGCTTTCTGTTGATCTTACTTGGGACAACCATATGGCTGCAGTTATTTGATGGCTCAAGTGGAGCTCTATGATCTGTGGTGCCTCACACTAATATCTGGGTCATCTTTCTCTTGTAATACCTGGCTTCTCTAAAAGGTCTTTCAAGTAATCAAGCTGGAATCAGCAAACGCTCTTCAAGTTTCTTCTTGTTTTACATTTGCTGATGTTTCACTAACCAAAGTAAGACACATGGGCAAAGCCCAGAGTCAATAAAGGCAAACTACACTTGTGCTGGAATAGAGAAAAGCAAGATCCACTGGGGGCCACTACTGTGACAATCCACCACAGTTACTGTATCTTAGAATTAAAAAAAGGAAAAGCAAACATGTTTAATTTTTGCATTGTAGTAATTAAAAATATTATGCTTTTATTGGCCAGAAAAGTTTATTTTTAACATAAGAATTTAGAAATATTGGCAATATCTTATCATGTAATTCCAGGTATTAACCTATTGCTGATATTATATTATTTGTCCTTAAATGAACAAAGTTCCTATGTTTCTAAGCATTTCACTATAAAAATGTATCAAAACAAGGACAAAAGATTGATTACAAGGAGCAAAAGAAAAAAATCAACAGAGTAGACAGACAACCTGCAGGATGGGGGGAAATATTTGAAACCTATGCATCTGACAGAGGACGGATATTTAGAATTCACAAGGAACTAAAACAACTCAAAAACCAACAAATAGCCCCATTAAAATGCAGAGAAAATACATGAATAGATTTTTTCAAAAGAAGACATACAAATGGCCAACAAGCATCCTAAAAAATTGCTCAACATTACTAATCATCAGAGAAATGCAAATTAAAACCACAATGAGATGCGGTCTTACATCAGTCAGAATGATTATTTTAAAAAGTCAAAATATAACAGATGTTGGTGGGGGCATGGAGAAAAGGGAACACTTACACACTGCTGGTGGGAATGTAAATTAATACAGTCTTCATGGAAAACAATATGGAGATTTCTCAAAGAACTAAAAATAGAACTACCCTTCAATCCAGCAATCCCACTACTAGGTATCTACCTAAAAAAAATAAATCATTATATTCAAAAAATACCTGCACTTGTATGTTTATTGCAGCACTATTCACAATAGCAAAGAGATAGAATTAAGTATCCATCAACAGACAACAGAATAAAGAAAATGTAGTATAAATGTATATACCATGGCATACTATTGAGCATAAAAAAAATAAAATCTTCTATTTTGCAGCAACATGGATGGAACTGATAACCATTATCTTAAGTGAAACAAACGGAAACCAGAAAGTCAAATACCACAAGTTCTCACATATAAGTGGGAGCTAAATAACATGTACACATGAACATAGAGTGTGGACTGATAGTCATTGGAGACTGGGAAGGATGGGAGGGTGGAAGGGGGTGGGGGATGAGAAATGACTTAATGGGTCCAATGTACACTATTCAGGTGATGGTTACACTTCAAGTCCAGACTTCACCACTTTGCAATATGCCCACATAACAAGATTGCACTTGTACCCCATATATTTATACAAATTTAAAACAAAAAGATTGAGTGGGAGAGGCTCAGTTAAGCTTCCTCAGAGAAGCTTCCCCATATTCATTAACACTTTTAAACAGAAGGTATCTATTTTTAAATGTTAATTTCTGGATGTGAGTCTAACCTGCTGACCTGAGCTTATGTTTTGAACCCCTATCCATCATTCAAATATCCACTGAAATTACTAAAGGATTACATTGCGGGAGAAATCACATCTCTAAGAAACCAGGGAAAGATATATCTTTATGCCTGAAAAATCATTGAATTTAACAACGACACAGTGTAGGTGAACCCATGATACACTGCTGAGAAAGGAAGAGTCATCCTTAAGAACCATGGAAGGAGCCACATGGACTCACCAAAGCCCCCTCCTGTAGAGTTCTAGACACTGGATAGTGGATAGACACATGGACGTTACCGGAAAGTAAATCTTGACCTTTTCATAATTTCTAAGATACATGCAATGGATGGAGACCACAGAGCTGATCGTTTTAATGCAGAACAAAAATGATAAACTGAAAATGATAGTTTGCTACCTAAGGAAAGTGCACTGAAAACAAATTGACTCCAAATGAGTACATGTAAGTTAGATAAAGGGCTTAAGAATCAGAGGGAGGAGGGAGGTGTTGCTGTATCTTTTGACTCTGATTCCTTTCGAGGGAAATTGTGAGTCTCTTGTATACAAGAACTTTATGAAAGCCTCTTATAATTTTAACATGCCTGCTGGTTATATTGGGTATATGTTATTACATCTCTGACTTAAATGTTTGCCGAAGTAGTGAGGTAACTCAGGGAGAAAACATTTCATTCTCCTGTTTAGTTTTTCTAGCTTGCTTCTCATTTCTTCTTAATAAATTTGAACAATCCTGGTTTTTAATATACACATATCATATCTTAGAAAGAAAACTAGTCTTCAAAATTATCTTCACAATAGCCAAGAGGAATATAATATTTATGAATTTTGCTTTGTAAAATTGAAGTATCACAAAGCATAAAATACAGTTTTTTAAGTAAGTTATTTTCAAATATTTATTATTAAATATTTAATATTACTTTTAATAATAATATTAAAAATACTGCCTATTAGAAATGGCTCTATAGAACAAGAATAATTGCCAATGTTGTATGAACAAATCGAATTCACACTTTTACCTCACACCTAGAAAATAACCTGTTTTACTCTCTTTCCTTGCCTTGCCCACTTGCTGTCGTTGTTGGTGGTAGTTTGCTTGTTTTTAATATCCCTTTCCTATTTCTCATGCTTTCAGAGACAAATAATTTTTAAAATATTCAAATCATCATTTGAATATTCATTTGACTACTTTTAAGCGACATATGGCCTGAGCTCAGAGACTATTTCTCTACTAAATCATTCTGTTCTAAATGATTTTCATGTAGTATCTCATGTATCTTAACAATACTCCAAAATAAAAATATTATCCCTATTGTGTAGATGAAAGCATTTCTGGACATGTTCACAATGCCAGTGAAAAAAAGAGTAAGGATTTGAGGCCGAAATTCTCTAACCACATTGTTTTATAAACCACAAAATCAGACACAGAGTCAATTAGTTACAGATCTTCCCAATTTAAAGCTATCGTCACAATTTTAGATGTTGACACAACAGATTCCACTATTTCCTCTATGTAAAGCTGCCACAAAAATCCCAACTCACGATGAGAAAATGAGATTTGAGGAAGAAACACATTCTATTTCTATAATCCATACAGTTTCTGTGGGTTTAATTTCTCCCTGCCGCCCATTTTCCCCTTCTGGATTGACCATAACCACAAAGTTATGTAGTATTTAATATAGAGCTCAGGCACTATGGAGAAGCCTAAGGTGATTCTAAGCATTCTAAAGTCGTCTGGCATCACTGTGAAAAATTGATTTGGGGAGGGTGGATAAAAGCCCTAAACACTGTGCTGGAATGACTGAGAAATAAACCAACTGTTTCACAAACTCCTCCAGCTAAACTGTGAGCTGCTGGGCCACCATCATCTGCACCTGTGGACTAGGAGTGATTGGTTCCCAGAGAACAACAAAAATGCCAACTTTGTAATTTCTAGGTTCAAAACATGCCACCGGATATTCAACAGAACATACCAGCAAAGGCATGCAAAGGCACAGAGAGCAACCTGCTGTGTCCACCTGAGCTTACTGTGGTGTGGAGCCAGGGGGCTTTGCAGCAGGGACTGCAGGTGGACAAGCAGGGAATGAGAAAAGAATGTTGGAGAGACTTCTGCCTGAACCCACAGCAAGGAAATTGGATTGACTTGTACGAATTGCCCTTTGCCTACCCGGGCTTGTTACTATGAACATGTATCATATGACAAGGCATGTGATAAAATTTAAGATTAAATCTATCCAATGTAACAAATATTGTGGAAAAAAATGAAAACACAAGCCAGCAACATTTGAGCACCTTCCCAGCCCATTGCTGAATTACCAATGGATCCCCTTGTGCCTATGTCCTCATTTGTAGAAGAGACACTTCTAACCTTATCCTACTCCCAGACACAATGTGGCAATTCAATTATGCAGACTGAACCACACAGAAGTCAAGCTTCTCTTCCTTCTGGCAGTTTTTCTTCTATTTTCTCAGAACCTTAAAGCTGAGAGTATAAAAAAAAATGAGATACGGGTCATGCTTAATCATTTTATCTTCCTAGGGGTTGTCCTAAGTGTGTACTCATCATAAGTCATAATATAATGAGATCATCTCTGGAACTTTCTATCTAAGGATGATGGGAAATGTAACAAAGTCGCAGGCTTATTAAAATAATTGTTAATTCTATCTGGGACAAATTATGTACGTTTGGGTACAAACTCGGGAATTTATCAAAAGTACTCATAGTCTGTTTTCCTTAGAAGGATGTGGAAATGGACATTTCTCTCTCTTTAAGAATATCAACTACCCAAGAGCCATTTGCATAACTTCATTGTTTACACAGTCATCACACTTCCTGAGCAGCCACGTATCTCAGAGGCTGCTCCAGGCATAGCAGAAAAAAAATCAGGAATCAAAACGCAAAGTCCTGTCATCATGATAGAAAATAAACAAAATAAATAGGTAAAATATAGAGTATTTTAGAATATAAGTGACATGAAGAAAAATTAAGTACAAAAGAAGTGGGAGGATTGGTCACAATTTCAAATGAGTACCCTCAGAAGGTTCCATCTGGGTGGAACACGAAGGCAGGAACAAGGGTGTCTGGGAGAAGGCTGTTCCACACGGAGGGAACTGCAAATGCAAAGGCTCAGAGTTGTGTTGTCTGCAGCAGTCCTGCTCTGGCAGTGGGGCATGCTGGCTTCCCACCTCATCATGTCCACCCTCCCATGCGCCATGCTCTTCTCTGATCCACCATCTTCTGTCTAGACCCTTCTTTTTTCCCAAATACTTGCCACTATTAGCTCACACAAGCTGGGAAAGTCTCCCTCCGGTCCCTGCCCCAGCCACCAACATGCCCTCCCTGGGAGAAACCAGTGTTACAAAGGTGATGGGAGTGTCCTTCAACAGATATTTTGTCCACACTTGAGGTTATGCTTAAAAATATTTCCTCCTATTTTACACAAAGAGAATCCTTTTGTACAAACTGTTCTGTTTGTTGCTTTTGTTAAGAAGTTATGTTTTAGAGTTTTAATTTTACCAAAACTTATGTAATAGAAAGTTGCAGGTTCTTTCTTTTATACAGAAACTGCATTTTTTAAATGTAATCATTCTTGGTCCCATTTCTGTAACTTTTACTATATGCCTATATAATGTGTATAAGCTTAAGCCATAATACTGAAGTGAAAGTCACATCATATTGTTGTTGTTGTTGTTGCTGCTGTTTTAAATAAAATTAAAACCTCACTAGGGTTAGAAAATTGTTCAATCCCAATCATGTTTGGCAAGGGGAGGTTCCTTCCTTTCCCTGGCCTTGCCTGGGAACCCTAGAGGATTACAGATGTGAAGGTGGTGGGAGGCTTTGCCTTGTGTCCACGGCGGTGGGCATTGTGCTGCATACATAGTTGTTAGCAGCACCAGGCATCCTACCTTCCTTGGTCCTGGGCACTCAGCCTTTCAACCGCAGATCCCTTCCCTGGTGACGAGAATTTAGAGAGTTTAGAGCCATAGGCATCCCCAAACTCATTTAACCCCTTAAGCAAGAGTGCTGTATGCAAGAGGGACATGGTTTATTTTTTTAAACCATTATTATTTTTACCACTCTTTCATCAAAAATACCAAAAGCCAGGTTTGTTTATCTTGTCACTTCACGTTCTACAGCCCTGGAGCCTTCACCTTTCTTGGATCATCCTTGCTAATGTCCCTCAGTGGGTATAAAACGCAAAGCTGTTTCCTAACTTGCCTCCCACACTGCACGGTCCTCCCCGCATGTGTCAGAAGTCTCCAGAAGTAGTTCAATAACACAGAAGCTTAGGCTGTTCTGTTATTTCCCATATCACAAAGGAAACTAGCAAGAAGCCATTTTTCTATATGTCCTATTAAGTAGAAGCTTCAGGTGGTAGAATAATCATAATCTAGGCTGAGCCTTGGACCTCAGTCACGCTTCACACTGTGTCTGCCTTCTGCTGACTCTATTGTGTTATGTTTCAAAGGTTCTGAATAGATTGTTCCAGAGTCTCTGGAGTTAAAAAAAATTAAATCATGGACTCCTGAGGTATCAGGTTTTGATTTTCTTCGAGCACAGCATCCATCTGCCCCACAGTATTCAAGATTCCTGCCCTATCACAACACCCTCAAGAAGCAGCCAGAACAACAAAGTTGTTCGGCAATTTCCTTAAACTTTAGAAGGATTTGTCTGAAATGCGGAAAACATATCACCTATGAAAAAAGTTACTTCTATTTTTGACAAGGACTTTTCCAATTTATTTTAAATTTATAACAGTATTTCTGTATTGTTTTAAATTAACTTTAGCGAAACATAATTGTAATAGTTTGGATAATGACCCTCAGGCTAAAAGTTCTGAATCCCTGGGTCCTGTCAATATTGGCTTATATGTCAAAGACTTTGCAAATATGTCAGTGATCTTGACATTGGAAGATGATCCTGGATTATCCAGTTGAGGCTTAAATGTAGTCACAGGTATCCTTACCTGTCAGAGGGAGATTTGATCACACATAAAAAGAAATGTAAAAATAGAACAGAGAGAGATTTTTAAATGCTGGCCTCGAAGACTGGAGTGATATGACTGTAAGTCAAAGAATGCCATGGCCACCAGAAGCTGGAAGGAACTAGAAACAGACTGTCTCCTGAGGCTGTGTCACGGGTATGCGTCCACAGCCTTGGCACAATAAACTTTCTAAATTAACTGAGACAAGACTCAGATTATCAGTGTTCACAATGCACAGAGTGGCTTTTATATGGTAATGTTTTATAACAACACAAACGTACTTTGTCTTAGAGCCGCTTCACATGCTAAGACTTTATAAAATGCCATACTGAAGAGATCTCTTTAGTTTGTCTCTTATGATATCCAAGAGTGGTTTTTGTATAAAGCTGTTTTGTTACATAATATTAACCTCAAAAAGCTGGGAATGAGAAAAAAATAATGAATACAAATTAAGTGTGGAGGACCTATGTGAACTGGACTAAGTACTTTGGAGGGTCATTTAAAAAGACTTGAAGGAGAAACAAACCAGATTTCTTATGGAAAGAAAAACATTGCAAACACGTGGCTTTTTCAGAGGTAACTTACACTGATAAAGCAACACTATTTAAAAATATAATGAAGTACTTTTTGACAAACTACAAGATGATTTGAAAATTTAACTTGAAAAATAAATTAAAATGAATAACTGAGAAAATTTTGTAAAATATCAATAAGAATTTTCACAGATAATACAAATATTAAAATTTTACCGCAAGTAAAAGATAATTATTGGTGTTTGAATAGACAGAAAATTGAAACAGAAAAGAAAGTCCAAAAGCACACTCAAGCACATATAACAATTTAACTGATAATAAAGTTGTCAGATGAGTTTAAAATGCCGGGCGCAGTGGCTCACGCTTGTAATCCCAGCACTTTGGGAGGCCGAGGTGGGCGGATCACGAGGCCAGGAGATCGAGACCACAGTGAAACCCCGTCTCTACTAAAAATACAAAAAATTAGCCGGGCGTGGTGGCGGGCGCCTGTAGTCCCAGCTACTCGGAGAAGCTGAGGCAGGAGAATGGCGTGAACCCGGGAGGCGGAGCTTGCAGTGAGTCGAGATTGCGCCACTGCACTCCAGCCTGGGCGACAGAGCGAGACTCCGTCTCAAAAAAAAAAAAAAAAAAAAAAGAGTTTAAAAAAAAGGTAGTAAATAATCCTAGAATAATTAGTACATATTGTTTCACAACCAGTCACACACATTAGTCTTCTTATTACTCAAATTTGCCAAGCATTTTATGCATAAATTTGCTTTTCTCTTTTCTCAGAATACTATGCCAATGCACATGGCTGCCTCATTCTTTTCCTTGTTTCTTGTTTGAGACAGGGTCTAACTCTGTTGCAAGAGCAGTGTCCCAATCACGGCTCACTGCAGTCTCCACCTCCCTGCCTGAAGCAGCAATCTTCCTACCTCAGCCTCCCGAGTAGCTGGGACTATAGTCATGTGCCACCATGCCTGGGTAATTTTTTATTTTTTGCAGAGATGGGGTCTTGCTATGTTTCCCAGACTGGTCTCAAAGTCCTGGATGCAGGCAATCCACCCACTTCACCCTCCCAAAGTGCTGGGATTACAGGTGTGAGCCACCACGCTTGGCCATGATTGCCTCATTCTTATCTTCAATTCAAATGTCAACTCTTCAGCACTTCTACTTACTGCCCAATTCCCCCACAATTATTAGCTTCCCGATAGAAGAATTGTGAAAGGGAAAAGTGGGTAATTCACAAAGGAGTAAATACAAATATCTATAAAAATACAGACAAAATTAGACAATTAATAAAGGAAATGAGTATTAGAACAAGAAAATATTTCTACTTGCCTTTGCCAAATTGACAATGACTCTATAAATTATTTTTATCAATTGTAGCCAATCAAATGGACAAATATTTCACACATATGTTATCCATGCTTGATTAATTTCCTGTTGCTTATCAAGAAAAGAATTCCATTCATTCTTCCACCACATGCTTATTAAACACATAAGTCTCAGAAACACCATTTATATGGTGGAAATTTAATAATGAAACTGAAAGTGTCCCTGCACTAAACTATAGCATGTATTATATGCTATATACATTATATAGTGAGACTGACACTAAATAGATGAACATCAACCAGTGAGAAAATATGTGTACAGAGTAGTAAAATATTGAGAAGTGATAGAAAATGATGAGAGCAGCTACCTTAGATTGGATAGTGAAGAACAGCCTCTCTGAAGTGGCATTTAGGCTAAAGCTGAATGAAGAAATTGGCTGAAAGTGCAGCGTTGGAAAGATCAAAGTGAGGACCTTCCACTCAGAGACTGCTAGTGCAGGGTACATGCATTATGGAAAAGCTTAGTGTATTAAGAACAAGAGAGCAAATGTGCATGATAGGTTGATTGATACTTAATGAAGTCAGAGAGATTATGCAGGATCCAGGTCAGGTAAGGTTGTCTACACCAGGGAAAGAATATTAGATACTAGATGAAATGAGAAGAAATCAGGAGATTTTTAAGCAGGAGAATAAGGTACTTAATTTATGCTTTTTAAAAGATTACTGAGACTGCACAGTGGTGAACTGGAAAGTTACACAAGGATAATGAAATCAGCACAGCCAAGCGGGAGGATGCTGTAGAAATTCAAGGAGGTGATAATGACTTGTATTATTAGGGTGGTGCGCGGGGAAGTATATAAAAGTAGATGCATTTGCAGTATTGCTTTGAAGGCAGTTGAGTGGGCATAGTGATAGATTTATGGGGAAAGGAAGAAGCATTAAGAAAACACCTAGATTCTTGGCTCAAGAATTCCTCAGAGAAGAAAAGGATGGACCATTTGACTGGAGAATGGACAGGTGGGCAGAGAGCCCAGCAGATGCTAGTGTGGAAAAAATATCTGTGCATGTGGACCAGGCCAGAAGCTGATGCATTTCAGATCCTGCCAGTGTGGACACGTCAGGGTCCTCTTCCCCAGTGCTGTGATGCTACTACCTAAGCCTATCAAATGAAGCCATCACTCCAGGGAGAAAGTGGATAGGGAAATCCATTGCTCCCAAAATTGATGTTTACCCTGAGTTGATAAAAGCTATATTTTCTGCCATGAGGCATATGGAACCTTGAAGCAGAAACTATATTATATAGACAATTCAATTGGTGTTTTTAAAACGTCATGCTGTGTATGTACCAAGAGGAATATGTTCCTGCTAAGCTCCATTTATTACATGTTTCCTCTGTGTGCCAAACTATAGTAACATATTTAAACGTGTTTGTCACTTAGTCCTTAAAAAACAATCCAAGATTATCCCCGTTTTTCAGATGAGAATCTTGAGTCTCAGAGGGGTTATGAGATTTATTACTCAGTTTGAAGTGAGAAGGCCAAGATTAAAATTCTGTCAGGACTGAATCAAAAGTCCACAGATTTTTGCATCTGTGGCAAACCTCCACGAACGATCTCTCATCACACCATCTCTTACTGAGGAAGTGACTCAACCTGAATCAGTGGAACTTGGTTATTTTCTTCTTATGTCCCTGGGGCTAAGGAGCATTTCATTTCTAAAGCTAGGTGCTTTCTAGTAAGCAGTTATGCTCTTTTCCTGTAGAAGAGCAACAAGAAATTATTGTGCTCATAGTGATTTTAAAAGTTAGAGCAATGCAACTTCTAGTGCTGTTCTTCCTCACCTCTCTCTTCTCCTTTCCCATTTTTGTTCTCCGATGACAACCTTGCCTTTTAGTTGATTGAATACAGTGAAGACATCAGACAGAAAACTCCACAAGTAGCTGCCACCATGTCAACTGGCCCACATGCACTTGGACCCAGAATTCACCTTTTTCTGTTTGAGAAGAAATGTTTGGCTAAGGAAAGAGAAGGTATTGAATAGCCTCTGATTTGGACTGATTGGTGAGAGTGTATTTGTGTGTGGTGTGGTGTATGTGTTTGCGTGTGTGTGTGGTAGATAGTATGTTCATGTGTGGTGTGTGGTATATATGTGTGTGTGGTGTGGCACATAGTGCTGTGTGGGGAGAGGAAGGGAATGGTTGACTACCTGAAGAGCTCATTCGAGGTGAGTTATCATGCAATTAAAGTGATCCTAGTCACTATGGTGGAGCACATTGTTCTAGTAGAGTTTGGCTGCACAACTGCATGCAGTGTAGACAAAGAGTTGTATCTAACCAGGGCTATGGGTGAGTCGAGCAGGATGGGAAGAAAGGGAGCTGAGTATGAATTCAAAGTGTTGATTATAAAACTTGACTCTGCATCACTTCCAGCCCTACCCCTACCTCATGTCCAATATGACCTAATTTCCAGCTGTTCCCTTCTCCCTCTTGCTCAGTTCACTGCAGACACACTGGCCTCTAGGACTGCTCCCATCTCAGAGTCTTTGCACTCACTCTTCCCTTTGCCTGGTATCTCTCTAGGCCCTCCTTGTCGTCCTCTTTCTTCAAGTTGTCACACAAATGTTATGTGCTACTGAGGCCTTTCTTGGCCACTTTATAGAAAATCCACTCCACCTGACATCCCATGTCTGCTTTATTCTTTCCATTAGCCTCGCCACCTGAGTATCAATTTAATTTACTTCTCTTATTTATCTTGTTAATTGTTTATGTTGAATGTAAGCTCAGAGTAGAGATATTTGTCTTTCTTTGACATAGTTCTTTGCACTAGTTTCCCTTCTACATTCTGTCTTTGCTCTACATGGCTACTTAATAAAGCAATGATATTTGTTGAAGAAATGAGCAAAAGAATGAATGAACAGATGGATAGAATTTTTAGCTGAGTAAGGAGTAAGATATGATAGGGATAAGGGATGGTGAAACAGTGAAAAGCTTAAAGACTTGTAGGGCCCACTGGGGAGCTAAGAATTGTTGACATTGAGGTATCAGAGGGGTAGAATGGGGAAAAATGGAGGGAATGATCATAGTATGGGATAAAGCTATAGGCAAGACAAGGTTTCCAAGGTATAATTATGGGAATAAGATATTGAGAAGTGAAAAGTATTAGCTCCTTAAAGGAGAGGAGGCCAAGGAGGACATATTGCATAACTATTGAAATCACCAAGAACAGGCTTGGATTTGGAAGAATGACAGTGAGACAGGAACTAAATCTTCAGAGAATCAGGGGAGTGGTCTTGAGTTAAGAGAGATTGTGATAAGGAGGAAAGGTGCCTGGTAAGCCTCATAACATGAGGTTATGAGTTTTAAGAAAGAGAGAGGATATGATTTGGAAGTGGCCCTGTGAAGCAAAGAGAAAAGGTATAGGAAAGAGACACATGGCCTAGAGGGCTGTGGAGAAAGCTGAGCCTGCAGTGTTGACTGAGGACTTCTCTCCAGCTGGGGAGTTTTTTTTTTTTTTTTTTCTGTCCCCACCATGTAGAGAAATTTATACCAGAGGTAATGTGCAGATGGAGACAAACTAAGAAAAAAAGAGTTCAACATAAAGCCCCAAACCTTAATAGTGCTTCAGGTCTTAGTTATGATTTAATTTTTAAATTAAACAAAATAGATATGTTTTGTGTATTTTCCACATTTCCAATAATAAACACATATTACTCTTTAATCAGAAGATGACCCAAAAAACATGATGTTTAAATTACCATTGAGGGCATGACCGTATATACTTAAAAAAAATTACCATTGAGGCTTCATATCAAAGCATCTTTGTTGATCTTCAGCACATGCAAATCATCCAGGGGTTTGTGACTCCACCTTGCTGCCCTGTGTAACCTCTGCTGTGGCATTTCCAGATACCCACTTCCCTGCTATTCCTTTCACCACTATTTTCATGTGTACATGCCTCAATGCAATTAAATGTTGAGAACCTGATTAGGCTTTCTGGAGAGCCGTCACCAGGCCACAGCACTGTCTTGTGCTACCGTGCTGACCTGTGATACCATGCTGACCAGTGACATTTTCAGACTGAAATCCAAGTCCATTATCACTTTTACCTAAAGCTGCTAACTCTAGTAACACCTTCTAATCCACTTTGATTACAGACATTTTGGTGTATCACCCTCTTTCACCTTGATTCCATTATTACCACCAGATTAAATATATCAGGAGTTTAATTGAGCTCTAATATTAATTAACAAACTTCAAGGTCTGATCCCTGCATTTCAAACTAAGGGACATACAAATTCAGCAATTAAGCCTACAATTAAATAGAGATACTGAGTTAGTAAGTATAATATATATTTAGTGTTTTATAATTAAAATACTTTTTAAAATACATTCTTTCATTCCACCATCAAACTAATTTAAACTATTTGCCCTCATTAGGACATAAATTTAATATTGGTTACGGACTCTTGTTTTCCTGACCATTAACTTAAACAATAACAAAACTATTTAGCATGCACAGCACATAATGTAGGACATCAAGGTAATCAAAATTATCATTAACTGGTGGGATAAATTTGTCCTTTCTCCTTTTAGCCTCCAGCAGCCCTAAAAATATTGTGCAATTTGAAGTCTGTAAAAGGGACAAACATATTGACTAGACTGTGCCTGGTGGAAAGAATTTAAAAGCAAATTTTTTAACTTGTTTTCTATCCAAAATAGTGTCTTCAAATTTTAATTCAAAAATGTTGTGCTTGAGCTTTTTATCTGCTTTAAATTTGTTTTTCTGCTTAAAAATAAGGCGGGGATGTTTTCATAAAAAAATGACAGTGTTGTGATTCAACCAGAAAGGAACGTAATCTGTAAAAATCTGTCTTCAGAAAAACAATTCCTTCCCTTCAGATGGTATGTGGCTTGTTGGTTCCAATGCAGGCATTTTTGTTTTTTGTATAGCTCCATGACAGCCAGGTTACTCATCCCTCTTCTCCCTCCACCTTCTTGATAATGGAATGGTCTGATTGTTTTTAAAGCTTTATTGATGTATAATTGATATATAAAAAGTTGCACATACTCTATGTATACTGTTTAATGATATAAGCATGCACCTATGAAACCATCACCACAACCATGTTGCTGAACATATTTATCACCTCCAAAAATTTCCTTGTGTTCTTTTGAGTGTGTTTCTTGTTTTTGTCATTTGGTTGACTTGGCAGGGGTTGCTGTTGCTATTTGTGATAAGAACACAAATATGAATTAATGTGAATTGAGATTTGTTATTAAATGTAAACTAAAGAACCTTTAAAAGTCTAAGACCACAAAGGAGACTGAACACCCAGCGGATCAAGTGCATGGCCTTCCTGAACAGGAGAGCAAATAACCCAGCAGTGGCAATGCAAGATAGCAACTCCCAGGAAAGGGGTTACATTTTATCCACAGCAGCACTAGAAACAGTTCCTGGGCACATCTTACTTTTTAAGGCTGCTCTTCAGAGGAACAGCCAGGGTCTGTCACCCAGCAGATTAATTCCTGGGAGTCTGGAAATGAAGTGACCATAATCTGCCTAAATCAGGAAAGTGTGTGGCTCACTGTGGGGGGAGCACAGGGAAGTGTGACCTGGAGGGAGAAACCAGGACAGGCTAAGAATTCCTGCTGCCTGTCAGAAATGCATTCTTCAGAGAGTCTGGTGAACTCTAGGGAGATTGTAAGTACAAGCACTTGCTTTCCAGGCTTTCACACATACATTAAGTTCTGTAACAACAGAACCTTTGAGGAATTCATTGGTGATACCCTTTATGTGCTACTGTATATTTATCAGCCAATAAATGAAAGATTAATTCTCCATCCTCCCTCACAGGGTCAGATGAGCTGTTGAGTCCCTGGGCGACTCAAAATTCTGGTAGGATCTGGCATGAGCTTAGAGGATGATTATCAGGGAAACAGGCCTTTGAACCTCTCAGATGTCCAGGAAGTCAGGACTTTCTCAGAAAGGGCAGGGTGCTGGGAAAAGAAAGTAGTCTATTTGTGTTGTTATATCAAAATACCTTAGACTGTTATATCAAAATACCTAAGGCTGCTCTTGAGAGAAGCAAGAGAAATAAACTGTGAGAAATGTATTGCTCACAGTTCTGGAGACTGGGAAGTCCAAGATCAAAGCAACAGCAGATTCAGTGTCTTGTGAGAGTCCATTCCTCCTAGATGGCACCTTCTATGCGTGCTCACATGGTGGAAGGGGCTGGGGAGCTGCTTCAGACTTCTTTTATAAGGGCACTAATCTCATTCGCAAGGGCTCCACCCTCATGACCTGGTCACTTCCCAAAGATCCCGCCTCTTAATACCAACACATTGTGTATTCAATTTCAACATATACACTTTGGGGGAACACAAACATTTAGACCATAGCAGAGAGGGAGGGCCCAATTTTTTCCAGCAGCAGAAAAGACTGCTGAAAAAAGAGCAGATGGGCAAGCACACAGAGAACAGTTCCTTATGGCTACTGATCAAGACGACCTTCATGTTCTCAGCTTGACTACACCCCAGAGGGGCTTCTCCCTACTTCTAAGAACTGTCCTTCCTCTCACCCTGCACTTACATAATCCAGTTGCCCTAACCCCAGCGGTCTCTCCCTGACTTTTCTTAGGGCATTTACTTTAGGCACTTGCCATCGTAAATTCGTTTTCTGCCCCTTTGAGATGTACATTTTTAGAAGGCTTTTGCCAGTTTTGCAACCCAGGACTGTCTTTCTTAAGCACCTTGGAGTCATCCATTTTCAACATAATCATCAAGATTGATGATGCCCTCCTCTCCCAGTCTCTGTGAGAAGGTGATATAGTTTGTATATTTTTCCCTGTCCATATCTCACATTTAATTGTAATCCCCAATTTTGGGAGAGGGAGGTGACTGGATCATAGGGTGGATTTCTCATGAATGGCTTAGCATCATACCCTCAGTGGTGTCCTCACTACAGAGAATGAGTTCTCATGAGATCTGGCTGCTTTGAAGTGTGTAGCACCTCCCTTTCTCTCTTTCTCCAGTTTTCTCCATGTGAGATGCTTGCTCACCCTTTGCCTTCTGCCATAATTAGAAGCTTCCTGAGGCCTCCCGAGAAGCCAAGCAGATGCCAGCGCCATGCTTCCTGTACAGCTTGCGTAACTAAATATGAACCAATTAAACCTCTTTTCTTTATGAATTACTCAGTCTCAGGTATTTCTTTATAGCCATGCAAGAATGACCTAATACATAAGGTGGGAGCCTAGCTTTAGCGAGAGCCCCACTCCAAGTTGTAAGACTACCACTTGTCACAAAGATAGGAGAAAATTAGCTTTTTAAAGATAAAAGCAATTAACAAACACAGATGATCTACGACCCCACCCCCACTCTAGCTGCTAAACTCTCTCCTGTCCTTTATTTCAGGGGAACTAAGCATCTATCCTTTGTTCCTGCTTTCTCCCCTATTTCCAGCAATAGTAAGGGAATAACATCAAGTTTTGTTTGCTCATCCTGTCCAGTAAGGTTTTCCTTTAACAATAAACACATGAGCCATAAGCCCTCTTATGTGACTTATTTGGAGAGAAGAAGGGGAATCCCTAAAGAACAAAGGATAGTAGCATTCTCTGTAACCTTGGCAATTAGTGATTTCTGTTTACTTAGAAGAATAAAGGAAGGTGGCCGTTCTTTCAATTATCATGGAGCAAATTGTAAGCTCTACATATATGTTGTGTCTCTACCTATACATATAGTGAAGACATCAAAAAACAAAAACTAAGAAAGAATTCAACAAAGCAGATGGACAAATGTAAGGTTTTTTTAAAAAAATGTTGCTTTATGTTTTTAAAATTCATTTTCAGTGGTTAATATTCTTTTGAACTTCAGCAAAAGTTGGTATTATAAATATGAATAGACTAGCACAAAGCTTACTACAAATGAAAGCAGACTGAACATGCAATTGAGGTCTTCCATAATACTGTATCAGTATCTACTTTTTCTGTAGTGTGTACATTTATGGGAAATGCATTCCAAAAGCTGACATAGTGGAGTCTGCAGGATGAGGTGTTTAATAGCCGTACTGAAGAAGCATCATGCTGAGTCACTGTGAGGAATTCCATTTTCAGAAACTGAGTCCAAAAGGAGCATAAATGGTCCCTATATTGTTGACAGGCAGAAGAAAGCTCTGAGAAACAACTGCAGAGATAAAAAAAGACAGAGTCAAAGACACAACGTAAGCAAAGGAGAGAACACTCAGATTAGAAAAAGCATCTTTTGGTGTAATAAAGGAATGAGAACATGGAATTAGAAAAACATAGAAAAGAAACAAATGTTTATTAACCTCAGGGAATAAAGATTTGAACTGAAATTTAAACTATTGCCTTAAGATCTGTGACAGGTGATGATGACACCTGGATACAAATGCATCAAAGATTCTAAAGCAGATTCGTGCCAAGAACTGTGTGTGAAGTCCAAAAGAGAACCAGTAGGACCAGAGATAAGAGGAATCCAGAAAAGAAGAACAGAGAACTGGTTCTTTTTGCCTCGGTGGATATTGCCAGGAAGGCACTGGGAAGGAACTAATAAGATGAGTATCCTATGTACATATTCATAAGGTTGCATGTAAAAATATCCTATGGCTGCTCTACAATAAAATTAACCTTTAATCTCTTTTTATGTAGTTAATTTCAACTTATCATTTAGTTGTTCTCTTAAAGACTCTATCAAATGTAGAAGTCAGTGTGGCGATTTCTTAGGGATCTAGAACTAGAAATACCATTTGACCCAGCCATCCCATTACTGGGTATATACCCAAAGGACTATAAATCATGCTGCTATAAAGACACATGCACACGTATGTTTATTGCGGCACTATTCACAATAGCAAAGACTTGGAACCAACCCAAATGTCCAACAACGATAGACTGGATTAAGAAAATGTGGCACATATACACCATGGAATACTGTGCTGCCATTAAAAATGATGAGTCCATGTCCTTTGTAGGGACATGGATGAAACTGGAAACCATCATTCTCAGTAAACTATCGCAAGGACAAAAAACCAAACACCGCATGTTCTCACTCATAGGTGGGAATTGAACAGTGAGAACTCATGGACACAGGAAGGGGAACATCACACTCCGGGGACTGTTGTGGGGTGGGGGGAGGGTGGAGGGACAGCATTAGGAGATATACCTAATGCTAAATGACGAGTTAATGAGTGCAGCACACCAACATGGCACATGGATACATATGTAACAAACCTGCATATTGTGCACATGTACCCTAAAAGTATAATAATAATAACAAAAAAGTAATATTTAAAAAAAGACTGTCAAAAATAAAAAAGAAATAGAAATCTTCATACTCTACAGATAGGAATACTCATTTGTGTAGCCATTTTAAAAGTTAATATAATAGTATTTAGTGAATTAATTATGTCTATAGCCTGGATGTTTACCATAGAAACACTTTCACACAGATGCAATAAGCCATATGTATCAGGAAGGTGATCATAGGCAAGTGAGATCAATACCTACCTACGAATAAAGGATTGTTGACGGCTGATGTGATACCTCAGTTTTTGTCTTTTTAGTTAGATTTTCAACAAGAAATGCACAGCAAAGGAAATGTAGCTGTTTGTTTTTTTAGCATAATTTATCGCAAAATAAAAAGTATTTTATTACAAAAAAGAGTAATTTGTTGCAAAAGAAAAAATATTTTAGAAGTTAAGTGCAGAATAAACAGTATACCCAGAGAGAGAGAGGATTCAGGGCTGGCTGCTCTTAAGGATGAGACAGCACAGACTGGCACAAGGGAGACTCCCTTTATGGGAGTCTTATATGGTTATTCATAAGGAGGTGGGAAGATGTTACTAGAAAGCTAGGTGCATGTGTGCAGTAGTTGTACGTGCTTGTTCATATGTCGCATGTCTCATTAGCATCTTCAATCTCTACCCAGGGGTGTGTTCTTCACTATTAAAATGAGCAAAAGGTCAATTTGAGGACAAGTTAAAATCAAATTGTGCACGCTCTCTAAAGGGGAAAGTCCCTACTGAAGATAGCTTTGCTTGGATGTGCTCAATTACAATGCGAATGCTGTGGTTTATTGTGTTGACTGCACAGTCACCACAGTTGCTGTGTTCCAAGAACATGGACACTTCATTGATTACCTATCCTGCCTTAAGATAAATTGGTAAAATATGATGTATGATGGAATAATATATGGGATGAAAAGACATTTATTTGAGCTTCACAAAACAATGTGGATAAATCTCTCAAACATGGTCAGTGTTTAAATGTATAAACACATACATAATAATAAAATGATATTTGCAGATCGACATATATGTAAAGGGTGTATTGGTAGGATGCACCTAAATAAATATATTAAGAAAGATTAGTGGGATAGGAAAGGAGAGGTGAAATAAAAAATAAAATAAAACCAGAGATAATTCTTTTGCAGACAAATACTAACATAAACTGTAAAGTGGTTTACCTTACATTGAGTAAGAATTTTGAAAACTATTCTGAAAAATCTTGAGCTGCTCTGAGGGCAGTTGACAGTTTCCCTTTGTGGATGAAAGAATTAATACCGGCCCCCCCATACACTCTCCTCAAAAATACTATGTATCCATGTTGATAGAGTTTGGATATGTATCCCTACCAAAATCTCATGTTGAAATGTAATCCCCAATGCTACAGGAGGTGCCTGGTGGGCAGTGATTGAATCACGGGCAAATTTCCCTCTTGGTACTGTGTCCTGATGATAAGTGAGTTCTGATGAGATCTGCTTGTTTAAAAGTGTGTATCTCCTCCCCCACTCTCTTGCTGTTGCTCCTGCTGCACGCATTAAGAAGAGCCTGCTTCCTCTTTGCCTTCCGCCATGACTGTAAGTATCCTGAGTCCTGCCCTGAAGCCAGCCAGGTGGCCTGCATCATGCTTTTTGTACAGTCTATGGAACCATGAGCCAATTCAATCTCTTTTCTTTTCTTTTTCTTTTCTTTCTTTCTCCTTCCTTTCTTCCTTCCTTCCTTCCTTCCTTCCTTTCTCTCTCTCTCTCTCTCTCTCTCTCTCTTTCTTTCTTTCTTTCTTTCTTCTTTTTCTTTTTTTTTTGATGGAGTCTTGCTCTGTTGCCAGGCTGGAGTGTAATGGTGTGATCTACGCCTCCTGGGTTCAAGCAATTCTCCTGACTCAGCCTCCTGAGTAGCTGGGACTACAGGTGCATGCCACCACACCCGGCTAATTTTTGTATTTTTAGTAGAGATGGGGTTTCACCATCTTGTTCAGGATGGCCTTGATCTCTTGACCTCGTGATCCACCTGCCTCAGCCTCCCAAAGTGCTGGGATTGCAGGCGTAAGCCATGGCACCCTGCCTCAATCTCTTTTCTTTATAAATTACCCGGTCTCAGGTATTTCTTCATAGCAATGAGAGAACAGACTGATACATTCTATTTCCTCAACCCTGTCCATATGTCATATTACATGGCAAAGGGAAATTAAGGTTACAGGTGGAAATAAGGCTGAATAATCAGCTGAATTTTAGAGTAAAGAGATTATCCTGGATTATCCCTTAGGTCCAATGTAATCACAAGTGTCTTTAAAAGATAGAAGAGAGGGGTAGAAAGCCAGTGTCAGAGTGATGCAATTTGAGAAAGACTTGACTGGCCATTGCCAGCTTTGAGATGAAGGAGGGCCATAAACCAAGGGGTGCTGCGGACTCTAGGAGCCAAAAAAGGTGAGAAAATATATTCTCCCCAAGAGCCTCCATTAGAATTATACAGTTCTGCCAACATTTTGAGTTTAGCACAGTAAGATTCAATTAAGAGTTCTGACCTCCATAGTTATACATTTGTGTTTTTTAAGCCACTAAATTTATGATGATTTGATACAGCAGCAAAAGAAACTGGTACATCTGTTTTTGTAAATGTGTGTGTGTGTGTGTGTGTGTGTGTGTGTGTGCGCACGCGCGCGCACCTCAACAACACTTGCAAAATTGAAATCGTCAATGCAATTATTGGAGTTTATCTTAAAAGATGAATACACACATTTCCAAACTGACATGCTATAATTTGCATTGTTCCCAATCCCCAGTAAACTGAAAAATACTCTTGGTACATCCAAAGTGATATGAAAATGTCCAACCATAAAGACAACTCTATAAGTTATATTTTATCTTATTTTATTTTTTGAGACAGGGTCTCACTACCTCTTCCAGGTTGGATCATGCCTGGCTAATTTTTACTATTATTTTTTGTAGGGATGAGGGTCTCACTATGTTGCTCAGGCTGGTCTTGAACTCCTGGGCTCAAGTGATCGTCCTACCTTGGCTTCCCAAAGTGCTGGGATGGCAGTCATAAGCCACCATGCCAAGGCCAATAAGTAGTATTTTAAACAGACCATATGATATTCCATACCACATACTTACCATAAACTAAATGTAAATTTCTATAAAAATGTGAAAAGTACCCAATGCATAATTTCAAAATGAAACCATTTTAACTAACTGAATTTATTAAGGAGAAATTAATTATAGTAAGAAGAAAGGTGTGTGACATTTTGAAGACCTCTAAAACGCCCTTTGTTGGCCTATCATAACATAGATTTTTACATTTGTTGATGAGAATGAGTGACTAGAAGTGACTTTAAATGACAGTCTAGTTATTTCTAAAGAAGCAGATGAAAAATGTATGCTCCATTGGTACGCATCTGATTAAGATAAAGCCCTTTGAAATAGTAATAGACTAAAAAGCCAAGCATGCTATGTTTTCATATCTTTTCATGCCATACTTATTGAGAACCCTTAGGCCTGCCATTAAATATCTAAAACTAAATATCTCAAAAATTAAATCTAAAATTAAATATCTCAAAACTATTCTGAGCAGCAGGATGCATCAGACACTTGTTTATTACTGAAGAGAGCACAGTTGAAATAATTCTGGAATGGCAGCAGTCACCAATGTCAAACTTGAGCTCTGGTTAAAGTCCTTTGCCTATCTTTAAACGAATCTTTTAGCATCTTTCTTTTTTATTGTCTTAAACATTAACAAAGAAGAAAGGAGATGATACTGCTTGAGCCCAAGGACCAGGACTACCTGCTGGAAATCTACTGGATGGAATCCAGAGCTGTAAGGAAATTCCACAGAAAACAGAAAAAGGAGGAAAATTCAGGCTTCTCTTCTTTGACCCTCATATCTTCTTAAAATGCATCTCATTGGCTGGATATACCTAGAAATCAGAGGACAAAGAAGCCTGGGAAATACATGTCTTTAAGACACAGATGAGAGCAGGGGAATGGTAGAGAATTAATTTGAGAGGAAACAGAAAGGTGATTGACATGCCAAGCTGTGTCACAAAATACATGAGAAGGGATCCTGTCACTTCTCCCTCCATGTAGGGATGGCAGCATGTGACATAGGTAAAGCAATGTTTACACCTCATTTTATTTCCACTGGCTATGAACACATCCACAAAGACTCACTGGTGTAGATGGGGTAGTAATTGCACAATTAATCATTTGGATTTGCTTGTGTAGATACAATATTTTACCTAAACAATACGACTAGATTTGAGTCATATCTTTTAGTCACTTTTCACACACAGTGATGAAAACCCCCACTACATGCTAACTCATCTTGTGTATTGGGCGAAGAACACTGCTGTTTATTATTAGATTTTTGCCTTGTTTTCATAAATTATTAATAATTCATAGACATATTTTCAGTCAATTTTAAAGGGCAAATCTGTAAGTCAAAGAGTGTGGGATGGAGGGAGCTTATTGCTTATAATCCAATCACATCTTTTCGCATAGTGATACAAAGAGTTCAACTTTGGGTAATTCCGAATTATTTCTAAAACCAAGACTCTAAAATAACAAAATACCAGAGGCACTACTTAAATTGGTGAAATTATTGTTTATACGTAAATTGTTTCAGTATTCATTACGAAGCTAACAAGGATGGATTTTAGACATAGCATGAATAAGAGAATTTCAGGAACAAAAAATAAGACAGAGAACATTTTTCTTTTTTAGGTGGAAGATTCAAATGGAAAGTGATGAATAATGTTGAGTGTCTCTGCCCAGGGCACTTGTTAACTTTCTTCCTGATAATTGGATTCTCATTGTCTTATTGCCACTGTGAACCATCATGGACTCTATGAACATCTCATACTTTCAATCGTGTCTATAGTAGCGAGATTATTGGTCCTGCAAATAAATGCTTAATCTCTAAAAATTGTGACTATGTTATGTTACATAACGAAGGATATTTTGAAGGTGTAATCAGTGTTACAGACCTTAAAATAAGGAGATCAGTCTGGGCGTGGTGGCTCATGCCTGTAATCCCAGCACTTTGGGAGGCCAAGGCAGGCAGATCACTTGAGTTCAGGAGTTCGAGACCAGCCTGGTCAACATGGTGAAACCCCGTCTCTATTAAAAACACAAAAATTACCCGGGGGTGGTGGCAGGCACCTGTAATCCTAGCTACTCAGGAGGCTGAGTTAGGAGAATCGCTGGAACCTGGGAGGTGGAGGTTGCAGTGAGCCAAGATCGTGCTATTACACTCCATTCCCAGTGACAAGAGCGAAACTCCATCTCAAAACACAACACAACAAAACAAAAAACCAAAACACAAAAATAAGGAGATCATTCTGGATTATACGGATGGAACCACTAAATCCCATGTGCCCTTAAAAGCAGAGAACTTCCTCTGGCTGGGGTCAGAGAGATACAGCAGGAAAAATTAGAGGTTGGACGCATCAGAAGGATTGGATGTAATACATTGGTATGGCTCTTAGATGTAGGGATCCACATACAAAGGTTAGGTAGAGACCTGGAGCTCATGGCACATTTGAGAAGGAAAGTGACAGCCTGTAGGAGCAAAACTGTACTCTGGTTGACAACTCTCGAGAAAACAAAAACCTCAGCCCTACAACTACAAGAACATAAGTTGATCAACAACTTGAATGAGCTTGGAAGTCAATTCCCCAGAGCTTCCACTAAGAAACACATTCCACATTCCAGCTGCATCTTCTGCCATCCTGTGTTTTGTTCTTTTTCCCAAGCGCTGCAGGCCCTATCATCCTCTCACATCATTATACACAAAGCACTTGCTAGGACACCCCACTTCCCACCCTGAGGAAGGCCCTCTCATCTTTAAGACATCCTCATGGATTTTACTTTCACTGTCTTTAAGGTTCTCTCATATTGCTTTAATCACATTCCTGTTTAGTTGTCCAATCAATATTAGCACCTATGTTGTATCCAATGGTCAACTAAGTGTATATTAGTGAATATCACAGATACTGTGCAGGTTTTCTATGAAGAAGTTGGAGGATAAAGAATAAGGAGATGAAGAAATAGAGAGACTCCAATAGGCTTATGGCATTTTCTAGTCAAATATAATGTATTTCTTTACATGCATATCTCTCCAACAAGCTATTGAGCTCATGGAAAGCAAACAATATGTTATGTGTCATTTGATGAAGGAAATTATCCTCAACATATCCTCAACATCCTCACATATCCTGTGTTGGCTGTGGCTGACACAGGAATTATGGATGGCTTCATGGACCAGACCAATTCAGACAAGAGTTGGAAAACTAAGGAATCAGAAGCCCAGGAAAAAAAAAAAAAGCCACCTTTCCTGAGAAACAAGTTATACAGCTGAATACATAGCCAAGTGTATTAACTGACAAGCTATCCATTTTAACAAGGAAGTCATATCTCAAAGGGATGCTTGCTGACATTAGGATAGAGCACCAATGGGAGAAACAGAAAGGATTAAAGGAAAATTAAAAGTTCAAAAAGGGAAAATGAATATACATTTATTTCATTTAGTACTCTTGGAGAAAACTCATAGTTGTGTATATTTAGGTTTGCCCCCAAACATGCTTGCGACAGTGGCAAACAATAACGGGCTTAGATCAATACATTTAGCAGGATTCGCTTGTAGTAAGCCTGTTGCTTGATGATATTTTGCCTGTAAACCTGTTTCTATGAACACTTCGTGTTTGGCAGAAACTATTTAATGTAAGTTTTTTGTTACAGTTTCCTTTTACTTTTCCTCTATCATTACCCTCTAGTTGTGTGTAAAAAGATTAACGGGCTGGGCACAGTAGCTCACACCTGTAATCCCAGCACTTTGGGAGGCCGAGGTGGGTGGATTACCTGAGGTCAGGAGTTCGAGACCAGCCTGACCAACATGGAGAAATCCTGTCTCTACTAAAAATACAAAATTAGCTGGGCGTGGTGGCTTATGCCTGTAATCTCAGCTACTCGGGAGGCTGAGGCAGGAGAATCGCTTGAACTGGGGAGGCTGAGGTTGCAGTGAGCCGAGATCACGCCATTGCACTCCAGCCTGGGCAACAAAGCAAAACTCCATCTCAAGCCAAAAAAAAAAAAAAAAAAAAAAAAGATTAATGATTATTCTCTTTGGATATACTTATATTTTCTGCATTTTCAATGCCACTATAAATGTTCAAAAATGAGGAGATATAAAATCTCTTGAAAAATTTATTTGAAACAGTTAAATTCTCACTAGAGTTCAAATATACTCTCTCCACTTTTTCAATGATTCATTTCTTAACTCAGTTTAATCTTAGCTTTTTAAAGCCTTTCCCTAACATTGCCAATTATTTCCATGTTTTAGCTCCAGTTGGAATTTATCAGTCCTCATTTTCATTTTCTTCTTCATACTGTTCAACACTTCCTTCCACTGGCTTCTGAGATATTAATCTCTCCCCATTTCATTCCAACCCCTTTAACTGTTAGTTTTCTTGTTGAAGCTTCCTCTCGTATCTTATTTTCAAATATATGTTTTTCCCTGGGCTCAGTTCTAGCTGCATCTCTCAATTCCTCCCGCATTCTATCTTGAGAATTGAGACCCTCTTTGGTGATAGTATTTAAATAAAACAGTAGATTACCTGTGTCAAGAAGACTTCGTTGTTTGCCCAGAAAAAAAAGAGATGGTTTATAAAATGTCCACAGGTCAATTTATTGGAGACTGTACTGTTCACCTGTACAAACAACTTGCTTATCAACCACAGTATACTTATTGAGAATCACTTCAAAGTCCTTACTTCTCTGTGCCCAGCAGTCTTAAATTATTATATCACAAAGTTGACTCATTCCTGATCAGTTCCTCTGCTTTAAAAGATCTGTCTTAAGCCACTGGAGCTCAGCCCAGAAACTGCTATAAAAAATATTGCAGCAATTCTGGCTTCCCTTTCTGAGACACTGTTAAGCATCCATCAAGGTGGTGTTGTCTCTTCCCGCAATAAATTGTAGCTTTGCTTCATTAACAGGCTACCTGTTATCTTTTAAGCAATTCACCACTAACTAGATGAATCTCCAGGCTCATGATTTAGGCTGCTGTCAATTTGTTGGTTTTCATATATTATATATGTTCGTTTCTCTATGTCCAAGTTACATCTCTAGTCTGCCCTCTTCTTTCCATTTCCACCAAGACCACCTTCAAACAAACCACCATCACCTCTCATCTAAATCACTACACAATCTATTGTCCCTAATACATCCATTCAGTCTTTTAAACTTTGAAAAAAATTGTATTTTTATTTTTATTTGAGACAGGGTCTTGCTTTGTCACTCAGCCTGGCATGCAGTGGCACAATCATGGCTCACTGCAGACTCGACTTTCTGGGGTCCAGGTAATCCTCCCACCTCAGCCTCTTGAAGAGCTAGGACTACAGGCGCATGCCACCACACTCGGCTATTTTTTTTTTCTTTTAGTTACTTATAGAGACAGAGTCTCCCTATGTTGCCCAGGCTCATCTCAAATATCTGAGCTTAAGCGATCCTCCTGCCTTGGCCTCCCAAAGTGCTAGGATGAAGATCTTAATCTTGATTGATGATTAAGTTAATAATGATTCCTAAGAGTAAGAAATATTTATCTCTAGTTCAGCAACTCAGTTTCTAGTGCAGTATTTTTTAAAATTAATTAAATGTAAGTAACATGTTTTTAAAATTTAGCTTGTATAATCACACTTTAAATAGTGTTTTATCTATACACATAAATATATCTATTCTATCATGTATGGATCTATGCATAGAGGTTTAATGAGTATTCACTAAAGCTTAATGATGGGTTTTTTGTCCAGTGTGGGAAGTTTTTAGGATTATTTAGTATTTTTTGTATGTCTACTTCTTCATCATAATCTTCTATATTTTTTGAGGTAAAGTTTGTTACTCTGAAAATTAGTATACACTCACATGAAACAATTTACCTTTTGTATTCAGTTCATATTTTTAGGTAGCCTTTTTTTGGCATTCCACAAATTGTCTCTATCTTATTTTAAAATTGATTCTCCTTTGCTCCTGGAGAACTCTTTCTCAAAACCATTTCTCCTCCCCTTTCAGCCTGGATTGTTCCTTTCTGTAGTCTGTGCACTTAACTTTCACCATCTCACCATCCTGAGAGTCTTCCTCACTGATCCCCAGGGCTGGATGCATGGTTTGTCTGATCTCATTTCTTCTTTTTACCTGGTATATCATATTTTTCAGCAAGCACTTTCCTTGTAAAATGGAAAAACATTTTTCTATGCCCTTGCGGATCAGACAATGTGTCATTATAGATGCTTATTTTAGCTGGATATTAACTTTTGATTAGAAATTATTTTCTTCAAGAATTTTAAAAGGAACTACTCAATAGTTTTCTAGCATCCAATGTTGTAGGCAAAAAGTGTGAAGACAGTGTTTTTCTCATTTATTTGTAAATGACATGTGTCCCTACCCCAAATCTCAGAAACGTTTAGTATCATTGACTTTACCCTTTGGTATGATAGCAAGTTAAAATCGTATATCTAGTTAATATCCCATTGTAAGTTTTATGATTCCAAAATATTTTTTAAACATCAAGAACAAGATAACTCTACAGAAGATTTATTTTCTTGAATAGATAAGCTACTAAATAATGAATCAAACAAGAAACACTGTATCTCCTTCCTCTGGCAGATGAAAGTGCATTGAAGATGAAGGGCTGTCAGTTTAAGCACTGGATACCAACATGGTTTGAGCCAGTACTGGCCTTAACCCCGCTAATGCTGATGCATTTCATCTAAGGTGTTCCTGGCATTTGGAAGAGTGAGGAATGTCTTTGGACTGAGATAGATAACGATGACTAAAGATCTACGCTCAAACTATCCAAAAATTATAACCTGAGCCACATAGGTAATTTTAAATGTTCTAGTGGGGACATTAAATAAGGTAAAAAAAGACAGGTAAAATTAATTTTAATTAATTTTTTTAAACAAATATATCCAAAATATTATTACTTCAACATTTATGAAAACAAAATTATAGGTGAGATGTTAACATTGTTTTGGTTTTTGTACTAAGTATGCAAAATTCAGAGTGTATTTTATACCTACAGCTCGTCTTGTTTTGCCCTAGACACATTTCAAGTGCTTGATAGACACATGTGTTGGTCAGTGCAGATCTAAATAAAGAAATCAATTGTAAATGTCTTGACTATAATCTCTCTGCATTATTTATGGAATAATATATAGATAGAAAGATATTGTTTCCTCTGAAGTTTTACTTTGTAGTAAAAATAATAAGGAAGAAGGGAGGAGGAAGAAGAGTAAGGTTGGAGGGAGGAGGAGGGGGAGAAGCTTTGCTGTCATTCCCTGCACATCCTGGCTTATGTCTGGTTCCCAACCTTAGTGTTTTTTCTTACAAATTTTGCCACTGGGAGCCTTTGTTTAACGCCATTGGCTAGAACACAGAACCTGGTCGATAACCAATTAACAATTTTATTGAATTCACTTATTTATGTATGATTAATTTATTTATTGCTAAGAAGCTGGACATGCAGTCCATGAGTGTTTGACTGTATTTTGGCTTTGGGTAAGAGAATATCAAGTTAGGATTAGCTCTAGTGTGCTCTTTCATCAAGTTCAGTTTTTATTTAAAAGGCACCTAAAGTGAACCTAGATACTAAAGCTTATTTTTAAAAGTAAATATCTTGGAACCTCCATAGAGCAATGGTTCTCAAGCTGTGGTCCCGATCAGCATCTCAGGCTATCTTGTTGGAAATGTACGTTCTCAGCTGGGTGTGGCGGCTCACAGCTGTAATCTCAGCACTTTGGGAGGCCGAGGCGGGCAGATCACCTGAGGTGGGGAGTTCGAGACCAGCCTGACCAACATGGAGAAATCCCCCCCGTCTCTACTAAAACTATAAAAAATTAGCCAGGCGTGGTGGCACATGCTTGCAATCCCAGCTACTCAGGAGGCTGAGGCAGGAGAATCGCCTGAACCCTGGAGGCAGAGATTGTGGTGAGCCAAGATTGAGCTATTGCACTCCAGCCTGGGCAACAAGAGTGAAACTCCATCTAAAAAAAGAAAAAACAACAATAACAACAAAAGAAACGTACATTCTCAGGTTCCACTCCAGACCTTCTGAACCAGGAACTCAGAGGCGAGGGGCAGCATCTGTGGTTGAAGCAGCTCTTCAGGTACACTAATGTTTGAAAGCCACAGTTGCAGAGCTCAGGGCAAATGCACTTTATTATTATTTTATTTTATTTCATAGCTTATGTTTGAAAACAGTAGTTATTAATTGTGGTTGCTTAAAGGATTTCAATGCACAATATGTGACAGATTTCCTTTGGTCTCAGAATTAGTGAAAGCTTTGCTCTTGACAAAAACTAGTACTTTTTTTTTCCATAATGAGAAATTTTCATAGTGACTTGCAGTTTCACTTTGGCTACTGATAACTTCAGAACTAAATATGAGGCTTATTAAATAACAGCCCCTCATAGAATAGAAGGATAAATAAATTAATCTCAACATTAGGTAAATAGTTCCTCTATGCAGGTAATAAAAGTTGAAGAAAATGTACAACCTATCCAAAAAATATTCCGCATTATACCCAAACTCATCAAATTCTGAAGTTTAATCACTTCATTAAGGTTTAAATATTGGCCCCATGAAGAGCACAGAACAATGATCTTTTGAATTAACTTGATTTGAAATACTAGAAACCAAAAGATGCCCCATGTTTCCTTCCCATGTCCCTGACCTTGTTTAGTCACATGGCAATGGAGGTTATAATTTATAGTGTGCTTATCAAAATGCATCATTTTAATGGGTGAAACAGAATTGGCATCTGTTATTTTTAAAAACATGACTACAAGAGAGTCAAGCATAACAGGGAACACATTAGCCAAAGCTCTACAAGCTTCACATAGTTTCATTCAAGGCCATCAAAAAGGCTAGATAAAGATGAAAGTACAGAAATAGGGAAGAGATTAAAGAAATGTTCCCTTGAATGCTCTATTTATCCAGTTTTCCTAAGGCAAAATTCCATATTAACATTTGGGTGCCAGGGAAATACATTTAATTGCAGGGGACGGGGTGGGGGATATTTAAATGGCTGTCTTCTTATTGTGAATATTATTTTGAAACAGTGGCACAGTCAAACATGACTGAAATTCACAGCAAATGTGGCTTAGAGAGTTTCTTTTACTCAGCTAATGAAAGACCACCAGAATAGGGAATGTTTTTTATTATAAGGGCTACTTAAATGGTACAGTGGTCTCTAGGCAGCTGCTAATCTTGGGTTCATTCTCCACACCACTACAGCAGAATTAAGAGTTGAGGAATTCTATGGAAAATGTAGGGTAGAGGGAATATGGAAGACAGGAATGAATCAGTGGAAGTTGATAAACATTTTACATTTTCTCCAACAGGCAACAAAGAACAACATAAATAAACAACAACATCTGTAAATGCCATTTTACACATTGTCCTTTAGAATCAAATGTTAATGCTGTGTATTATCACTTATTTCCTGAATTTTTCAAAGTCTTCCTTCAGTGCAGTTTCGATAAAGTGCTTATACCTGTGTTTTCCTCTGCTGCTGATCAAAGACCTGCCAAGAGAAATTTTGTTCTACCTCTGGCCCTTCTTCCAGGTACTGATTATCCATTTAGTTCTGTGACTGAGACATTATATTCTTGCACCCAGGATTATACTCTGGCCCCACGGATATGATTACCTGAGCTTCAGGAAATGGTGAAATGCTTGGAAACATTGTGGAAAATGCTTGGAAATATTCTGTGTAACCTACTTGGCATAGCCAAGAGGGGTGCTCTGATAATGCATATAAATAAACAATAGCTAATTTAATTATGTGTGGAATTGGGAGATAAATTAGTACCAAGTATCTCTTTCATCTTAACCACAAAAGAAAGATTGAAAAAAAATCTGCTAAATCCAGTCCACAGAATCAGCAATTTTTTTCTGGAAGCGTATTAGTTCATTCTCACACTGCTATGAAGAAATATCCGAGACTGGGTAATTTATAAAGAAAAAGGTTTAACTGACTCCCAGTTCAGATGGGTAGGGAGGCTTGAGAAACTTACAATTATGGTGGAAGGTACCTCTTCATAGGGAGGCAGGAGAGAGAATGAGTGCCAGCAGGAGAAATGCCAAATGATTATAAAACCGTCAGATTTTGTGAGAATTCACTCACTATCATGAGAACAGCATGGGGGAAACTACCCCCATGATTCAGTTACCCCTCACCGTGTACTTCCCATGACATGTGGGGATTATGTGGATTACAATTCAAGATGACATTTGGGTGGGGACACAGCCAAACCGTATCAGGAGGATTGGGAATGCTAAACCTATGCATTTGATGAGTAGTTTTCAAAACATTGGCATGAAATAGGAATTACTTTTCCTAAAGAAAAGTATTTCATTCCCTTCCTTTTCAGAGTGAAATGTGTCTTTATTCATGAGTACAATAAACTACCTGGAGTCATGACATGTACTTATGGGATTTATATAGAGCAATACATTTGAGCATCTGAAATAGAGCTCCAAACTACATCTTCTTAGGAAAAATTGTTTTGCTTACATATTCCTGTGATCTTTTATTTCTATGTTGCTTTTCTGTCTGCTATCACCCCTCTCTCCCTTATCCCAATCCCCTCACATATCACAAAACTGCCAACTATCAAGATTGTGTTGCCTGCTTTTTTTTTTTTAAAGAAGGTTTCTATCTTCAGTATCTTTATGTCTTCGGTCCACTTTATTTAATCTTTTATTCATTTTTCCAGTTCGAGCTCATAAGCAGCTACATTACAAGTCTTAGATATCATCAACATACTATGTCAGTTATTTATAAGGAACTGCTATGTCTCAAAAACCTCATCTGTTTCATTCAAAACAGTTAATATCTGCCATTTCTGTCCTATTTCCTCAATCTGCCTAGTTCTCTGGCTCACCTCCTGGGTATGACCTCTCATTCCAAAACTCCCTCCCATCTCTGATTTTCCTGATTTGTAATGAAAGCATATGCTCAAACACTCAAACACTCAAACACCTGTTGGTTATAAGAAGCCAGTCACTGGGAGGCCGAGGTGGGCAGATCACAAGGTCAGGAGATCCAGACCTTCCTGACTAACATGGTGAAACCCTGTCTTTACTAAAAACACAAAAAATTAGCAGGGCGTGGTGGGGGGCGCCTGTAGTCCTGGCTACTCGGGAGGCTGAGGCAGGAGAATGGTGTGAATCTGGGAGGTGGAGCTTGCAGTGAGCCAAGATCACGCCACTGCACTCCAGCCTGGACGACAGAGCAAGACTCTGTCTCAAAAAAAAAAAAAAAAAAAAAAAAGAAACCAGTCAATTTACCAGACAATCAACATGCATTTAAAAGTAGAAAATTTACTTTTGTCAGTGTAAAATAAAAGAAAAACATATTTTTTCAATGATATTACCTATAAACTTAAGGAGTTTGGTAAAAATATGCACTTCAGTCTTAGTATATCTCAGGGTTTTGTAAAACAAGGTTAAAAATCTCAACACCTCTAAAAGTGAAGATAGATTTTTCATAAATAACACTAGTTGCTTAAATTTCTGCCGTTTTTATAGCCTTTGTGGTACCTCTACATACTTCATTGCACATAGTTCCCACAAGAAGCCTATGAGATAAATGTTATTTTGACCATACAAAAGTAGAACGTGAGATTCCTGGAGCCAATTGGCTCACACAGTTTTCTCACAGCTAGTCGTTCCCCACCCAATATAGTGGCTATAAAAAATAGGAAGGAGGGCAAGCATTTTGTTCTTACAGGGTCCCACTTAATTGGTACACAAATGGTCATGTTGCTGATAAACACCTCGATGTCTGGAATGACAACTTATTCACCTTCCTGCACGTAGCAGTACCAAGGTGTTTGGTGGACTTATGCTTAATTTAGTAATATATTAGAATTTCAAAAATAACTCAAAACATAAAGTAAAATGAGAAAAACTCTTTCAAAAATCATCCTTTGGGTTTTACTTTTCTTCAACCACACAATAATTATTCTCAAGATTTAAGAAATGTGTTTTGATAATATGTAATATACTTTTTAAAATAACCCTACTGTGGTTGCTAATCTTTTTGATAAAAGATTTCACTCTCGTAAACATGAAAACTTTACTGAAAGCCAAGACTTACTAGGATTTTTGACAAAGGTGGATAATAACATTTAGGGTTAAAAACTAAGAAAGTTTATACAGTAGTAAAATGGTTCTTCTTGCATGACTTATTCATATGTTCTAAGGCAATTTTCCAGGAAAATTATTAAAATGTTCCGAGCCATAGCTGCATGGCCATTTAGTTAAGTTTCCAAAATCTTATTGTTTAAATGAAGTCTCTTGACATTATTCCTTGAATGCAATCTGAAAATATAGAAAATGTATTCATGACTTTTGAATTGGAACTTTTGTCCTCAACTGGAATTTCTTGTAAGAAAATAAAAATAATGCACACAAAGTTTAATGTACAAGAATGTCAATCACAGCATACTTTGGAAAGTCTAAAATCAATGATACAACTTAAATGTCTCTGTGGAGTATAATGAAATAAGTTGTAAGGAGTAAGAAATAAAGTTACAAGGTGAACTAAGCATATTATGCTTCTTAATATAATCTTTTTATTAAAATTGAAATTATTTATAACATTAAATAAAATCAGAATGTAAATGTATTTATTTAGCTCTTAATATCATAATTACTGGATGAGTGATAACACATCAAAATAATATCAACTGAGTTTTAATATCATGGATAATTTAAACTTTGTTATTTTGAAAACTACAATCACCTGCATCAACACAACATAGCCATTAACACTAAGAGCCAGGACCACCTAGATCAACATGACTTTGTTATTTATTCCAAGAAACCATTACTAAGGAAATTTATGGCTGTACACCAAAAATGACTTCAGTGTTTCCTTCAGAAAAAAAATCTCTGGGAAGCTGTTTCTCTGAGACAATAGTTTGCTTACCTGGGCAAATACATCATTTACCAAAGCACAGTTTAGTTTCTAAGATTCTCTTCAGGACCCTCTCCTCACTAAGTCTATCAATCCTAATATATTACATTTCAAACTTTAACCAGTCTAGTTTCCCTTCTTGAAAGTACATGTTCTAATGCTCAGAAGCTCAGATATCAAAGTCCTTTAAGTACCCTTCTGACTTTCCCCTTCTGTGACACAGCTAAGCATTCAATCCATTGTAAGAAATAGCTTTGCTTTATTAACAGATTGTTAAGACTTTAGAAAATAAACAACTGGCATTATTCATCACATTTTATGTTAAAGATATATTGTTTTTATTAGGCAAGGTTTTAGTTTTCTGGGCCAGATATATCCAGTGAAGAATAATAATCGACTTATAAAAATAATGAGTCAAGCTATGTGAACCTTATAATACCCAATGAAAGTATTCATCATTCTCAGCATTTCCATATATTAAGTCATTTAATTCTCACTACTGCCCCGTGAGATTAGTAGGGTTATTACTGTTTTGTGCCTAGTGTCACAGGACTGCCCCTTAGCAGAGCAGGGATCAGAGCCCGGGCTGTCAGGCCCCTTAACTGGCCATGGTCACCAATATGTCATGCTACTTCTCATACAGAGACATTAATGTTTTTCTGCAAAGAATCAAGGCAAAGAAGATTGAGAAGGGTTCAAAGGATTGAGAGCCTTGGATTCAAGGACTCTACTTATGTTTAAAATATCCATAAAGAGGGGTGGAGCCAAGATGGCCAAATAGGAACAGCTCCAGTCTCCAGCTCCCAGCCTCAGCGACACAGAAGACGGGTGATTTCTGCATTTCTGCTTGAGGTACCAGTTTCATCTCACTAGGGAGTGCCAAACAGTGGGTGCAGGACAGTCGGTGAAGCGCACTGTGCGCGAGCCGAAGCAGGGCGAGGCATTGCCTCACTCGGGAAGTGCAAGGGGTTAGGGAGTTCCCTTTCCTAGTCAAAGAAAGGGGTAACAGACGGCACCTGGAATATCGGGTAAGTCCCACCCTTTCCAACAGGCCTGGAAAACGGCACACTAGGAGATTGTGTCCCGCACCTGGCTCGGAGGGTCCTATGCCCACGGAGTCTCACTGATTGCTAGCACTGCAGTCTGAGATCAAGCTGCAAGGCGGCAGCAAGGCTGGGGGAGGCGCGCCTGCCATTGCCCAGGCTTGCTTAAGTAAACAAAGCAACAAGGAAGCTCGAACTGGGTGGAGCCCACCACAGCTCAAGGAGGCCTGCCTGCGTCTGTAGGCTCCACCTCTGGGGGCAGGGCACAGACAAACAAAAAGTCAGCAGGAACCTCCTCAGAATAAAATGTCCCTGTCTGACTGACAGCTTTGAAGAGAGTAGTGGTTCTCCCAGCACGCAGCTGGAGATCTGAGAACGGACAGACTGCCTCCTAAAGTGGGTCCCTCACCCCTGAGCAGCCTAACTGGGAGGCACCCCCCCAGTAGGGACAGACTGACACCTCACTCGGCCGGGTACTCCTCTGAGACAAAACTTCCAGAGGAACTATCAGACAGCTGAATTTGTGGTCTCACGAAAATCCGCTGTTCTGCAGCCACCGCTGCTGACACCCAGCCAAACAGGGTCTGGAGTGGACCTCTAGTAAACTCCAACAGACCTGCAGCTGAGGGTCCTGTCTGGTAGAAAGAAAACTAACAAACAGAAAGGACATCCACACCAAAAACCCATCTGTACATCACCATCATCAAAGACCAAAAGTAGATAAAACCACAAAGATGGGGAAAAAACAGAGCAGAAAAACTGGAAACTCTAAAAAGCAGAGCACCTCTCCTCCTCCAAAGGAACGCAGTTCCTCACCAGCAATGGAACAAAGCTGGATGGAGGATGACTTTGACGAGTTGAGAGAAGAAGGCTTCAGACGATCAAACTACTCTGAGCTACGGAAGGAAATTCAAAACAATAGCAAAGAAGTTAAAAACTTTGAAAAAAAATTAGAAGAATGGATAACTAGAATAACCAATGGAGAGAAGGCCTTAAAGGAGCTGATGGAGCTGAAAGCCAAGTTTCGAGAACTACATGAAGAATACAGAAGCCTCAGTAGCAGATGTGATCAACTGGAAGAAAGGGTATCGCTGATGGAAGATGAAATGAATGAAATGAAGCGAGAAGGGAAGTTTAGAGAAAAAAGAATAAAAAGAAATGAACAAAGCCTCTAAGAAATTTGGGACTATGTGAAAAGACCAAACCTATGTCTGATTGGTGTACCTGAAAATGACGGGGAGAATGGAACCAAGTTGGAAAACACTCTGCAAGATATTATCCAGGAGAACTTCCCCAATCTAGCAAGGCAGGCCAACATTCAGATTCAGGAAATACAGAGAATGCCACAAAGATACTCCTCGAGAAGAGCAACTCCAAGACACATAATTGTCAGATTCACCAAAGTTGAAATGAAGGAAAAAATGTTAAGGGCGGCCAGAGAGAAAGGTCGGGTTACCCACAAAGGGAAGCCCATCAGACTAACAGCTGATCTCTCGGCAGAAACTCTACAAGCCAGAAGAGAGTGGGGGCCGATATTCAACATTCTTAAAGAAAAGAATTTTCAACCCAGAATTTCATATCCAGCCAAACTAAGCTTCATAAGTGAAGGAGAAATAAAATACTTTACAGACAAGCAAACGCTGAGTGATTTTGTCACCACCAGGCCTGCCCTAAAAGAGCTCCTGAAGGAAGCACTAAACATGGAAAGGAACAACCGGTACCAGCCACTGCAAAAACATGCCAAATTGTAAAGACCATCGAGGCTAGGAAGAAACTGCATCAACTAACGAGCAAAATAACCAACTAACATCATAATGACAGGATCAGATTCACACATAACAATATTAACTTTAAATGTCAGTGGGCTAAATGCTCCAATTAAAAGACACAGACTGGCAAACTGGATAAGGAGTCAGGACCCATTAGTGTGCTGTATTCAGGAAACCCATCTCACGTGCAGAGACACACATAGACTCAAAATAAAGGGATGGAGGAAGCTCTATCAAGCAACTGGAAAACAAAAAAAGACAGGGGTTGCAATCCTAGTCTCTGATAAAATAGACTTTAAACCAAAAAGATGAAAAGAGACAAAGAAGGCCATTACATAATGGTAAAGGGATCAATTCAACAAGAAGAGCTAACTATCCTAAATATATATTCACCCAACACAGGAGCACACAGATTCATAAAGCAAGTCCTGAGTGACCTACAAAGGGACTTAAACTCCCACACAATAATAACGGGAGATTTTAACACCCCACTGTCAACATTAGACAGATCAACGAGACAGAAAGTTAACAAGGATATCCAGGAATTGAACTCAGCTCTACACAAAGTGGACCTAATAGACATCTACAGAACTCTCCACCCCAAATCAACAGAATATACATTTTTTTCAGCACCACACCACACCTATTCCAAAATTGACCACATAGTTGGAAGTAAAGCTCTCCTCAGCAAATGTAAAAGAACAGAAATTATAACAAACTGTCTCTCAGACCACAGTGCAATCAAACTAGAACTCAGGATTAAGAAACTCACACAAAACTGCTCAAGTACATGGAAACTGAACAACCTGCTCCTGAATGACTATTGGGTACATAATGAAATGAAGGCAGAAATAAAGATGTTCTTTGAAACCAACAAGAACAAAGACACAACATACCAGAATCTCTGGGACACGTTCAAAGCAGTGTGTAGAGGGAAACTTATAGCACTAAATGCCCACAAGAGAAATCAGGAAAGATCCAAAATTGACACCCTAACATCACAATTAAAAGAACTAGAAAACCAAGAGCAAACACATTCAAAAGCTAGCAGAAGGCTAGAAATAACTAAAATCAGAGCAGAACTGAAGGAAATAGAGATACAAAAAACCCTTCAAAAAATTAATGAATCCAGGAGCTGGTTTTTCGAAAAGATCAACAAAATTGATAGACCACTAGCAAGACTAATAAAGAAGAAAAGAGAGAAGAATCAAATAGACGCAATAAAAAATGATAAAGGGGATATCACCACCGATCCCACAGAAATACAATCTACCATCAGAGAATACTACAAACACCTCTATGCAAATAAACTAGAAAATCTAGAAGAAATGGATAAATTCCTCGACAAATACACCCTCCCAAGACTAAATCAGGAAGAAGTTGAATCTCTGAATAGACCAATAACAGGTTCTGAAATTGTGGCAATAATCAATAGCTTACCAACCAAAAAGAGTCCAGGACCTGATGGATTCACAGCTGAATTCTACCAGAGGTACAAGGAGGAACTGGTACCATTCCTTCTGAAACTATTCTAATCGATAGAAAAAGAGGGAATCCTCCCTAACACATTTTATGAAGCCAGCATCGTCCTGATACCAAAGCCTGGCAGAGACATAACCAAAAAAGAGAATTTCAGACCAATATCCTTGATGAACATTGATGCAAAAATCCTCAATAAAATACTGGCAAACCGAATCCAGCAGCACATCAAAAAGCTTATCCGCCATAATCAAGTGAGCTTCATCCCTGGGATGCAAGGCTGGTTCAACATACGCAAATCAATAAATGTAATCCAGCATATAAAGAGAACCAAAGACAAAAACCACATGATTATCTCAACAGATGCAGAAAAGGCCTTTGACAAAATTCAACAACCCTTCATGCTAAAAACTCTCAATAAATTAGGTATTGATGGGATGTATCTCAAAATAATAAGAGCTATCTATGAGAAACCCACAGCCAATATCATACTGAATGGGCAAAAACTGGAAGCATTCCCTCTGAAAACTGGCACAAGATAGGGATGCCCTCTCTCACCACTCCTATTCAACATAGTGCTGGAAGTTCTGGCCAGAGCAATCAGGCAGGAGATGGAAATAAAGGGTATTCAATTACGAAAAGAGGAAGTCAAATTGTCCCTGTTTGCAGATGACATGATTGTATATCTAGAAAACCCCACTGTCTCGGCCCAAAATCTCCTTAAGCTGATTAGCAACTTCAGCAAAGTCTCAGGATACAAAATCAATGTACAAAAATCACAAGCATTCTTGTACACCAATCACAGACAAACAGAGAGCCAAATCATGAGTGAACTCCCATTCACATTTCCTTCAAAGAGAATAAAACACCTAGGAATCCAACTTACAAGGGATGTGAAGGACCTCTTCAAGGAGAACTACAAACCACTGCTCAATGAAATAAAAGAGGATACAAACAAATGGAAGAACATTCCATGCTCATGGGTTGGAAGAATCAATATCGTGAAAATGGCCATACTGCCCAAGGTAATTTATAGATTCAATGCCATCCCCATCAAGCTACCAATGACTTTCTTCACAGAATTGGAAAAAACTACTTTAAACTTCATATGGAACCAAAAAAGAGCCCGCATCGCCAAGTCAATCCTAAGCCAAAAGAACAAAGCTGGAGGCATCATGCTACCTGACTTCAAACTATACTACAAGGCTACAGTAACCAAAACAGCATGGTACTGGTACCACAACAGGGACATAGATCAATGGAACAGAACAGAGCCCTCAGAAATGATGCCGCATATCTACAACTATCTGATCTTTGACAAACCTGACAAAATCAAGAAATGGGGAAAGGATTCCCTATTTAATAAATGGTGCTGGGAAAACTGGCTAGCCATATGTAGAAAGCTGAAACTGGATCCCTTCCTTACACCTTATACAAAAATTAATTCAAGATGGATCAAAGACTTAAACGTAAGACCTAAAACCATTAAAATCCTACAAGGAAACCTAGGCAATACCATTCAGGACATAGGCGTGGGCAAGGACTTCATGTCTAAAACACCAAAAGCAATGGCAACAAAAGCCAAAATTGACAAATGGGATCTAATTAAACTAAAGAGCTTCTGCACAGCAAAAGAAACTACCATCAGAGTGAACAGGCAACCTACAGAATGGGAGAAAATTTTTGCAACCTACTCATCTGACAAAGGGCTAATATCCAGAATCTACAATGAACTCAAACAAATTTACAAGAAAAAAACAACCCCATCAAAAAGTGGGCAAAGGACATGAACAGACACTTCTCAAAAGAAGACATTTATGCAGCCAAAAAACACATGAAGAGATGCTCATCATCACTGACCATCAGAGAAATGCAAATCAAAACCACAGTGAGATACCATCTCACACCAGTTAGAATGGCTATCATTAAAAAGTCAGGAAACAACAGGTGCTGGAGAGGATGTGGAGAAATAGGAACACTTTTACACTGTTGGTGGGACTGTGAACTAGTTCAACCATTGTGGAAGTCAGTGTGGCGATTCCTCAGGGATCTAGAACTAGAAATACCATTTGACCCAGCCATCCCATTACTGGGTATATACCCAAAGGACTATAAATCATGCTGCTATAAAGACACATGCACACGTATGTTTACTGCAGCACTATTCACAATAGCAAAGACTTGGAACCAACCCAAATGTCCAACAACGATAGACTGGATTAAGAAAATGTGGCACATATACACCATGGAATACTATGCAGCCATAAAAAAGGATGAGTTCATGTCCTTTTTAGGGACATGGGTGAAACTGGAAAGCATCATTCTCAGTAAACTATCGCAAGGACAAAAAACCAAACACCGCATGTTCTCTCTCATAGGTGGGAATTGAACAATGAGAACTCATGGACACAGGAAGGGGAACATCACACTCCGGGGACTGTTGTGGGGTTGGGGGAGGGGGAAGGGACAGCATTAGGAGATATACCTAATGCTAAATGACGAGTTAATGGGTGCAGGAAATCAACATGGCACATGGATACATATGTAACAAACCTGCACATGGTGCACATGTACCCTAAAACCTAAAGTATAATAAAAAAGAATATATCCATAAAGAGGTCCGATGTGGTGGGTCACGCCTGTAATCCCAGCACTTTGGGAGGCCAAGGCCGGCAGATCACGAGGTCAGCAGATCAAGACCATCCTGGCTAACACAGTGAAACCCCATCTCTATTAAAAATACAAAAAAATTAGCCAGACATGGTGCCCCGTGCCTGTAGTTCCAGCTACTCAGGAGGCTGAGGCAGGAGAATCACTTAAGCCTAGGAGGTGGTGGTCCCAGTGAGCTGAGATCATGCCACTGCACTCCAGCCTGGTGACAGAGCAAGACTCTTTCAAAAAAATAAAAAAAAAAGAAAGAAAAGAAAAAATATCCGTAAAGAATCTAGTGAGGAAAAGTTTCTCTTAGACTTTCTTTTCCTCTTTCCTGTACTAATAGAATCTGGAATCTGATAAATTACTTCATTTAGTCTTCAGATTTATTTATCTTAAACACTGCCTCTGGTTTTATTTTAATCTAAATATTAATATTTCAATTCCAAGTGGAAGATCTCCACAATGTGATAAGATGGGAATCCTAGGAACAGTATCACCACTTGTGTAGGATGCTGTTCTGTGGCTGTTATATAACACTTTGGTAAATATCATAGGCATATTATACAGTTCAGCTCTTACTGTTTCACTCTGAGACAAGACGGAGTTTACACACATACATACACACACACACACATACGAGAGAGAGAGGGAGCGAGAGACACCTTTTGTCAAGCTTGAGTGTATAAACCCTCTTCTACCCAGTATTTCTTGTGTCTGTATCCATACTGCAGAGCAAACATTGATGGTCCATCAGCGTTTTCTCTGGAAAGCCTGTGCATACTCTGAACACCTTACTTGAAATAGTAGCTATTCATAGAAATTACCATCATTTACACATGGAACCTCACCAGAAGCAAGTTGTTTCTAGGATTCTACCCTGGGAAGTTTAGTTAATTCCCAATTCCCAGCATGAAGGATTCAATGTGGTGATTTAAAATTGGGATCTGGCTATATAGCTACTTCCATGTTTCCCAGTTAATATTCTCTCTTATTTACTTCCTACCTTCCCACCAAGAAAATATCCATGGATATGACCAAAGCAGATGTACCAAAAAGCACTTGTATATTTACATTCAGACTTTTAAACCCAAAAGTCCAGCTGAAGCGTGTGTGTGATCGAGATGTTGAGATTTGAAAATTTAACAAAATATTTCTATCAAAACAGTGTTTATTTTCAGAACAACTCCTAGGTGAAGAGAATAAATTCCCTGTAAAAGATTTATTTTTGAGCTCAGATTTTAAAAGCCACTTTCTACCAAACAGACTGCACAGCGTTGACCTTGAAGTAGGTATGATAAACACAGCTCTTTCAGATCCGGCTATTATTACCGAATGACCGAGCACAAGGGAGATCTGAAGGCAATGATATCTATTGGACAATAAATGCAGTGGAAGACAGGATGCTTGGGATAAATGGTGTGGGAGCTGAAAAGGATGTTTGATTTTCTAAATGGTTACATACTTGGGTGAGTATATCTTCTTTATCTAATTCTTTCAAAAACATGTTATTTTCCCCATTAGTATGGCTCTTTATAAAAATAAAGCACAAAGAGCATATTTCTTTCTTAAAGAACATTTATCAGGGCGGGGCACAGTGGCTCACGCCTGTAATCCCAGCACTTTGGGAGGCCAAGGCAGGCAGATTGCCTGAGCTCAGGAGCTCGAGACCAGCCTGGGCAACACGGTGAAACCCTGTCTCTCCTAAAATAGAAAAAAAATTAGCCAGGCATGGCGGCTGCACCTGTAGTCCCAGCTACTCAGGAGGCTGAGGCAGGAGAATCACTTGAATCCAGGAGGCAGAGGTTGCAGTGAGCCGAGATTGCACCACTGCACTCCAGCCTGGGCGACAGAGCAAGACTCCATCTCAAAACAAAAACAAACAAACAAGAACATCTATCAAAATAATCACAAGATTCTTGAATTGCTGTTCTTTTTTTAAAGCCATTAGGTACTTTTCTTATACTATGAAAATGTAGTCTGAATCTTAGCTATCAGTATATGTAGTAGTAGAGATGTCATAGAAATAATCCAATTTTATACTGTAAAAATATTTATGTTACTGGTAAAGTAACATTTAAAACACAAAAAAAGTATAAGAACTTATTGTGAGTAAAATGCCCACACCTTTTTCTTTTTAGATGTAGTGAGTTGTCACAGGTATGTAAAGTGTTTGAAAATAACCCAGAATTATCTGTCTATCCACTTCATAAAATCATATACTCGTACATGTATCTCCCAGTTTCACAAGTAGTAGGCAAATTTAAAGCGCGATACTCAATAATATCAACTATGAGGTTCACCAAAAGCAATCGTATTTATTATGTGTGGGGTTGAATTATTTTCAATTATTGGGACATCATAAAGGACAATACTCTGTACTTGTAGTGCATATAGATAGTTTTAGTTCACTTGCTCAGAGGAAAAGAAAAACTTCATCCATATTTTTGAGGATATAGTGACTTTTAAACCCTCTTTTGTTTTTGGACTTTCAGGTTTTTATCTTTCTCTCACTTCAAGCAAGCTATCTTTTGATCAAATAAATGTGCTAATTTGTTAATAATTTATTCTGAAATATGTATGTTAAACTTTAAAATACCTTGGAAATGTTTTTCTTTATGGAGAATATTTGTTTCATTTCTCCTATCACTCTTGAGTTGGTAATAGGGTTATTAGAAAATGTGTAAATGGTATAAGTTGAGAAATAAGTATAACATAAAAGGCAAAAGCTAAGATGTAGAAATAAACAGCTTAGTTCATTCCGGTTTTATACACATGGTGCCAAAATGGCTATCAAATTCGGGGTTGATTAGCTGTCAGTCAAGGACTGCAGAGAGTTAAGCTAGTAACCACACAGTCAGGAACATTTAGGCCATTTGGAAGACACCCAGGCATGCTGAACTAGTTTAATGACTTGTGTTAGAAATAGTAGGTGACATTTTTCTCCCTTCAGTCTCTTGATCTCTACCACTAGTTACAATAGAATTGTATGAGAATGTTGAGGTTTTGGTGATTTAATGAGGTGTCACTGCACAATTTTTATTCTGCTACAATGACAGTTTTGGAACTTTTTTTGCTTCTCTCAGTCTCTAGCCATGCTGACTTTTGTCATTAAGTGGCCATTGTGATCTTTGATGTATAGTGATGGGGAGTGCTGTCAAGAAGCAAAATCATGGTTGTTACATGGTTTGGGTCGGCCACAGCAGTCATTGGCTATTGTTGCCTTAAGAATGGTGGAAATGATTGGGGTAGGAGAGTGAATTGCAGCCCAACTGAAGAATAGTAAGCCACCTCTTCAACTTTAACCTGAAAATGACATTTTTTTTCTAAAAAAAAAGTAGGTTCAGACACTAAGAAAAAAACTGAATACCAAATTCATACAGTTAAAGCAAAAGTCAACTTTAGCTTTAACTATCAAATATCAAAATTCAAGTTAATACAGATTCAATTTGTGCTAAATATTTCACTTTAAACCCTCTTTTTCAAGAACACTTGGCATCAACAAAGAGTGAATTTGGTCTTAGTTTCCCTTTCTTTTTCCTTCCCCGCACCAAATCTAAGAACCAGTAAAATTCTTAATCTCATGTCAATGGAACACTTTTAAAATTCCTATTTAACGTGTCTTTCTTCACCTTGTAAATCAGAGACTCTTCATTTTGTGTTCAAAAATTTAAAAATACCAAACACAGTAAGCTGCTTTATAATTCTTTTTTATTCATTGATGTTTGTGAAATACACACTATCCGTAACTATTGGGAAATGTGATGTTTACGTAGCAGAAAACCATCTACACTGACAGACAATAGAATTTAGAGGAATCCAAATTTTTGTTTGCCAAAATAAGAGGTTAACTGTTTATCATTCCAATTCACCAGAGTCTAAAAGGGAAGCATTTAATGGGAACGATCTAATTTCTCTCTAGAGCTTTTAAGTCCCTGCCCTCCCAGAAATACAATCTTTCCTCTCCCTACCACTGAGGCATTGCATGGACACTGCCTATTTCACATGAGAACATTAATATCAAATACTTCATATCAAGTATAGCACATAGTAAGCAATGGATAAACATCAGCTATAATTATTTAGTAAAAGTTTAAATCGTGCCTTTCCTTCAAAGAAACTGTGTTTCATAAAGTATTTTAGATGAAGATTAACATACATAAATCCTTCTCTTTTTTTGAAATTGCTGAAAATTCATGCAAAGTCATAAAGCAAACCAAGGCAAGCCTCATGCTGCCTCTAAAATATCTTATTTAATAAAAATCTTCACCAGCATGAAACTTGGCCGAAGCAAGACTTGATTCCAGTGCTTGTTTTTGCTACAGTGTTTTGCAATTTGGGCAGCCTATTAGATGCAAAGCCCTGTCGTATCTCCCAGCAAAGCAGATATAGATATTTTATCAAATATTTTGTTGACTGATTTTTAAATTGTTTCATTGTAACACATATAATAGATTGTGAATTCATAATGAAAACAGGTATTTTTTCCTTTCTTTCCAAATGATTACAGGGCTTGGTACCAGCTGACACACATGGCTGACAGCAGCTGATAATGAAGCCTTTTCTCCCTGGTAAAGGTTTGAGGCTGAAGCCTTTGTTTCTGTGAACTTTAAATTTCAAAATCTCCTTAATACTGAAACCTCTTTTTCCAAAATAAACATTTTCCCTTTGAAAAAATATATTGATTTAGGATTAAACTTTTCCAAAATATTGTAAATATCTTCAATATCTGTTAAGATATGTATTTTCCATGTATGTGTGTGTGTGTGTGTATTTAACCAGCTTACTTGGAATGAGAGTTTATTTGCCTTAAATATACATGCATTTCAAAATCATTTTTTTCAATATGCTACAAAGTTACAAAATATTTTGTATACGATTTTGAAGAATGAAGTATAGATTCACTTCCATTATTTTAGATCATCACCAACAAATAATTATGTGTGCAGCCAAACATTCTGCATTCCAGTTTTGGTTAAAAAAAAGGATATTTACTTTTATTACTATCAAATATAGTTTCAAACGTATAATTATTATTCTATTTTTTTTTTTGAGACAGAGTCTCACTCTATCACCCAGGCTGGAGTACAGTGGCGCAATTTCAGCTCACTGCAACCTCTGCCTCCCAGGTTCAAGCGATTCTCCTGCCTCAGCCTCCTGAGTAGCTGGGATTACGGGTACACACCACCACGCCTGGCTAATTTTTGTATTTTTAGTAGAGATGGGGTTTCACCATGTTGGCCAGGCTGGTCTCAAACTCCTGACCTCAGGTGATCTACCAGCCTCCCACAGTGCTGGGATTACAGGCGTGAGTCACCACGCCTGGCCGTCATTCTAATTCTTTATCAGATTAACTCACATATATATTTTAAAGCCCAAATTGTACCACAAGGTTTATGACTAAAAACAGAAGTAACTTCAAGCTTTTGATTCCCTCTTTCTGTTTGTGTGTCGTTATTACTTCACCTTTTCCCCCAACTTTTTGGAGGTACGGTTGACAATTCAAATGTATATACTTAAGGTGTCAAAGTTGATCATTTACTATATGTATACCTTGTGAAACATTCACCAATCAAGCTACTTAACATATCCACAACCTCAGGTAGTTACTTTGTGTGTGTTTGTGTGTATATGTGTGTGTGTGTACATGTGTGTGGCAAGAACACTTAAAGTCAGCCCTCCTAGCAAAATTGAAATATACAGTACAATATGGTTTACTATCACCACATTGTTCTATGTTAGAGTTCCAGAATTTATTTATCTAGTATAACTGAAATTTTGTACCCCTCAACTAACATCCAAAGACACTTTATTTCAGCTGGACACATTCATTTACATTCCTATGTAACATTGCTTGATTTTTTTCTTTATAATCCTTATCTTATCATCAAACATATACATGGTGAACATGGTGTCTCTCCTCTGATCTTCTGACTGTTGTGATGTAATAGTCATCATTTACATTATTAGACTATTATGGTGACTTACGTAAATCATAAATCATGTTATTTATTGTTCATGTTATTTATTTGATCATTTCTGTTTCTCTAATGTTTCTGTTCCCTCTTTCTGAAATTTCTTTTAGTTAGTTGCTAGACATACTGGATCCTATAATTATGTCATTATTATTCTGCAACAACTAGTTGAAATAGCTTTGGCTTTTCATTTTACTTTCTGATGTTTTTTTTTTTTTCCTATTTTGTTTTCTCACTCTTCTTCATATGTTATATCTGCTGGACTTTTTAGATTGTGTTCTTCTTAATTTGTTTCAAGTTCACCATTCTATTCATTCAGTAAATACTGACTGAGCTACTTCTACATTTAAACACTCTTATAGGTCCTGAACTACTTCAGTGAAGAAAATGAACAGTTGTCCACTACCCAATAGAGTTCTCATTCTAGAAGGAGAAATAGAACAAAAAATAAAAAGAGGAAATGATATATGAAATCTCCAGAGTGGAGAAAGTCAGACATTTTAGTCAAGGTCATGAGGAAACGCTTCACTGAGGAGGGATGGAATGTGGCTGTCCAGGCAAGGAGCTTCTTAGGCAACAGAAAACCAGTCCTCTCCTGAACTGCGTCTGACTGATAATCTCATATATTGACTTCAAAATGTAAGTATTAAATACATTTTTTAAATGTAAATATGAAGTATATTTTTACTCCTCTAGAAGTTGCATTTTATTCTTAACACTTGTTTGCCATTTCATAGTCTTTTGTGCCTTACTCATATTTTTATCCCCTTTTTAGTGTTATAAATATATTAAACATTTATTTTATATGCTTATGTTGCTTTATATCATTGAATGTTCTATTACTTTTTACTTTTTAAGTTTCCCCATTCTCCCCATTTTTAATTTCTCCATTCTCTCTCTCTCTCTCTCTCTCGTTGAAATTCATATTTCTTGGAAATCAATCCACGAGAATTCTTTTAATTCAGCTTTTAAGTTGAGCATTTTATTCTTCAGGCATTTGGGGGTACTACCAATTCAGGACTACTTTAAACTAAAGGCTTGGCTAAAGTCACTTAGGAGCACCTCAGTACTATAAATTCAAAATTCAAATCATCTGAGAAAAACTTTGGTTACAAATTATAAAGGATAAAAAAACCCTTCAGTCATTCACTAATTGCCAAAGCTCTTAAGAGGTAACCTGTGAGGATTTTTGTGTGGGATTTTGTTTGTTTGTTTGTTTTGCTTCTTGCAGGCCTCTGATAGGTATTTGCAAGACAGAATGATAAGTGTATGGGTAGGTAGAGTGGGGAAGGAGAGGCTTATTTCTAGTTCATTCTTTACCCTGAGGATGTAGCCTAGTAGATGCCTCATGTGGACATTTTCTGTCATGCCCATAACTCATGAATCTGTGATAATTGAGGTTCAAATCCATCTGTGTAGCAAATACCCCCAAGATAAAAACTGCTTTCAGTTTTTACTCCCTTCTTTAATTCACTGTGTTCACTTAGCTTTTGGCCTTGCTAATTTGCAAACTCCTCAATGCACTTAAAAATACACATTTGAAAATATTTATTCAGCATCTTAGTTGTTTCATTTGGGAGTTTCTTCTATACTGCTGGAAATAAGAGCTGCTCCTTTTTTAATGCATAAACTTAGTTCACATTGCATCTTTAGATTTTCATAGTATCACACGTACTATGATATTTTGTCAATGTTCTTATTCGCCTTTTAATATATTTACCATCTTTCCTTGATTGAAAATATCTTTATTTTGCTCTTAGTGTTGGATGAGAGTCAACTGGATACAATAAAATTGTGTAACTCTTTTTGCTCTCAACATTTTGAGATTATTCTTTTAGTCTCTTATAGCATCTAATATGCTGTTGAGAAATAGGCTGGCAGATAAACTAACACCGTCTAAGTCAGTTTTCTTATTTGACACTTTTTAAGATGGCTTCTTTAGGGTTCATATTTTCAGTCTAGTCATCATGTATCTAATTGTGAATTAGAGTTTGCTTTTAACTTGAAGATTTATGTCTACTATTCTAGAAAATTCTCTACAATGATCTTTCCTTCTATTACCTTTCTGCCATTCTCTTCCGCTCTTTTCTTCTAATACTTGTATTACATAAATGTTGCTTTCTCTTTATCTAGCCTCCTGGTTCTTAACTGTGTTTTCACATTTTTAAAAATGTTGCTTTGCTCTACATTATATGTGAGTAATCTAGTGTTAATTTCCAATTCATTAAATTAATTCATTAATTCACTGAGTCCACTGTAAAACTTTTCTCCTCCTTTTTTTTTTGTAATGACTATATTCTTTTTCTTCTCCCAAGATCCCTTTGATTAAGTCTCACTCTTCCTATTTGTAGTAACAGGAATTGTTGCTTCACTTTAATCCCATAAAGTAAACTCTTGTGACTGCAGCTGAGAGCTTTCTCTGGCCAAGGGACCATGTTCAGCCCCTATCAGGACAAGCAAAAACTTCTTGGGGTTAACATTCTTGTGAGCAATGCTTAGCAATTAGAGATGACATCGGATGGACATATACCTCAAACTTCTTGCCCCTCAGGGGGACAACTCTGAGGCATGTTCTCCCACCTCCCAGGAGTCCTCAGCGGTATTGGGCATCAGGTGTGTGCAGTGGTACCTGATCCTTAATGCAGCATCTTTTGGCTTCTAGTCCTCCTGCCTCGCTTCCCCAGTCCTGAATGATAATTTCAAGAACACTTTCATCTTCCAAGTAAGCTGCTTTTACTCAGATTCTTATGTTAAAATCAATTTTGGGGAAAATCAAACTTCAAATGTCTTCTTTGTTTATTAATTTTTGTTGTCACACTTCCACTTATCTACTTGGCCAGGTGCAAAAATATTGTATTTAAAGTCTTTTTTTAATTCATAAATTTATAACATTTATGAATTTTGTTCACAGGAAACTGCTGTCCCAGTTATAAAAGGCTCATTTTAGTAGGAGAGCTTGTTATGTCCTTTTGTTGCCTTTTTATCCCCTCTCTGCTCAGGCGTACATTCCTTTCTTTTCATCAGTCTGACATCTTCATCGCTGGGACTCATTAGATAAAGGTTTGATACTTCTATTTCTGGCCCAATATGTTTTACATTTTGTTATATATAGATAGATAGATAGATACACAAATATATATATTTGTATCTCTTCATGACGCCTTCTGGGAGAGTTTCTCCGTGAAGATTTTCTGCTCACCAATTTGTCTTTGTATCCACTTAAATCTCTATTCCTTGATTGCTTTATCTCAACAATTATTTTATTCATGTTAAGTATTTTCAGTTCGTCCTTCATAACCACCC